>NC_142209.1:4157500-4457500 GCF_049639895.1 Pseudopodoces humilis | reverse complement strand
TTCTTTGAATGTTTGAGAAAGAGCTGAATGTTTGAGAGAGATGCCTTTGAACACTCACTGGGGAAGATATGGAAGTATTGGATTAAATTTCCTCCTTGGTTTAAGAAGGATTTAAATAGATGTTTCTTATGTCTGAAGGTCTCAGTTTTGAGGCAGACAGCAGATGTGAGATGGGTGTGCTCTGCCTTTCTTGGTGTGCTCAGCCATTAGGCATTAAAAATTGTAAGGACTGTTTGGCCAGAAAAAGCCCGTCTGAACCTGAGTCCAAATCCTTGTTAGGACCTTGCCCAGAAAAGGAAATTTTTGGAAAACCTTTTGGCACTAATTCCAACTCGTAGTGCTGCTTGTGTGTGTTAGTCCATGACTGCTTTTTCGCCTTGTATCCCTACTTTTGAAGTGTTAGATGTAAACACTGCTGGTTCTTGCTGGGATCTTGCCTCCTTACATTGTTAGTGGGCAACTTTTCCTTTCTCCCCAGTGGGCTGCTCCCCTGCCTTTTCTTGGTATCCAGGTGTACAGTTTCCCTATCTATAGAATATATATATAGAATAGAATCACTCATTTAGACTGGAAAAAAGGCCTCCTAGGTCAGCAAGTCCAGCCTGTGACTGATCCCCCCCCACCTTGTCACCCAGACCAGAGCACTGAGTGCCATGTCCAGTCATTCATTGGATAGCTCCAGGGATGGGGACTCCACCACCTCCCTGGGCACCCCCTTCCAATGCCTGAGCATCCTTTCTGTGAAGAAATTCCTTCTGATGTCCAACCTGAACCTCCCCTGGTTGGGTTAAAAGGCCATTTCCTCCTATCCTGGCAGCAGAGCTCCACCCCCACCTGGCCACAGCCTCCTGTCAGGGAACAGTGGAGAGCAAAGGTTCCCGCTGAGCCTCTTTTTTTCCAGGTTAAACAACCCCTGCTCACTCAGCTGTTCTTCATAGGACTTTTTTTGTGGGTTTGTGGCATTTTTCATCTCAATTTCTCTCAACAATTCAGTGTTGAAGATGGCTTCAGCGCTGGACACCTTTTATCCAGGGCCTCCAGAAAGACTCCTCTGTCTAACTCAGAATATAGATTTATCTAAGGTAAAGAAGCCTGCTTACAAAACTGATGATAAATAAAACTGAAAGTTTTTAATATAAATTATTATGATCTAATAAAAGAACTTAATAACCTTCCATTGCTTTTTGGCAAATATTACTATTTATAGTGGCAGATATTAACTCTGAAAGTGATGATAAAAAAAAAGAAAAAGGTGTTTTTGTTGTTTGCTTATTTGGTTTCTTAAGGGATGTATAAAATGATACTGCATAAGTAATGCTAAAATGACACCTTGTCAATTTGTGTTTGCACTATTACAAATTGTATTTCCACCACATAATAGCAAATCTTTTTATGACCATTCATCTCTGCTACTGAAGTGCTAAACCATTTCACTGCATCCTTTGGTTTTATTTTGTAATTTGTGGGTGTTCAACTGACAAGTTTAACCTGAAGTTGTGTCTGGAAGTTCCTGTTTTTAAATTGATTGGTGTGTAAATATCTTATGGTACTTTCTGCACAAATATATTAAGGTTTATTTAGGATAGACCTGTATAAGTAGAGAATAATAAAATCTGTGTTAAGTTGATGTAATTACAGAATCAATGGCAGGGTTTAAAAATAGCTTGTCTCAGTTGGCATTTGATAAAGGTAATTAAAGCATGAAGAATAATGATGAAACCCTTTTGTTCTGCTACTCTCCTGTAGTGCTTCAGGCTTAGTATTTTACAAGAAAAACACTGGTTTCAGGCCTGGAAACCTTATTGTGATGGAAAGTTCCTGTCTGATGCAAAAATGGAAAAAATTTTGTTAATCTCCTCTAAATACAGACATTATTAAAGAAGCATGCTATTTCCAAAGGTGTTGTTTTGTGAGCTTGGTGTGTTTTACCCGTTCATAACAGTGCTGCAATTTTGGAAGGCATAGTGTCCAGAAGGAGCCAACGTGCTTATAAAATGTGACCTCTTAATAACTGCTCAGGTTTGAAATGTTAGTGGTGACTACACATCAAGAGGGAAGGGAAGGGAAGGGAAGGGAAGGGAAGGGAAGGGAAGGGAAGGGAAGGGAAGGGAAGGGAAGGGAAGGGAAGGGAAGGGAAGGGAAGGGAAGGGAAGGGAAGGGAAGGGAAGGGAAGGGAAGGGAAGGGAAGGGAAGGGAAGGGAAGGGAAGGGAAGGGAAGGGAAGGGAAGGGAAGGGAAGGGAAGGGAAGGGAAGGTCCATGTGTACAAAAACCTGATGACAGGGGCTGGTAAGGAAGTGGGCAGTTATCCAGTGACAGGACAAAAGGCAGAGCCTGAAATACAGAATATTCTGTTTAATTCTCAAAAAGAACTTGTTTACTCTGTGAATTTGGAAATAAGGGAACAGGCAGCCAAATCTCCATCCCTGGAGATAAGCAAACCCTGACTGGATGTGGTCCTGAGCAGCCCTGCTGTGAACAGAGCTTGGACTGGCCAATCTTCAGAGGTCCCTCCCAACTTCAACACCCCTGTGATTCTGTTTTAGTCAAAGAACTCTAAAATTGCAGACAAATTTGGCTGTTTATTTCTGTACTGATAAGAGGGTTTTTGAAGCTAGTTGATTATACTTCCAGTTTTCCATGACTTGCTATTTCTCTGTGCTTAGGAAAAAAACTCATCTGTGCTTGTTTTGCTTTTTCAGGCAGGTGAATTTATCTTTTCAGGGATGATATGGAAGTTAAACAAAGGATTTGTTTTATGCAATTTGGCAGTCTGAACATATAATTGAAACAAAATTGTTGATAGACTCACTTATGAGAAACTTCAGTTTTGCTTGCTGCCTAGAGAACAGTTGTGTTCCTATTTCACTGGCTTCACTGCTGGGGTGAATTCCCATGTGAAGCAAAAGTGGATATTTAAGGTGCCAAGAGTGCGCAAGTTAACAGTACGTGGGTTAGAGTACATTAGAGATTACCTTGTCAGAAAGATTATCTTGTAAAAAATACACGTGAAAATTTGTTATCTCCTCCTACTGACTTGCTCTGTAGGTACTGAAGTGACTTCTTTAGATACCTCACTACTGACAGATCTTTGTATGCAGGCAGGCGTGGTACACACTCACTCAATGGAAGTGGGAAAGCTTTGGGAGATCCTGGCTGCTATCAGCGGAAAAACTCCTGATCACCGGCTGTCATCCTTCTGATCCAGTGCCTCTGGTGAGGCCCTGGCATGGCTTGCCCGGGGAAGTTGTGGCTGCTTGATCCCTGGAAGTGTTCAAGATCAGGCAGGATGGGGCTTGGAACACCTTGGTCTAGTGGAAGGTGTCCCTGCCCATGGCAGGGGTTTGGCTAAAGATGATCTTCAGGGTCCCTTCCAAGACAAACTAGTCTATGATTCCATGAACTAGAGAGCTGAGCTAGAACATGTTCTCAGCCCACACAGCAGGTGACTTTTATTAGTTAGTCAAGTTAGTAGCGTGATACCCAAGTGGAATCTTCATTTACCAATTTCTTCTCTTTTCTACTCCAAGTGCTTTGAAGAACTCCAGTCTTTATAGCAGAGTTCTTAAATAGATGCAGAGACAGGACAAGCTTCTTAGTGTGCCTGCAGGGCCCATTCAGGAGGCACAGCCAAAGATGGGGAAGGGATATATCTAGAGGACATGCAGTGGGGCCTTTCCCTGGGAGCAAGACTGTTGGCTGTCACTAAATCAAGGCAACTACAGCTCAGTCTAGGAAAACCTGACAGACCTCTCTGAGTCCGCGTTGGATAACGTGCTTGGCACTGGCTTCCCAGTGTTCCATCACTGCACAGCATGAGTGTACTTGTCTAGAGGACGTCTCAGATGAAAAAAGCCTGGGGTAAATGTGATTTTGTTGTTCTCACATCTCCTTTGTGAAGGTGAGTGGCAGTTGTGTGACCATGCTCACAAAGCTGTTGGTGTGAGCAGTGTGTGTGCTGGCAATTCACTGGGCCTTACCTGGCATTTAAAACCAGGCACACACGTGTCTGAAACTCCAACTCTCATTCTGCACCTGTTAGATTTTACAGGTAGAAGAAATAAGTATTTTCTTTAGAATTTGACAGACCCGCAAAAGCTGGAAGACTGCAGGCAAAATTGAGTTTAAAATGCATCATTATAAAATGCTGCAATTAGCATTATCTTTTAGGAAAACATTAGGAACTATTGCTTGATTTGGTGGCAGAACACTTAGAGGTGGTTTGAGTGCTGTTGGAGACATTTATGTAGAAACTATAAAGTAACTTATTTATTCAGAGATATTGCTATGATAAACAAAAGGTTATCACTTGATGTTATTTTTTTCTAACTAAAAAGGCTTTGGGCAGTTATGGTTTATGTCAAACCGGTTTTTGTATCAAAATGATAGAAAATTAAAATTTCCTGTACTAAGAAAATACCAGCATACCAATGCAAACAAGCCATGTTGTAATTGCAGAAAAAAAAGTGCTTGGCTTAAATGACTTGCAAATTCTGTAAGTATTGAACATAGAGGATCAGAGAAGGATGTTTTCTTCTTGATGGACTGCAGTTGGTTTGCACTTTGGCCTTCTCTTTGTCCGCTTAACGCAGGCAGTCCTGGCCTTTTCTTGTGTCCTAGGCTTCAGCCTTAAGCCATCCTGGTAGATCTCTGCTGCTCCCTCTCCGCTTTGTAGTTACAAGAGATGAAATTGATGGACCTGACCTGGGGCATGCAGTGTTCCCTGTGCAGTACCACAGGTGCTGACTACAGAAGAATTAACCATGGTCTGCAGTATGGGATGAACATAGAAGCAAGCAGAGAAACAAGAGATGGATGTTTAAAGCATCAAGAATATTGGGGAACCAAATGTACTGAGAACCACTGTACTGAGAACTTTTTAAAAAATTAAGAAATGTGTGCTTTTTCTGAATCAGTTGATTGCAACTCTACGAGGATAGATATAGAAATATAAGAAACACATTGCTGAATTTTATATAATTTCTGAATAATTATGTCAAAGTCTTTATGTAGATATCACTTTTATTTATGAACAGCGTGGCTGTAGCATAGCTAAATCAGTAGCAGTTCTGCCTCTGGCCACATTGAGAACAGAATCAAGCCCCAAAGTATTTAATTAGGGGAAAAAAAAAAAAAGAGATAAACTGTCACAGAACCATGGAATGGTTTGGTTTCAAACCTTGAAATCTGTCTGGTTCCAACCCCCTGCTGTGGGCAGGGTCATCTTCTACTAGACCAGTTTGCCCAACATGGCCTTGAATGCTTCCAATATAGTATTTTTTTCCCAAATTAACAATGTTATTTGGCAGTGCCAGACAATAATTTTGTAGTCAGCTCTAGTGCAGTGTATTTCACCAGTGAAATTAAGTGTTTCTCAGCCTTGGTGGCCACATATGCTCAGAGGGGTCCCATTGTTCCACAGAATAGGCATTGTATGAATGATGTTGAACCACAGACATGCCAACAGCATGAGGGTTGCTTCTGAAATTCTACACTGTCTGGAATACTCTGGAAGGGAAAAGATGCTTTCTCATCATCTTTTGTCTTGCAGCAGCAATAATAACAGGGTCTGCCCCAGTGTCTGTGCTCCTGTGGGGATGGTGGGCAGAGCAAAAGGGCAGGAGAGGGCAAACCCCAGTCTCTCAACTTGCTCCAGTTTCTTGGTGCTGACTCACTCAGAACATTAGATTTAGCTCCCCAGCTGGATTATTTTTGGCTACTGCAGTTGATATTTGAGGTTTATTTTTACCTATTACTTATTTCTGTGAAACTGGAAGCAAGGATGGTGTCATTGTGAGGAACCGTGTCTGAACTCTACAGTAAGAGAAGAGCCTGCACACGCTGTACACAGGATTATTAATTGTACTTTTACAGATTCTCCTAGCAGTCATCCTGTTTCTTTACAGTAATGACTAGCAAAGCTGCAGTTAATTACAGTGGTCACATCCTTGCTCCTCACCTCATTATCTGTGCCTGGCAGTGTGGTCCTGCAGGCCTGGCAAAAGGTGCAGCCATCCGCTGGCATCGCTGGCAGCACAGGGATAGTTTGGGATAGGGTGGCAGATGGCAGCCACGCTATTTATAGCTCCAGCCAGGCTGCCCAAGGTGAGTGCTGCCCAAAGAGTCTGGCAGGGCTGTTTTTAGCTATTAGAGCACCGGGAAGGCAATTTCAGATGGAGGAAAAAAGAACTCAGAGTTTGCATTCCTCAGAAGTCACCCTGGAAACGCCCAAGGCTTGCTTAATATCAATTCCTGCGTTTTCTATCCAGTGGAAGCTATTTTTTCCTCATAATCTCTGCCCTGTCTCCACTGGTTGCCCCGAAATGTTCCAAATCCAGTCTGCCTCCAGCTTTGTAGCCTTGGCCCTAGCTGAGCTGGAAGAATTTATTGTGCTGTGGAAGTTGTGCTGCCATGGTAACTCAGGCACACAGAATTTTAATTGCAAGGCACAATATATATTTATGAAGATAATTAATAAAAATACTAACAGGCTGTTTTTATCACATTAGCAGTATCTTTTGTAATGTGCTTTTCACTCTTGTTTGCACAACAGTTAAGTGAGGCAAGGAGGGTTAAAATCACTAATTTTACTGTTTCCATCATGCAGTTGGTGGTTTTGTTTGTTTTATTTTTTATTTAAAGTCAGACAAAATATGGCTTTTTTCAGTGTTTAACCTATGTGTGTATGGTTTATTTGGGGTTTGATGGCACGTTTATAAAAAGCTGTAAGAAATATTTCATAAAATCATTTCATACCAAAGCAGTAGGACTTGTGCAGTTGGATGGCTGCAGTCCTGCAGATCCAGGTGCCCGGCTGATAAAAGCCAGTGAGGAAGAAGAATAACGAGAGATGACCTGAAATTTTGTATTATCCAAGAAAACTTCCCTTACCTTTCAGCTACTCCTGCCTTTCCAGGGCTGTGCAGGCATTTGCCAGGTGCCAAAGCGGGTGCTGGTGCTGTTGTGACAGCAGGGAGCCTCCCTCTGCTCCCCTCAGTGCCTGGAGCAGCACAGCAGTTTTCATGGAATAACATGGGACTGCAGACACAGGCTTGTCGATAAAATGGAGGCATAATGCAATGTGCCTCATCTGTGCTGGAGGTGAATTTTCTTGCTTTATCTTATTGACAATTAAAGCCCATTGTATTGTTTTGTTATTGATTTTTTTTTTTTTTTTTTTTTTACTGTAAGCCACGCACTAATTCTGTCTTCTTTTGGGTAATATTATTTGTTATGAAATATTCTAGATTTTTATTTTGAAAAGAATTAAAGACAACACAATAAAAATATAGATTATTTTCTTTTTGAATTCTGTGCAGCGCTGACATAGTGATCTAGATGGGGTGCATCTGTTTAGTTATTCCAGGTTTTCCTTGTTTCTCTCTGACCCTCAAGCATGAAGATGATAATTCTGTAGCTGCCAGCAAAGTGAAATGTCATCTAAGTCATTACCACAATTTTTCCCGTGTATGTGCATTATATGAATATAAATGCTAATGAGGGTATTTTTTTTTAAAGTGTGTTGTTGCCTTGTAAAGTTTCTTTTAAAAATAAAAAAGCTGAACAAGACTTCTTCATCTTAAAGATGAATGGTAGGATACCAATTGCTCTTTATATTGGGACAGGAAAGTTACCTACAATTTAATATAATTCAACTCAATCTCTGTATTTCATGATTTGCTCCAAACTTTCTCAGGTGTTCACAAAATACTACCTCTGTTATAATACATTGTGCATTTATTGTGCTGTCTAAATGATTTTATTGCTGTGTGATAGCTTTAAAATGGATGGGAAAACAAAAATACATTCTGCTCATTAAAGAGTTGTGTATCAAGTTCAACTTCATTAGTTTTGATGAGGACTGAGTCGGTGCCATCTGTGCTGTCAGCATCGTGCGTCTTTCACAGAAAAGATGAGAGATTGGAAATCCAATTCTCTGCTCGGTGTATTGCCCTCTTACTTGGTGTGGTTTTCTACAAAATTAACTTGGCTGGACTCCATTTCTTTGTAGCTGAGGTTTTTATTTTTGGCTTCAGTTACCTGGCAGAGGAGTCTTGGGCCAAGTTTTGATCTTCTGTGCCTGACTGGTTGCCATGTAAATTATTTTTTTTTTAAAGCTTCAAGTGTGTTGGTTTCAATGCATTTTCAAGATTAAGAAATGCCACAGTACGTTACTGCTGCATTTAGAAATACTTTAGAAATATCGTCTATGATAATACTGAAATACATTAAAAACTAGTTAAGGGAGGAAAATAAAACAGGATTGGCTGCTAGAAATGCAGATAACTTTCCTGAGTAGAGTAATAATATTGTAGGGAGCACTGCATGCAGGTAGGAGACACTGAAATCTCCAAGAGATGTTAATGAGCTCTCAGTCAAGAAAAACCGATCTCTTTGTTGATAACAGATGTCCATTCCTACACTGCTGCAGCAGACAGAGCTCTTCATATAGATATACTTAGAGATCTTTACACATATTGGTATGTGTATTGATACATACACAAATGGTAGAAGTTAAGCACAGCAGGTGCACAGGAGATTCTGTGTCAGAGCTGCTGCTGAACCGTGCCAGCTCCTGCCTGAGCTCTTGTTTAGGGAAGCAGCTCCTGTGCTGTGTTCTTTCCAGTACTTTCATTTGCAGAGGATCTTTAAATTATTTCCTCAGTGAAATATGAAGTGGCACAGAATTGCTGCTTTTGGTAAAGATGAGAGGGAGTTCCTTGAGAGCTCCAGCTGCTGTAAATTGGGGTGGCTGCAGTCCTGCCCCCTGGCCTGCCCTGCTGACCGTTCCCACCTCCTCTGCTTTTCCACTGCCACTGTGGCTCATGTGAGCAGCTGGGAAGAGTCATCAGGGAGCTGACCTGGATGGAAATTAATGATATATTTTCCTCTGGGGTAGCTGTGGCCTAGATTAGTTCAGTGTGTGATCAGATAAGTGCTAGTACTCGCTTGGGGGAGTGTGTGGGATGCACAGCCAAGGGGAGGGGCAGCACAAGCCGTGGTCACTGCAGTTGCCATGTGCTGTTACAGTGCTGGGATGCAGGATTTCAGAAGGGGATGGTTAATTTGCCCTTTGACTCAAAGTGATACTCACTGTGTTTAATCCCCTTAATTTCCAATAGGATTGTCATTTCTTTTTAGGGTTAAATTGTTGTCATTTGGCCTTAGAATTGGTTCTGAAGTATAAAACAGTTTCTATGAGGTGTTGACTTGAGTTTTTGTGAGTGGCTGTGCAGGTTGGAGCTGCACACTTTTCCATAATGACAGTTTTATCCTTGGAAATTAACAGATTACTTTCATGTTACAGACACTCCTTGAGGTCTTGAAAAATTCCAGTAGTTTTGCTGAAAAAAGTAACAGCAGAACCCAGTATCTTCAGTGATTTCAGTCATCCCTTGGTGCTTTCTCTAAAAACCCCTTAAAATGTGGATTTTAGAGAACTCCTGGATGCAATTTTATTTTGACTAGCTGGAATAAATCCCTTTTTTGGCTTTTTCCTTTCTCTTTGAGGCGATGTGAGGGAGCCTCTGAACACCTTCATGTGCTCCCAGTACTGAGGCTGAAATTGCAGCCCTGCTCTTCTCCTCTCTCTGGGAGCCAGCTGGAAAATAAGTAGTAAGCTTAACCAAGCGTGAAGAACTATTGGCCTACAAATTAACAGTTAAATACTTAAGGGTCTGGGCTTTTGGTTTGAGGGTTTTGGGTTTTTTTCAAACTGACTGAAATGCATGTTCCCTCAAAAAACAACTCTGCAACATTGCTGGCTATTCCTGGGTTATCCACTGGAAAATAGGTGTGAAAAATACATTTGCTTTGCACCTGCAGTGATAGTAATGCACTTTGGTTTGCATTTAAGGTGTGTTCACTGTACTTTGAATGTAATATTTTTTGTGTCAGTCATCACTTTCTTATTTTTTCATAAAGATTGACACTTCTGCCAGCCCTGAACATCTGGTTTGCTGCTTCACCCTGTGATGGTCAGTGCCAGTGATGATGTAGGTTATCTCAAACCACCTTAGTGTAGTTAGCAAGTCTTTATTCCATTTTTTTTCTTCCTTGTTCTTGACCAGAGGCTTCCCAGCACTGTTTGTTTCTGTCTTGCAAGGTTCCTCCTACCATCTTGTCAATTATTGATGAGGTCTGCTCTTGGAGCATTTGTTTGTTATGAATAATTTCAAAGATAAATAAAAGACCCCTCTGCAAATTTAATGTATTGCCCTTTTGCAGTGTGTTATATCGCTTTCTTGGAACAGTGCAGGGAGAGAAACAATCCAAAGCAAAAGCTATTTTGTTTGAAGTTTTATGCATTATGTATGGTTTTTTCTTCTGTGAAGCTGCAATATGTGACATATTTTGCATGACTAAGAATTATAGGAATTATGTAATTTGCAAATGGAATAACAAATGCTTTTAAGTTAGTAATTTAGATATTAGTATTTTGATTGTATATGTTAAAGGACAAAAAAGGAAAAGATCAGATGGATTATTTGATTAAAGGATAGGCCTAAGAATTAGAGACAGTTGGTGCTGTGAGTTTTAACTCTTCATAGCCCAACATAAAATGTGCTTCATGGAGGAGGGGATTATCCCTAGGTCAGCTGGGAAATATGCTGAGTTAATGTCTCCTGGACATTGTGAAACTGCACTTTCTGTGTGTGTTATCTGAGGGAAGGTGGAGGCTCCATCTGCTCCATACTGAGTTTTAAGTCTTCTTTCAGGTGAAATCAGGAATTCTTATCTTTATCCCCACCACTTTGATTTGTGATGAGCTCTTTAAACACTAGAGTATATGAAGCAATATAAGGCAATTTAAAAATTACAATAATTGTATTTTAGATATGATAAATCCCTGGAGTTTTAAACCTGGAACCTTACGTCCCCACTTTTTTCCCCCCTCCCAATTTTGTTATCACTTTAATATCCCATTTTTTGATATGTAACTGACACTGCTGCTCAGATTGAGCAGAACTTTTACATAATTTTTCTACCACTTGCTTTGAAACAGCAAATTTAGCTTCAGGAAAACGATAATTTTAAAACCTGTCTTTAAGACTGAACTTGTGTGTGTTGTCTTTTTTCCTATCACACAAAGCAAGGCTGAACTAAAATTAACAGGCTGTGAACTTTAATATTGTTAACTGCTGATTGAGCCATTGTGGCACTGCATTGGGAGATTTAATGGGGTTAAAAAACCCTTAGATAAAAGCTTTTTCAGTTATAAAACTAGAATTATCTGTTAAATTATTAGCTCCCTACCTTACATTGAGACATACATAGTAATCTCTTTGTTTAAATTGTCATTATGAATAGAGTATCCTAGTTTCGTGTTAGATTTATAAGGAATTGCGCAGCAAGTCAAATACTTTTGGAATCTTTTATGATAAAATACTTTCTGATTACAAGAAAACTTGGGTAAACAGGCACTGTCATATAGGAGAGCAGAAGGCTGAGACACTCCAGGTGTTTCCTGGACACACATTTTTTGGTTTTCCTATAAATAGAAACCTGTGTCTATGCTTACTGATTCATTGCAGAAAAAGCTGCAGGTCCTTTATGGAAAACTTTGTACCATTTTGTGTTTAGACTCTGATCTGGTTTTATCTAGTTTTGATGTTTTCCATATTTTCTATCTTTGTAAGACATTTGTATAATGGGTCATTAATCTTTTTCCTCTGCTTAATCTCTCCGTGAAAAGCTGTAACCTACTTCCTGTAACAGTAAATTTATTTTTCTTTCTTGGTCTTGAGACAGTGAAACTGCTTTTGAGACTCAATACTGCTAATGTCATGACCAATGTTTGTTCTGTCTGTTCCTACAAAAACCAGACTCATTATCTTAATAAAGTCATTTAGATGGATCCTTAGACAAGAAACACCTGCCTTTTGTATGATAGTTATAAAACAATTTGGGGAAATTTGCAATGCCAAAATGCACATTAAAGATGTTCACTATAATGCTGCCCCATAGTAATTAACATATCCAAAAATAAATATGTTCCTTTTGTCTATTTTTTTCCGAAGCAGGGGTCTGTTTGTAACCCAGTAAGTTGGTGGAAATGTCTTTCTGACTGTGCTCTGTGCTTGTATGGGCTGTGTGCCCTCAGAGAGTTAGCTGGGATTTGGAAGCCGCTGTGCTCTGCTGAAGGTATCACACAGGAATTGTAAGATGAGAGGAGTGAATGGAAGTGCATTGTGTCTTTGAAGTTTTAGAATAAAACGAAATAAAGTGGTTTTGCTTGTAGGAGGGGACCTACAACAATGATCCAGTCCAACTAAATACTTCAAGGCTGACTAAAAGTTAAGGCATGTTATCAAGGGTATTGTTCAATTGCTCTTTATACCCTGAAAAGCATTGGATACATCCTGTGCAAGGCAGTGAAATGAGATGCCAATCATAATGGGTTCTGCAGCTTTATCATCCTTCTGCTCCAAAGATCAGATTCTTTTACAATGATGTAGTGGGATAGCTGTGTTGCAGTCCTTTGAAGACTTAATACAATTTTTGTGGGTTTTGAAATTTTTTTTTTCACTGTTTCTTACACATGAACTAAAGTTTCAGCAACTGCCAGCAGCACATGCAGCCAGTATTAAATATGAGACTGCTCTAGTGAGGAGAGATTTCTCCCTCCACTTCCTGACCTGAAGGCATTTCCAAGATGAGGTTTGGCAACTCTGCCACAGTCTATGACAGGAGAGTCCCGATTTCTCAGATTTGGTACATGGGGTTGTTTGTATCTTAATTTAGACACACATCATATTTTAAGGAAAGGGTGTCAGCTGTCCTGCTTGTTGGTACATGGTGGGTTTTTTTCCACTTGTTTGTATATGTCAGCAATCACAATAACTTTTGTAAATAAGTTTTCTCCTTATTTTGCCATTGGGAACAGAATGAATTTGAGTATCATGTGATGTTCTTTGGGACTTACTTAATCCCTTGGCCATGCTATGTGCTTGAAAATGGTGATGTACGCACTCTTACAAACCTATCCTAGAATAACCTGATTTGGAAGGAACCCACAATGGTCATCAACTCTGGATCCTGATCCTCAAGCCCTAGTTAGGACCTTGCACAACAAGGGGTGTCGTGTCACTGACTGACCACAGTGCATGGCATTCAGTTTTAAATCAGTACTAAATAATAAAAGGGAACACAATAAATTGCTTCTTACGTTCTCAGTTCAACTTTTCATATTTACTGTTTTAAGCTTTGTGTGGATCTCATTTTTATGAGCCAAGTCACCCAAAGTAATATAGTCTGTTAGTCTGTAAATGCATAGATACTGAAAGGCTGCTCACTTTTCCAGAAAGAACAGCCTCTGAAAATAACAAAAAATATAAACCACATGCGACTCACAAATACTGCTTACATGGAAATGTGGTTGTTACATATAAATGGATGGAAATGGATTATAAATGAATGTGATGTTACAGAAATGTGTATTCAGAGGTAGTAGAAAGCTATCTTTATTTGTAATTTGTCCTGGCATGCATTTATATGCTTTTAAATGGCTCTTCCAATAAATATTTCCTTCACTTTGTGAGGTAACAGCTGTCCATGGTGCTAAAAGTGGCAACTATACCATTAAAGCCCTGTAAGGGAAGTGTGAAGGGGTGAAGGTCACACAGATAAGGAATTAGCTGTTGGAACCAAGTGAGATCTTAAAGAGTCAATTAAGAAACACGGTGGGGAAGTGTAATGCAAATACAGCAAAGCTTGTTAAAAGAGTGATGGAAACATGACCAGTGTTGGTTTTCTGCATTCCTTTCAGGAATACCTGTAAGTGTCCAGATCAGAGAGTATTGCAGTGCACACAAGGCTTTCTTCAGTAGTTCTTTTTAGCTGTGATAATTAATTACAAGAAGTAAGCAGTGGTGTGCAAAAAAGTCAATATCTACTTAAATAAGTACAAAGATAAGCAACCTTAAGACGTTTCTATTTTGATCTCCATCAGCTGCATATGGTAGAATTTGAAGAATTCTTGAACCAGTAGGATTGCTTTAATAGTGTAGTATATGTAATACTCAAAAAGTAAAAGCCTTTTTAGTTCTCTAGCTGTAACTAGATTTTATAAAGTTCTATAGCTTGCACAGTGTAAAGCCAAAACTGATTTCCATGGATTTAGATGATGATACTTGATTTATTCTTTTTACGAATCAGTGGGAACTAAATACAATCTATCTGGTACTTCCTTAATCTCCCATCCTTTATCCTGTTTTATTTCTTCTTGGCCCTCTCCATTTCACCACCTCCTCTTGTCTTCATTTCTGTCCCTTTCATTTTAATTCTGTTTCCCTCTCTCCTACCTTAGATTTTTCTCTGTCCTGTATTTCAGTCCCTGCTTGGTGCTCATTGCCCACATACTCCTCAGCACAGTGATAGTCCAACAGAACTTTTTTCTCCCTTTGCTGTTGACCATTCTCATGTTTGTGAAGGACTTGAGGTGATTTAAGCACAGATTGGAGCCTCTCCTTCACTTCAGGTAAATATACATAACATACAGTAACAAAATTTCATGAGAAGTATTTTGTCTAAAAATCCAAAAGGGGGAAAAAAGAGGAGGAGGATAAAGGCAATCAATATTTCATGAATCAACGACTCAACCTCTCAGTGTAACCTTGTCTCTGTAGCTTACCTTGATCTCTCTTGATTTATGAGGAGTCATTATGTTGGCAGTTTGGAGAAGGCCTCAAGAGGTTCAAGTTTCTTTCCATCCAGCCCTGCTGAGCCATGTAGGAGGTCTCCTTTGTGCCTTTCCAGTTTCCTGTCATTCCTGATAACAGGATGCCCTTTTTGTTACTACTTCTGCCTTCTGCCAATAACATCTTGGATGTTCCTGGAGGTGAAAAGGATATGATGATGTGGAAATTGCCAAGTCAGTTTTATTTCATGGAGATTTTTTTCCATGTGAGTTTTGGAATACTTTGCAGCACAACCTGGTGCATGAGATTTAACTGGTGGTGGATACAACCTGATTTAACAAATGGGGAAGGGATAATATTTCTGCTAAATGTAATGACCTAGAAATACAGTAAACAAAATCCCCAAATCATTAAATTGTGTTTAATTGATGGTGACACTTAAAAAGTATTATAGGAAAATACACTTTAATCCAGCTGTGGGGCTTTTCTTGGGTGGTACACTTAATAAGTAAATTCAGCTTTACATAAACGTCCATGGTTACTGGCTTTTAATGTAGCCTTTAACATCCTGAGTCACATAAATGAGCCATGTTATGACTGCAAATGCATGGAAGGTGGCTCTAGAACTGAAAACAAGCGCTGTCTCATTGTATTTTTGAGGAAGTATCCTTTACATGGAGGCATTAGTGTTTCTTTGTGGTTTGTTTTCATTTTATCCTTACAACTTTGCTTTACTCTTCCTTGCCTGGAAGGGTTTATACTGAAATGAGTTAATTGCATCTTATGATGATGAAAGCAGTTGGTTTTATATGTTTCACGGTTATTTCTTGTTTCTTATGGGATGGGAAATCATTGATTTTCCCTTTTGTGTTGTTCATTGGCAGAAATGTCAGAGGTGCCAAGGAGACAGTGTTGGTTCACTTTGAATTAGCATATTTAAACAGATTCACTTTTTTTTAATATTTGAGAGAGTTTGCATAGATATCAACAGAAACACTATGTTTTTATGTCTTATTTTGAAAATCAAGGGAATCGGTAAGAGATTATTGTGAAGAAACAGGATTATGTGTAAATCAAGATAACCTTCCCATTATAGTCAGAATAATTAGAATAACTAAATTTACTCATAAAATGAGAGATGGACATAGGGTTCCTTGATTTCAGACAAGCAGACAGAACTGCTGCAGCATCCCTAAAATCTATTTTTTTCTATACATTGCCTGTATGAAGTGCTTGAGAAATGTTCAAATACACTAAAATGCAGTATATAGGAGACTGGTAACATTTGAAATTTAAGTTTGGATTATTTCTGTGTCATGTTCTGTCTTTTTCTGGTTTTGTTTTTTTTTTTTTTTTCTTTCTAACTGTCTGGTCTTCATGGTTGTGACCCATATGTGACCAGATAAATGCTCTCTGATGTCAGTGCTGTATTGATCTGAATCTGAGGAGGCAATCAAAAGTGAATTCCAGTTTTCCAACAATAGGAATAAACTGGATCAATATAAAAAAAGCAAAAATAGAGTTTCTTGTGGTGATTCATACATTGCCCCCACAGGTCCCAATTACATGCAGAGGTCTCCAGCATGGCCCTTCCTTTCTCCTATCTGGTGCTGTTCTCTTTCCTGGGAAGGGTGGGGCTTGGGGAACTTGGGGAGCTGGATCCAGAAATCTCTATAGCCTGAACATGCTGGTTTGCCAGGGGGTTTGAGACACAGAATGAACTGATGGGCATGGCAGTTTTCCCTGAGAAACTCAAGGAGTCTCACAAGGGCTGGTGAGGAGGTGAAGGTACTGGAACATCTCTGCTATGAGGAAAGCTGGGACTCCTCAGCCTGAAGCAGAAAAGGCTCGAGTTTGGATCTTACTGATGTGCGTAAATACCTGAAGGGAGGTTGTAAAGAAGCCAGAGCCAGGCTCTCCTTGGTGGTGCCCTGCGAGAGGCACAGGGGCACTGGGCACACAGGAGGCCCCATCAGAACATGCAGAGAAACTCCTTTACTGTGGGGGAGAGAAAGGACGGGTTGCCCAGGGGGATTGTAAATCTGCACCATTAGAGACATTCAAAAGCTGCTTGGACTTGATCTGGTGCAACAAGCCCTGCCCTGGCAGGCAGGTTGGACCAGATCACCTCCAGAGGTCCTTTCCCAGTCAAAGATTCGTGATTCTCATCCTTCCAGTATTCTTCTTCATTAGTTCATCAAAAGTTGTATTAAAGACTTCTGTCAATAAGCTCTGATACTGACAACTCACTGTAACCCTAAGCAGCATCTGCCTAAACCTACTTTTAGCTTTATATTGTGTCCATATGCTGCATTCCCTCTCCTTGAAACCAGGAGAAGACTTGAGGGAAGGGTTAAGGGCGATCTGTAGTCTCCTTGTATCAGCATCTCCAAATTGCTTGTGCTCATGCTTCATCCTGCAGCCAACTGCAGAGATTCACTCGCAGTACATGCCGCCTGCTGCGGCAGCGCTGGTTGCTCAGCAGACACCTGAAAAGGATGCAGGTTCAGCAGCTGTCTTCAGTGTCTCATACACTGTGAAGGGTTCAGCTAGAAATTGTAGATGAATAGGACTTTCTAAAGTAAATTTGCGTAAAAACCAGGAATAAAACAGAATAAAGTGTTATGAGTACTGACAGCTGGCCTTATCTAACTTTCCCTTTTAGTATAGTGTTAATGGCATCTTCGTAATTACTTCCACATTCTGATTGAGGCAGGCACAAACCCCATGTGCTTGTATTTTTCTCCTTTTCCCTAACTGGCTGGCTGGCCTTCATCTTCTGCCATGCGCTATTTCCTCAGTCTGGAGTGAAGACCTACAGATCTTGTCAAAAAGTGATTTTGATCTTTTATGGTCCCAAAGAGCCAGAGTCTTTGGTCTGGTGGGCTGATGTCAATGTTAGGTGATGCAGAGGGCTCTCAAGTCAACAAACCCGTCAGCTTTTGGATTTCTTATAAAGAGAATTGAGAAGATTGCTCTATAATGGAATCTTAATAGTCCTGGAAGATGAGTGGTTGAAAAAACTATGTCCTTCCAAATAATGAAGTTCCTTTTGCAGCATAGAAAAGGTGAAGGTGATGTTGTCATAGCAAGTATTAAAGTGAGGTGTCCAGGATATCAAATGATTTCTGAATTACAGAGCTGTTGTCAGGGAGTGGGGCTGGGATGTAGCTGAGATGGTATGTAAACATTACAGCTTGCCCTGGGTCTTGCTTAAGTGTTTCTACCTGGATTATTGGAAGAACTCCATTGTTTAAGAAGATGAGGGACAGGAATTTCTTTTTGAAGAAACAGTCTGTGTACTTCAATGACTACAAGCTTAAGGAGCTTTGTAAAAGACAATGTATTTGCAATTCTTTATCTGCATACTGCTGCAAGGCGTTTCCTACTTGCTAAAATCAGTGTCACTGAATTGAATAAACTTGCAGCATTTTCTCCTTTTATTAATGATTTGCTAGCAGCAAGCAATAGCAGATGCCAAAGGTCAGGGCGTGCTAGCAGGGAGTAGCTGAGTTTTATTGGAATTCTTTCTTAGACTCAGCTTCTAAAGGACAAGTCAAAATCCTTGTAAAGGAACTCTGTAAAATGAGACTTGAACAAGTTACATTGATCATGTTACCTTTTGATGGCAAAAGTAGGCCTAATTTCAGAATTTGTAAAAATGTGTTGAAAGAAACCCTTCCTAGACAGACATCTGCTTGGTCAGTAATGCTATAGGAAACTTGCCTTCTAAGACCCAGAGTTTTCTTCTTAAAGATTAGGTTTTTAAAAGAATTACTATATTTTTGGGGTTTTATACTTCTTGTAGTGAAAATTTCTAGGCACTTGTGAAAAATCATAGTAAGTTTTGGAGCACCATCAATTGGGGTGGATAGGTAGGAATTGAGAATTCAAGTACGTCACTTTTTCCATTTCCTATGAAGTTTCCTGTGAATTTTCCACAACCATCTGACAACCAACAGTTAAGTTGGAAAAGTTTCTTGGTTCGTTCAAGTTAGAAGTTTCTTGTTAGAAATAGACATTAACCTTTCCACTTGCTTCCAGAGATTATTCTGAATTGGTGGTAGAATCAGAAGTACTCGAATGTCAAATTGCAGATTGATGACAGAACATTTTTTGCAATCTTTACAAATATATTTGTGGCTTTACTAGAGAGATACAATCAGAAACCTAATCTAAAAATCAGCAAACCAGAAGGAACTTGGACAAAATTACTTGGTACATGGATGAATCTGTTGGTTTTTATTATTTGTCAGTTTTACAAACTTTTTGTAAGGTAGTGCCTATACATTATCAGAGAAGAAGGTGAAATGGTCATGAACAAACTGTTTAATATGGCATTTACTTGGGCTAATCCAGAGAGCCAACCTTGTGGAGTACTAGCCATTAAAAACCAGATCAAATCTCAGACAAAATCCAATGCTTAAACAATTGTCTCCAGCATTTAACAAAAGAATGCTTGATATCATATCCTCTAAAGATCACATAACCCAAATAAAGCCCCTAATGTAGTAAAATAGAAATGGAAATACTGTGGGATCTACAAAGAGATGTGCCAGCTGTGCATTGTATGGGGAAAAAATGTACCCTAACCCCATCAGGTGGTGTACAGAGCACCCCAGCTCTTGTGGGAATTCAGGGAGCTTCCAAGCTGAGTCCTTAGGAGTCACATTCCATGCCAGTAGTAAAACATTGAGCCTGGTACACTCAGAAGTTGACCTCTTGCCCAGTAGCACAAATAGTGTTTTTCTTCTGTCAACAACATTCAGAGAGGATATGGCAGAGTAAGGAGAATAAATTATGTATCAGTAGCATAGCAGGGAGAGAGAGTGTGTACAGAATGGGAGAAGGAGAAGGAAAACAAACCACAAAGATAGTAAAGGTCATGGATATCTTTTATTTTTCAGAACAACAAAATTATGCAGAATTGTTTTGTGTCTGATCTAATTTTGTTGTGATTTTTTTTAGAAAAAAATGTCATCACCACTCTTGCTGATTAATGGCTCAACCCTGCTAAGGGCTGAGCTGTATCTTACTTCTGTGACTGCTACAATATAGAATCCCAGAATGGTTTGGGTTGGAACAGACTTTAAAGACCATCTCATTCCGCCCCCTTGCTGTGGGCAGGGATGCCTTCCACTAGACCATGTTACTCCAACCTGCACTTCCAAGGATGCTCTTCCAGGGATGGTGCAAACACAGATTCCCTGGACAACCTGTGCCAGGGCCTCCCCAGCCTCACACCTTCCCAGTATCCCATCTAACCCTGCCCTGTCCTAGAGTGAAGCCATTCTCCCTTGTCCTGCCACTTCAGTTCCTGACAGAGTTCCTCTCCAGCTTCTTTTGTAGTCCCTTCATGTCACAGTAAGAACAGACAAAGACACCTGTTTCTTCATGTACCATAGCAATCTTTATTTATCACAGCTCATATTTATATGGTTTTCCAAAGGCATCATGTTTAATTCCAATTGGTTTTCAACTCACAGCAATTTGGTTCATTGGTTAGTAGTTGTTAGTCCACATGTCTATCAAAATCTTTGCTCTACTCTAATGATGTTTGCATACTCATTTCCTAAACAGAAAATGTTTCACATGGCTAAAGTCTTTCTTGACATGGGTGCAGACTGCTTTTTCATGGAAATGTACCAGGCTAGCTGGTAGCTGTATCCAGCCAAAGCAGCAGGCCTGAGCCATGGTTTTACAAGGCCTTTCTTTTGTAAGGTTTTACCTATGTGCCACACCTTCAGCTACTGGAATGTGCTGTGAGGTCTCCATACCACCTTCCCTTCACAAGGCTGAGCAGCCACAACTTTCTCAGCCTTTCTTCATAGGGCAGAAGCTCTAGTTTTCATATCAGCTTCATGGCATCCTCTGCACTTGCTCCAACAGTTCCTTCTCCTTCTTAAGTCATCACAACATCACTTTCTTTATTAAAGCTGCACACAGAATAGTATTGATACAAGTATTAGTATTATTCTCAAACTTCCTTTTCCTTCTACAGTCTTTAAGAACCGTGGGATTTTCATTCTCTGTCCCTTGGGTCTACCTTGTATCTAAAAACTATCAGCAGCTGCTTCTGAGAGGATTAAAAACCTTACTCTGGACAGGTGGTCAATATGTCCTCATCATCCCGCTCCCAAGTAGTTTTAAAATTGATTTAAGTGTTGAGAGAAGCTGCCAGGGTCAGAGGAAACGGCTTCAAGTTGGGCCAGGGCAGGTTTAGATTAGATACTAGGGATTTTGTTTTCACTGAAAGGGTGATTAGGCATTGGAGCAGTGATGGAGTCACCAGCCTTGAAAGTATTCAAGAAATGTGTGGATGTAGCACTTGGGGACATGATTTAGTGGCAAACAGAGCAACGGTGGGTTGTCAGTTGGAGTCAATGATCTCTCCTAAAGGTCTCTTCCAGTCTTAATGGTCCTCTG
Organism: Pseudopodoces humilis; assembly: GCF_049639895.1. NCBI lineage: Eukaryota > Metazoa > Chordata > Aves > Passeriformes > Paridae > Pseudopodoces > Pseudopodoces humilis. The sequence goes on along the minus strand of NC_142209.1, from coordinate 4,436,437 downwards.
TGATTCTGTGAAATACTTTGACAGTCTTCCAAAGTGAGCATAATTTCCCATTTCCTCGGCAGTCACCTTGTGGGTGATACAACAGTTCTTAACAAGTCCTGACTAGTGCAGTCCCACTGGTAATGCATGTAAAAGCAGCAGAGACCCATCCCACTGGTTTTTTAACTATTAGAGAACTGTCTATTAAGAAATTATAGGTAAATTTGCATACCTGGCCTAAAAAAAGACATGTTGTAGATGACTTCTGAGGATCCTGTCCTGGGAATTCTCAAAATTTGGCCACTACCTGCTCAAACACAGCTTGAGAAGAATGGGACATAATTTGATAAAAGATGTTTACTTCCTTTGGCCAGAGCTATATAAATAATCCAAAATGATGACAGAAGAACTTTGATACTAAATTTAGCTCCAGGTTTTAATTTAGCTCCAGGTGTGACCTGCCAGAGCTGCTCAGATACAAACTATTGATCCAGCCCTGTGACCAGGAAGCCTTCTCTTCCTTCTGCTTGTGGAAAGCAGTTTTGTCCAAAGAGCAGTAAATACAGCAGATAGTGAGCCAGAATTTGGAAAGTTCAGCTGACCAGGGTATTTTTGAATCAACCTAAATACTATGTTGTTATTCAGTATGTTGATATGTAACTGTTTAAAAAAAAAGTACTCTAAAGAATAATCCTCTGGTTTTTTCTCAGTTTCTGTTTCTCTGTTAATTAGTACTCTCTGATTGTTAGATGCTCTCAGTTGAATAAAAGCTGATGCTGATTGAAAGAAAATCTATTTATAGACAGGAGCTGAACAACAAGGTATGTGTTACAAAAATACTACAGAAGAACTGAGCATAAGGCAGACATCTTTTGTTCTATGTCTTTAAAAGGAAGAGCTATTGATTTTTTTTTCCAAATACTGATTAGTAGGGAACCTGGGATTTTCTTGGATCACACATTCTACTTGGAAGGTTATAGTAAGTATGGAAAATGAGAGGAAAGGGATTGATGATATATATAAGATGTGTTGGCACAATGTGCTGTCAGATTTCACTGAAAGCAGGAATTTGGTAGGACATCAGTAACAACAGGGAACAGAGCTACATGCTAGTTTTGCAGATAATTTCAAACCCAGGCTGATTGACCTCATCACTTTAGTGTATTCTGTATTTTTTGTCTGTTTGTGATTTGTTTTAGCAGGCTTAAAGTTATTATTCATATTCCCGTATGTATTTGTGAGGAACTGCACAGAACCATAGAGAACTTCAAGGAAAAAAGTAAAAAACATTTTTGTTTTGCCAAAAATCTATTCCTTCAGCAAACACTTGGCTATTGAAACAATGTTGTAATGTCAGTAACATGTCAGTGTTCAAATTAATGGCTTTTCAGGATTAGGAGATGGTTTATTGAGGGTACCTCCAACTACAGATATCAGCAGAAGATGTGTTTCATATCCTGGCTAAACAAGTAGTGAATGTCTGTGTGGTCCAAGAACTTTCACTTTCCATATAACATGTAGAAATGTTTCAGTATCTAATCTTTAAGAAGCATGACACACCAGATTTCCTGGGCACGGTAATTTTAGTTGTTGAAAGCCCATTTTGATTTTTGTTTCCCCTTTTCTTACTTTCCTTGGTACTCTGGATCTATTTTTTTTTTTTAGCTACTGAGGAGATGAAGTACAGGCAGGAGAATGTGCTGCAAAAGCAGCTCTTTCAGCTTCACCTAAGATGCAGACCTTTGGGCCAAGCAGATGAACTTGAACTGAGTCTCCAGCTCAGAGAATCCCAGACTGGTTTGTGTTGGAAGGGACCTTAAATCTCATCTCATTCCAACCCCCTGCCATGGATAGTGATACCTTCCACTAGAAAATGCAAATCTTATTTCTGTGTGTAAACACTTGTGGTAAAACCCAACTTGAATGAGTTTAAGGTTAGAGATAAGCCTCTGGAAGTGAAGTACAGTATGCTAATTGCCTATTTATATACATAATGATATATTCTTGATCCCATGTAGTTCTTTTCTTTTGGGTTGTTTTCTTCCTGGGATCTCTGCCTGGTTGTGGACACAAGGAATAGTGCATATGTAATGAGCTGCTTTATTTTTCTTTTTCTTACTGTTTTTGCTTTGTGTAACCCTGTGCCTTACTAGACACCATTCAGATCAGGATTTGAGGCTGGAGTTGTTATCCTCCTATTTAGCATTTCTGCAGGACTAATCACTTCAGTATTTCAGTGCTTCAGATGTTAATTGATTTTCATAACACCCCACTGAGATGGGGAATTATTATTAACCAGGGAAATTGAGCACAAGGAGATCGAGGTCAGAAGTGCTGCTCAGTTTGAATGCCAGGTTTGAGACACCTGTTACCCAGTTTATTATTTATTCAGTAGTCACATTAAACTCTTGAATTCCTTTAATTGCAACTGTAATTCTGCATGTCTCCATATTGGGTCAGAAATTGTAATGCAGGCAGTACAGTAAGGAAAACACAGCCAAACGCTTTTGGCACTTTTTTTTCTTTCGGGATGTTCCTGTTTTCATGAAAGAAATTTTATGGAAAAGTGGGGCAAATATTGAATCTCAGCACAGCATTGAGACGTTTTTCTTTTTTAATAATGTCATCTGGCTGATACAATGCTTATTCTCCAGTTCTTGGAACAAAATAAATAAGGTTCTACCTCCAGGAGTCTCTTCTGCTCCCTAATTGTAATTCCTCACCAGAGTGGCTCCACTTGTGACAATAAATGACTAGAGGTTCTTTTTGGAGTGTGTGTGAGATGTTTGTAATTAAAAAACAATTCCTGAAGTGCATGCATACAGATTGCCCTGTATTTCTTCATTGTGATTTCTTATGTACCCCTAATTTTCTTTTAATGTTTATTCAATATAAACCATTTTCTGTTCTCTTCAATTTATTTCTGTGTTGATCTTCCTTCTGGCATCAACTGCCCATATTTCAGCAGCTTCTTGATAGCTGGAAATGGCAGGAGTGTCAAGGAGTCAGCATTCCAGTACAGTTGTTCCATTGCAGAAATTCAGCTGTTCTAGAAGAGAGACAACTTGAGGCAGAACTTGTTCAGTGGCAAGGCAGCTGTCATAGCATTGACATGTGAAGATAATTCTTTTTCTCAGTAGAATATTTTCTCTGAGTTGGCAGCACTGAAATGAATTTTAGAAGTAAGATCATTAGAACCCTGAATGCCTTGATAGCCATCTCACCTTAGCTTTTTTTCCTGATAAACTAAGCAATCACGACTTTCAGAAGAATAAAAACTGTCTGAAAACATAAATTAATGTGTTTGTAAACTCATGTGCTTTGGTACTCGAGAATAGTGCTATCTACAAACTCTGCCTGGAAAAGGATAGAAACTTAATGAAAGTATTTTTGATATATTTTAAGAAGTAGTTCTACACTGATCTTCTCTCTAGACTAATTACTTGGTTTTCTTCCTTTATGGATTTATCGTATTTCAAAGAGAGATTGTCTTTTGAGAAGGAGTTAATTCTCCAGTCATTGTGTGTAAATTTTATTTTGGGCCCATTTAATTATTTTCCTCTAGGTTTTTTAGAAACATCTTTTGTTAATAGGGTTGAAGGAATCAGGCTCCTTTTAACTCAGTAAAAGTTCATGTGCATTTGGGCCTTTACACAAATGGTTTTGGCCTTACCTTGGGCAGTCTGTGTGCTCAGTTACACATTGGATTCCCCAATCAAGATCAGAGGAAGTACAGGGCAGTCAAGCACATTGTCTCAGCTTGACTGGAAAACCTTGTGTGTGCTGGATGTCGTGGTCTTCCTGAAACTTTCCCTGGATCTGCTCAAGTTCATGCTGAAAAATGCATTAAAAAAAAATTCTGTTACAGATTCTGTAACTTTTCTGGTAGATCTTAAATGCTGTTTTGGGCATTTTCTCTCAATTTAACTGGATAGTCAGATGGATCTGGGGGGCAGACTGCAGTTATCCAGCCTCTCTGGTATTTGGAAGCCATGTAAATGAAAATAATCATTAAAGAAGTCTGATTAGAGAACTGCTTGTTACAATTTTTTTGTTACTAGTCTATGGTTTTTTACTTGTGATTTAGAGAGTGTGGTTAGTTTTGGTTGCTGATGATTGCATGGTGCTTAGATATCCTGAGAATAATCATGGTAACACAGTGAAAGCATAAAAATGTGTTTGTTTTCTCCAGTGGTACCAGTTGGCATAATAAAAATATCACCTTTCTTTGTAACCTTTCCTTTCATAGCATATAAAAATGTGCCTGGCATTTTAGAGGGCTGGAACACATCTCCTATGAGGAAAGGATAGATGAGAGCCAGGGGAGAGAAGAGAAGGATCCCGGGAGGCCTTAGAGCCCCTCCCAGTGCCTAAAGGGGTTCCAAAGGAACTGGAGAGGCCCTTTGGAGAAGGGCCTGGAGTAACAGGACAAGGGGAATGACTTCCCACTGCCAGGGGCAGGGTTAGATGGGATTTTGGGAAGAAATTCTTTCCCTGTGAGGGCAGTGAGGCCCTGGCACATGGTGCCCAGAGAAGCTGTGGCTGCCCCATCCCTGCATCTCTGGCAGTGTCCGAGGCCAGGTTGGGCTTGGAGTAAGCTGAGTTAATGGAAGGTGTCCCTGCCCATGGCAGGGGGTGGAATTGGATGAGCTTTAGGGTCCCTTCCAACCCAAACCATTCTGGAGTTCTGTGACTAACAAAACTACTTGTTTTGTAACTAAACAAGTAATAAATGTTGTAATAAAACAACTTGAATATTGTTTTCTGGTACTAGTCATATTAATGTCAAACCAAGGGAAAGCCACATTGGAGATCACTGAACATTGGAATATTTTATTTGGATAAATTAATGATAACCAAGATTCAGAGAAGCCATCAACTTCAGGGGGACAACACAAAGTGATGTTTAATCTTGCATCCATTTCCTTGCATCCATTGCCATTGAGGGGAATGGAGAAATGCAGCAGTGGGCTTTCATCTCTGGGGCTGCCTCATCTACCCTGGAGTGATTCCTTGCAGTGTATTGGCTACAGATGGATCCAGAAGGGAACTGGAGTCGTGAATTGCTGTAGACTTCTCCCTGAGCTTACCAGGCAGCTGCATTACTGTGTGGCACATGCTCACTGTAGAGATTTTATGTAATTAGAAAACCACCGAAATTTGGGAGATGACCTGATTGCTGACTCCAGCAGATGTAAAGAAGCTTTCTTATGGAGAATCCTGGTTAATGAGACAGAATCTGAGAGTTTACCTTTTCGATAGCAGAAATACTCTGTTTCCAAGATAAAAGTTATTTGGAAGGGATTTATATTCCAAGTTACAGGAGAAGGTTTTGTTGGTTTTTCGTTTAGGATTACAAAGGTAATGGAGAAAAGCACTGTTTGATATTTGCCAACCTAAAGGTACAGCTCACTGGAACCTGAAGATAATTAACTGTTGTAGTTCCAGCTCTGACATTTTGCTACCACTTCCTCATCCTCAACACAGTGGTGTTCTTTAGGTCTGTTTGCAGTGATTCCTATCTTTTTACAGAAATTCTTTATGAGTTTTTAATTAACACTTTTATGGTAGATTCCTACATACAACATTTCAAATTAGTAGCTTTAAGCTTGCAAGACAGACACAGCCTAATTTGTTTTGTTTTGTTCTTGTTTTGTTTTTTTACTGCCAGAGCAATACAGTAAGTATATGATCTGTAGTAAAAACACACCAACAATTACACAAGTGGTAATTTCTTCAGAGTTCTAAAGCTGAATCTTAAGCCTGCAGGACAGAAAACATGCCATGTTGCTCTTGTTAAACTGCCAAACTGTAACTGCACATGAGACTACAAAGGATTTTCAATTTCTTCTCAATGCATTTTTGCAGAAGTCATTAAAGCAATTATCTAATATATCCATGTTGAGTACACATTGAATTTTCTGTTGTTACATTTAATTATACTGTTAATGGGTTCACATGTCAGGATTTTTCTCCTTTTTTGTGCAGGATTCTGCTCAAGAGAGTGTCATCAAACGAGATATCCATCGCACATATCCAGCACATGATTATTTTAAGGACACAGAAGGAGACGGTCAGGAATCTCTGTACAAAATCTGTAAGGTACAGTCAGTACTCCGAATTTCAAAGTGTGTTCCGTATTTTTTGTGACTTTCTTTTGCCCTGCTAACCCTGTTCTGGTCCAAGTTGTTAATCAATGAGATTTTAAAGCTTTGTGTAAGTGGAGACTATGGTGTTTGTGCATTTTACAGCCTTGTATTTGGTACCTCCTAAGGTGCAGGTGAGAAGAGGCTCAAGCTGGCTTTGCTGAGGTGAGAGCTCCTCTTCAGAGGGAGTGGTGTAGGAGAACCCTTTTTGCTCTGAGGTAGAGAGATTTGCTGAGGAAGAGAAACAAATCCTCAGAGCAAGCTCTGCTGTGAGGTTAAACAAGAATGTCTGTAAATAATTACAGGTTTGCTGACCATACCACAAGCAGTGTGTGAGCAGAGCTTTTCACTCAGAGCTGCCAGATCACCTCAGATGAAAAACACTCTTAAGTTTTCAAATTTGCACATGGGAAAGTTGAGGTACTAAATCAATAGGTTTGTCCATCTTGTACAGACAGACTTCTCTTTGAGAGAGATCCAAAAGGTAAAATATTGAAGCCAGGCAGGTACTTTTCTGCCTGGCAGATGTAGATTTTGCTGTGGTTTTGGTATTCAGTTTTTGTTAGACTTTTTTTTTTTCTAAAAGTCATTAAATTCATGTAGAATATTCTTTAGAATATTATCTAATGTAGAATTCATTCTGTTCATGTTGAATGAATGATTGCCTTAGACAAAGCCATTTCCCTTTCCCTTCCTCTTCCTTGTTGCTGTTTCTACCTCCTGTTGATTACTAGAAATGATGGAGTTGTCATAGCAAGCAGAAAAAATTGTTCAGCCTTTGGGGTATAATGATACATATTCCCCAGATAAATTCTGTGGTGGTACAAACTCCTATTCAAATAAAAATTTGGGTGACTGTTAAATACAGTACTGGAATTCAGTATTGTGAGTAATTCACATCTTAAAAAAAAGTACAAAATTAGGGAAAAGAGAGAACTTTGAACAAATGGTAGTGATTTCTCCCAAATCTTGAAGGGCTCTAGAGGGCTACAGGAAACAGTTCCTGTGCCAGTCTGTGAAAAGAGTAACAATGCAGGTAATTGTAGGCTTGTCACTTTGATACCAGTTAAGTGAAAAATGATGGAATCATTCAGTTTTTCAAGAATTAAATGTAAGCATGTTATAATGAAGGCCTGTGAGTTTACTGAAAATAGATCATGACAAGCTAACACAAAAACCCAGAAGTACAGGTTTCATTGGTGAAGGTGTTTTGATTGAAATTCTGTAGCTCCTGTGGCCTGCCACACTAAGAATATATAACTGCTGGTCAAGTTAGAGCATGAACAAGATGCACATTAAGGAGTTAAACACTGGCCAGCAGGCTCCTAAACAAGCACTGAATAAATGGATTTCAGTCAAAGCATTATGAATATCCCTTGTTTATTCCAAGTACTCTGCTAAGTCACCTGAAGAAAACCAGAAAGTCTTTTCTCATGAAGATATCTTGGTGACACAGGGAAAAAGGAGATGGTAAATAATGAGATGTAAAGGATGTAGAGATGGATGAACCTCGTATAGGAACAGTTTGACTTGAGCAACTCAGTGTTTTGCAGCTGCTGCAGCTGCTTTTAGTTACAGTGTCCAGAATTAAAGACAACTATTCTGCATTGGAAAGAGTCTGTAAAGATCCATGAGGATGATTAAAGAATTTGAAAAGAAAAATTCTTTTTCATTAAGGCATATCTCAGTCTATTTTGATTAATAAAAAACAAATAAAGCAGTGAATCTGTCTGAACTGGAAGCAACTTAGAGGAATTATCTGTCCAGCAGGCAGCTTCAGAGGGCCACAGATCTCAGACCTTCCTGGGTTGTTTCCTTTCTGTAGGAAATGTGAATAATTCTGCAGGTTTTCTAAATCTGGGAGCTTTCTTTGCTCTCAAGGCCTCTACTTCTCCTTCAGAGAGAGTTACTCTGGCTGTTAGTTCTCTTTTCTTGAAGGATCATGAAACTCAGAAGTGGTGCATCCTTGACAAAGTCAGGGAAAAATGCCAGGAGACTTGTATGGATGAAAAAGGTGCTCCTGGAGAAACTCAAACACAAAAGGAAGCCTTCAGAGGCTGGAAGCAAGGGCAGGTAGTCTGGTAGAAATACAGAGAAATCGTGCAAGCAGACAGAGATCAGGCTTGGGAAACTAAAGCCCTGATAGAATTAAATCTGGCCATGGATGTGAAGGGTGACGAGAAAATACTCTATGGGTACATCTGTGATAAAACTAGGATTAGAGAAAATGTGGGCCATCTCCAGAAGGAAGGGGCAAACTTACTTAACTCAGGACATGGAGGAGGCTGAGATACTCTATGACTTTTTGCCTGTTTTCACTGGCAAGTGCCCCAACATCGCTGCTAAGGCCACAGAAGGCAAAGGCGGGGACTGAGAGAATGAAAAATCGCCCAGCGTAGGAGAAGATCAGGTTTGAGATGATCCAAGGAGCCTGAAAGGCCACAGAACCTGATGAGATGCATCTGTGGGTCCTGAGGGAACTGGCAGATGAAGTGGCTAAGCCACTTTCCATCATATTTGAATTCATGGGCATCCTGTGAAGTTCCCACTGAGTGAAAATGGGGAAACATGACCTCCATTTTTAAAAAGACAAGAGGAGGATCCAGGGAGGCCTTAGAGCCCCTCCCAGTGCCCAAAGTGGCTCCAAAAGAGCTGAAGAGGCCCTTTGGAGAAGGGCCCGGAGTAACAGGACAATGGGAATAGCTTCCCACTGCCAGAGGGCAGGGTTAGATGGGATTTTGGGAAGAAATTCTTTCCCTATAGGGCAGTGAGGCCCTGGCACATGGTGCCCAGAGAAGCTGTGGCTGCCCCATCCCTGCATCTCTGGCAGTGTCCGAGGCCAGGTTGGGCTTGGAGTAAGCTGAGTTAATGGAAGGTGTCCCTGCCCATGGCAGGGGGTGGAATTGGATGAGCTTTAGGGTCCCTTCCAACCCAAACCATTCTGGAGTTCTGTGATCTTTGATCAGAGACCTCTCTGTGTGTCCATCAAGTTGAGGGCTGCTCTGCCTGTGAAGTATTTTGTATTTACCTAGAGTTGAATGACCTTTGTCACTTGGCCACTTTCTCTTGGTAGAACGTTTTCTGCATAGCAGCTTTGCAGTCAGTGTTTAATTCCCTGCTCCAAACAGCTTTGTCTCATCAGCAGTCTTTGTTACTGTGCTATTTTTATGTGTTCTTTAAGGTTTGTGAGTATTTGCAGCACGTCTTTCTGCAGGGTTCTGTGAGCGACTTCACCTTCACTCGCTGGGTTAGAACTGTCTGTTTACTCCTACCTTTTGCTTTCTCTCCTTTAATCAATTATTTGAGTGCATATGGGGATGTTCTGTAGCAGCTTAGTTCCCTAAAACACCTTTTTGTAGGGATCTTGTTGAAGGGTTTATAAAAATCCTGGTAATATTAGTGACTTCCTCATTCTTTTATGTGCTCATTGGTTCAAAGAAAGATTTGGGAAGCATTGCTTGCTGGTAGAACAGCCATATCCAGTATTCAGCATGGAATTATTCATAAATTTACTGATTACACTGGAGGGTTTATACCTACTTGCCAGTATTGAGATCAGACACAACTGTTGGGAAGATTTCCAGGCATCATCCTCGCATAGTTTTCTTAAATGACTGTGACTGTGACAGATGTCTGCTTGGGTCTGACTGGACCTTGAGTTTATGATTAATAAACTGTTTTCTCCAGTGTGTCAGTTTTCAAGAAATATTGTTAAAGCCTAATTAATTTGCTTATAAATTTGTCATTCCATTGGGAATAAAGAGTAATAATATGTGTTGAAAGTAATAATGTGCCAGCTCTGTATTACTAGAATAACTTTTACCAGAGGTGCTGGGTACTTAGGCCCTTTGTCTAATGAAACCATGAAGTTTGAAGAATGGGAATTATTGAATATGGCTGGGAAAGGTCTGTTCTCAAGTGGGAGGGTAAAAAGCTGAAGAGCATTTTCTTCATTCCCCACTGAAATGAGAGATGATCTGAACTGTCAGATAAAAAGGAAAATCATTAAAAGCTCACAGCCTCATTTTAACAGGTCTGACAGTTTTTGTTCCATCTCTTAATCTCCTCTTCAGAACAGTAGGAAATCAGGAAAGATGGAAACTTTTTCTGTTTCAGAACATTTATGTGACAAAGTACCTAAAAATAAACTTCAGGACTGACAGTGGTGATAAGGAATGAAAAGAGTTTCAGATTCTAGACTGGAGATTTCACTTGAGGACACCACTTAAGCTGGATTTTCACAGAGCAAATTTTGGTGAATCTTTGGGAAAACTGCTCCTTCTTGCATGCTTTCTGTTTAAATACTCTGCAAATTCCAGCTCTATTTAAAGAGCTCACCTCAGTGCTACAATGCATAACTGAATAGTGCTCAGTGCCTGCTTCCATGCTCTGTATGTACAGCTTGATGCTCCAGGGAATCAGAGCACCTGGCAGAATTAATCATCTCAGCTCTCTGGAGTGTGTGCAGTGTGGAATTTAACACAAGATGTGTTTTCCCTAATTTTCTGATTAAAGTAACTCCTATTTAACAAACAACCACTGTGACTTTAATGGGGAAAAGGGAGCATGGTGCAGGAAAATCATTCAGGTGAGCTCGGTGGGTGCTGGGACTGGACAGACTGGGAAATAGACACAGTGTTTTTCAGAAAATGGATGAATTACTTCAGAGATTCAGAGTTGATGTTAGTGTTTCTCAGTGAGTTGAGGCCTTGCAAAGGATATGAATCGTTTGTATCAGGACATCTTTTGTTCATAAATACTTATCCCTTTGTAGATCCCTAATCTCAGTCTCACTTGCCTGAAGGTTTTAGGTGCAGGATCAGTGTGGTAGCTGGTTTGCTGTGAGACCAAACACTGTTACAGTTGTTGCAATGTCTGTTTTGGTACCCACATCAGCAGAGAGAATAACGAACTGTTTTCTAGCAATACTAACACTGTTATGGGGTGTTTTAGCTTTTTTTACTGTATATTGAAATATGGAAGTATCTTTGAGTTGCCCTTCTGTAACCGGTAGCTTCTATGCCCATAATAAGCTGTGAATGGTGGGTTATGCTTCAGCAGAGCTGCTGCTTAGTGCTGGCCTGTAAGCTGAAAGTCTAATTTTCATAGGTTTTTTTTTACGTTTTCATTTCCATTTCATTGCAGCACACATTTTCAGATAGTCACCTCACTGTGCATGTATTCTTCCATTTTGCAATCCTTAGTATCTCCTTAGATTTACAAATGGGAATTTTCAGTGTTTGTCCAGGTGTAATTATGTGTAAGAGAGCAGGTCTCTTTTGTTCCTGGAGGAATCTATTTGCTAATTATAGGATAAACACAATCAGTTACAGATTATTTTTCATCTATTTTTAGTTTATTTTCTTTGCTCCTGGGTTGAAGGAGCAGTGCTAGCAAATATTGTTGCCTTGTTTCATTCAAAGAATTTTTAGTGTTTCTCTGTCTTCTTCTTTACATTTTAATAGGGATCCTTCTCTGTACATCTGTGGTCAGCAGCACTGTTCTTGCACATGGGGTTTCTGCTGAGCCTGTCCCAGTGGGAAGGTCAGCTCTGGGATCCTGAATGCTGGGAACATTCTGTTTGGGCCTGCCTGGCTGAAGGTGAAGATTCCTTCATTCTCTCAGCTCTCCTAGCTCTGGCAGAGGCATATTGTGTAACAGCCTTGTGCCTCTTCCTGATACTCTATAAATGAGTAACTAATGTCTAAAAATACGGTTTTCAGTTAATGCAGAAATTCCTTGTTTAATGTGATACATACTCAATGCTGCACTCATAGGAATATTATTACTTTCAGACTGTTAGTATTATAATAAATTTAGGTGTGGAGTTTTAAACTGTACTATTACTAAAATTATTTAGTGACTGAGCATGTAATAAAATACCTTGTTAGGTGAAAAATCTGCATCGAAGTAGGGATGTTTTCCTTCTCCTGAGACAGTCTGAGTTTCAGACACCATGTAAGTCTTTTAAGTCTCCTAAAGCAGAGTTCAGCACAGAGCTATGTCTGTATTAAACATGAGTAGCTTACTTTGATCATTTCAGAGAGATCACAGAGGAGCATAACCTCTCCTCTTCCTTATTCAAATCTGCAGGCACTCATAGACAGAAGTTACAGAAATCCCAAATTGAAGTTTTAAATTCCACCATCTTTCCCTTTGTCTTTTAAATGCTACATCCTTGGAATTTTTCTGTCTACAGAAGATTCTGATCTTGGGAGATTTTCCTTTATTAATTATTTTGGAGAAGTTTCTATCCAGCCCTGGATTCTTGGTTCACTTTCCCAATGTGCAGGTGGTTCTCTGTCTTGGACTTGGAGAAGACTCTACATCCAAAGAATTCACTTTCTAATGATGATGTACCAAGAACTGCACAGTAGCTCTTCTCTTCAGAATACAGATAACTATTAAAAAGATGTCTCAATTCTGTGAGATATTCAATTAGTTAAAATGAATGAAATTAGGCTTCAAGTCAGAACCTTCATTAATTCCCATTTATGAGACAGAATATTTAAAATCTCAGTTAACTGGGGAGTTGTAATTGGAAGTTCCACAAGAGCTTAGGAGAATAGTAAGTTAAAAACTGTGACATGTCACAGGTTGTTGTGGGAAAAATCCCATCTTCTTGAAATTATAAAGTTACAATGACTGCAGTGGAAATAGGGGATTTGGGATTTTGTCTTGTTCTTATATTTCATGTGGAAAATGAAAGTTCCTTAGAAGCATAAATCTTAAATAGTTAATCTTAGGCTGTTAGTTAATGATATGATATTATGGTAGCATCTGTAGGCAGCATCCTTATTTCTGAGGTTATTCTGGTTAATTACATCATATTTCAGCACTATCAAACCCCATAGGTTGCTTAAAAATAAAATAGTATAATTGGAAATGTGATGTGCATTAAGATTGCAAAGTCTCTTTGCATTGGGTAAATGCAATGAAATAATGTAGATTTTAGAGACTTCACTAAAACTAAACCTTTAGTTGTCAGGATTATGATGTTTTGACTTAAGAGCAGAATATTTCTTTGTTCTAATTCTGATGCAGAACTGAAGTTTGTGTCCAAGAATCTGATGACAGCTGCTTGTCAAAATCAGATTTTGGGGAAGGACCTGGTGGAAATTAATTTCAAAAAAATTAATGTTCAAAAATTTTTCAAAAAAGTGGAAAAAGTAGATGAAGCAGTTAATTTTTTCTTCATGGTTTTTGGTTGCTTCAAAGGCATTTTAATAATTACTTCTTCTTACTGGGGCCCTTTGACATTTTTCTCCTATATAGGCAGTGCCCACTAATAAATTTCATATTTTTATTTAAACCAAATTATCCAATACTTGCTGATTTGTAGTTCTGTGGATCAACTTTTTTAGAAAAGTTTCAGTTTTTTCATCTCTTCTGTTTTAATCAGGCAATTATTGGTTTACCAGTTTACTTTCCCCCTTATGCTTTTTGGGTGAATACCATCTGTTCTTAATAAATTTTCAGTAATTTTATACCCTTTGGTTTATGATATCTTCTGATATTCAGTTGAACACAGATCCTTCAACACTTCCCCTGTTAGAAATGGTTCCAGCAGGATGACAAACCTTATGATTCTTCTGTAATAAAACAAACACAAGGAAAGTTCATGGGGATTTTCTACTGGAGATTAAATATTTTCTTACACTGACCATATATTTTCCAAGCAGAGACTGCCTTCCTGCTCTGAATGTGTTTGAAATGGATTTATTATAAGCTCAAATATGTTTAGGAAGTTGATTATGAGAAACTTTGCTGTTCTTCCTTCATATTTTTGTATTGAATTTCAGAGAGGATTTTTGCTGCTTGTTTTCCCTATTTTACTGTAACTTCAACTTCTTTCAGAATCTCAAAAGAAGTGTGTTTTTATTTCTTACAACTTCCTGGACTTCTCAATCTGTGTCAGTTTTGGAAGCAGTTTCTTTTCTCCAGTGTGTTGGTTTCTCAGTACTTATTTTAAAATAACTCGTTTGGATTAATTCATTGCTATTTTCAGCAAATTATTTGCTATAATGCTTCTCACAACAGAGGGTCCCCAGGCACTCTGATAATTTGATGTTCATTTTTCAGCCTAGATTTTTTTAAAGAAAATTAGAAGTGTTTTTATATAGTATGAAGAAATCATAAATCAAATTTCTCATTTGGAATTCTGCACATCTGCTTCTAATCAGAGCTGGCCCATCAAAACCAGGAATAATGCAGCACTTAGGAAAGCTACAGAGACAAGACATTAGGCATCTATAAACTGATAGATCTGGGAAACAAATAGACTTCTGATGCTGATTAACCAGTGGATGATTCTAGTCAGTCATATAAAATATTAATTTAAGTGTTTAAAGTAATTTCTATTAATTTGGTACTTAGTAGCTGATTGACTTCTTTATAGAGAGCATAATTTTTTTTTCCAACTGAATTCTGTATCTGCCATTGTACACTCCTCAGGTTAGTTTTTATATTTGAATTCTGTGACTAGAGCTGTTTTAAACTGGTAAGCGGATTGTAATGGTTCGTTAAACATTTTTCAGTGATTTCTGTGACTTCTTGAATTTTCCTGTCCACTGAAACTGAGTAATGGGCTAGGATTGTTTTCACTCAGCTCCTAACTAATCCCATCTAACAGCTCTCAGAAGAGTGGTGAGCAGTACAGACAAAGGGCAGAGAGCTGCAAGTCCCAGGTCAGCTTTTCCCAAAGGAAACGTACGGCTGAACTGTTCAGGAGCACTGACCTTTAAAGGAATACTCAGGCTGCACTTGCAGAAATCCTGTCTTCCAGAGTAATTTCAGAATTCCTCACAAATACTACATTCAGATTGAAAAGTGGATCTTCTGATCCTTGTGGCTCCTTCCTTCCCCTGGTTCTGCCCTTCGCTTTGGTTTTCCCTGGCTGTAACCTCAGTACCTTGCTCAGGATGTCTCTCCCCCTGATGGCAATCCTGCTGCTGCTGCTTTGACTTATCTTGAGTTTCCATAAATCCTTAACATCCTCTGGCAACTCTTTAAAAACAGTATCTGTCTTCTCATCTTGGAAAAGTGAAGGTGAAGGAAAGGTTAGTAATTTTAGTTTGGTAATTTTTTAAGAGCAAGAAAAAGCATGTCTGTCATACCATAGGAAAATGAGTCCTGTTCATTCTTCAGCATAACAAGGGCATGGAAAAACAGTTTCTGATGAAATCTTCAGGTTAGAGTAGTTCTCAGCAGTTTCTCTTAGGTCCTGTACTTGCATAATGTCAGAACTTGTTTTCCCAAAAACAAACATTCACTTTCCCCACAGCACAAGCTCCCGTGGTTTTCATGTTATATTTGTTGCATTGGTAAAGTTCTGTCATTACTCACCTGAGCAGAATTATCCTTGATTTAGGTGAAGGGAAATTGCATCCATCTCTTTTCAGGCTGATTGGAAAATAATAATTTACAACTACATCATCTGTGTAGGGTTGACAGTGACCTGTGGGGGTTTTTAGAAAAGCCTGAAAGCACGGGAGTGGTTACAGTTTTACTCCCTATATGGTTTTAGCCTGAGTAGTGTTACTTAGAGAAACATGGAATGGCTTTGGCTCAAAGAGACCTCAAGTTCATCCCATTCCACGCCCTGCCATGGGCAGGGACACCTTCCACTAGCCCAGCTTGCCCCAAGCCCTGTCCAGCCTGGCCTTGGGCACTGCCAGGGATCCAGGGGCAGCCACAGTTGCTCTGGGCACCCTGGGCCAGGGCCTGCCCCCCTTCCCAGGGAGGAATTTTGTCCCAGTATCCCATCTAACCCTGCCCTCTGGCCATGGGAAGGCACTTGTCCTGTCCCTCCAGTTCCTGATGGAATGTATCTCTTCAACTTCCTTGTTAGGTCCCCTCAGACAGTGGAAGGAAGTGTCCTGAATAGCTCATTGATGAGAACACAGTTTGGTGATGCCTGTATGCATTTTAAATACAGTTTGACTTTTCTTTTTTCTAGGCCTACTCTGTCTATGATGAGGACATTGGCTACTGCCAGGGACAGTCCTTCCTTGCAGCTGTGCTTCTACTTCATGTGAGTTAATTGCAAAATGAAAGCTTTGATATTTGAAACCAACTCAGCTGTAAAATCAGTAGTACTGCAGCCATGCTGTTTGACAGATATTTACTGTTATTTATTTGCCTGTATTAATTTTCTTCTTGTTGCTTTTTGGCCGTAGAGATTAATGGCTTCTATCTTCATGAATGTAGATTTCCTTTTATCTGGGAGAAATCTATTCAGTTCTCAAGTACTTCTGTGTCAAAACCTGGAAACTATTTGTTACATATTAATTTTTTCTTTTAATTTAGTTGTCACCTAAGTGAGCTCCCTTTGTGTTTATGATGAATTTAACTCTAGGAGACATTCTCAGAGCAGCTCATCAAAGCAAGTAGTCTCAATAATTTTTTGGGAGATTTTTTCTCCTAGGGACATTTTGTAATATCTTCTGAGGGAAAGCTGATTTTTAACCTTGATATTTTAGCCTGTAATCAAAAAATGCACAATTTTTGATCTGTTGTTTCCTTTATAAACACGTGGGTATATGTCCAGAGATAGATAAATAAATACAGTTTTTATAGGTACAAGATGCTTTACATCTGATGTCTCAGTGGAAAAGCAGCCGATTCAAATATTGTATTTATTGAGATAAAGTCTATCTGAATAAGCCACCCCAAAGCTCAACCACAATTATTACTCAAGCTCTTGCCTGCTTTTTCTCTCAGGTTTTAATTAGTAAATTATCAGTCAGGATTGAACTACCTTTTGAAGTGTGGGTTTGAGAAAGCTGCTGGTGTTATGTATGTTACACATGCACTTCGTAAGGTATTTGGAACTCAAATTCAGATTAAGTTGTGATTCCTAGAGAGAGTTGTGACTCCTTGAAGTCTTGAGAAACATGATACACAGCGACAGTGTGGCAGAGAACCTTTAGCTCTTATAACAATAAACCTGAATTAGTCCCATTATTGCAGTCTAACAAATACTGTAAAATAGCTTATCTAACAGTTATTTTGCAAATAATTTTTTACCCAAAGCAGAATTTTGAAGTTCCAATGGAAAAATGAGCCATTTTCAATACCAGAGTTGTTTAAAAATGTGTGGGTGTCACATTCTTAACATGTGACTAATACCTCAGCTCCTCTACCTTAGTTCTGTGCTGTCGTTACTACAAAGAATCAGCTCTGGTTTTAGGGTTTCTGGAGCTGGAAGAAGTTGCCCTGTACAGAGGGACTGCTAAATGGAAATCACACTCGTTTTAATCTGCCCTTTATAACATGGTTTGGTTTCATCAGAGGATACTGAAGTGAAATGAAGTGGGGGGAGGGGGGAAGCAAGGAGTCTCAATGAGCCCATGTGATTGGGGAGCTTCCTAAGATGCCCTCAAATTTCATTTGTTACAGTCTAGTGCTTCCAAAAGAAAGCGTGTTTTTAATGTGATGGAAAGGTTGATCTGGGTTCTGTTTGTGCCTGTCATTATTGTGGTACCTGAAGGCACAGGAGAAAATGATGTGGAGGTTTTGTGACATGGGGCTTCCCACCAATTCAGCATTCAGTGGGCTTAAGCCAACAAATAGAAGTGTAGAGTGTCCCAGACAGCTTGTGTTAGTACCACCTTCCAAACCATTGCTGAAAGAAATTTTGGTCAGAATAAAACAGAGATTATGGATATAGAGCTTCTGAAAAAATCAGCGTGTTAATAGATGGGGTTGTGGGAAACCTGACTTCAAAGTTTGATGTCTTGAGATTTGGATGAGCACTGCTCTCCCTAGAGCTTAGTTCTCCTGAATTTTTCCCATTTAACCAACTATCTCTCTGTAGACATCACTCTCTTCAGTTGTTGCCTTTTTATTTTATTTTCATTCTTTTTTTTTATTATTTTTAAATTGTTTTTATGTCCCTGAGAGCTGTGTACTGGTTGTTCTCATACCTATTTAACAGAAATAATGCTGCTGACAGTTGTGCTGCTGTAGGGATGCAGACGTACATGAACCTGTGATATGATCCCACATTTTCTTCAAAGAAGACCTTACAGAGCCAAATCCAGGTGCTCATCAAGGAGAGTAGTCTCACTGAGATTTTAGTTGGTTAATCTGGCATTTACAGTACTTGGCTGAAAATTTTAATACACCCCTGGTTCTGAATTCATTGTGCATAAGGTGTTTCAGTGTGTGTGTGTCTGTGTAAGGCATGTCTCGCCTTTGCTCCATTATTAACCTTATTTTTGTGTATTTTTCCAAACAGATGCCAGAAGAGCAGGCATTCTGTGTATTTGTGAAAATAATGTATGATTATGGCTTGAGGGACCTCTACAGAAATAACTTTGAAGATCTCCATTGCAAATTTTTCCAACTGGAGAAGTTAATTCAGGTGGGGCCAGAGTAACAAACTCTTCTCTGATTTGTTTCATAAATGGACATAGTAACATGAAGAAGAGATTAATGCTTTGCTTCCAAAAGCTATTGGACAATAAAACCCCCTCTCCTTTTAGAGGTGGGGTAAAGCAAAGCACGGAAATTTAATAGCTGAATTCAAACATCATGAGTCAGATTTGTTTCTAGTTTCTTTTGTCTCTGATATACCACTTCTGCAGCTAATCTTTGTACCCAAGCAGAGCAGATACTTGCCTTTTTCCCCCTCCTCTCTGTTTGCTTGCTCCCTCTCTATTTCTGACGTTGTTTAGAGAGAATGTCCCCGTGCTGTTGAGGCCAGTGTATCCTTTGGAGTGTCTCCATCACTGTCCTACTTTCCTTGAATTATGTGGGTGTTAAGAGGTCAGGCAAATCAGGACATCCTGATGCTTATGAAATACCAATCAAGTGTGGACCACTGGGCAGGTTTTACTGTCTCTTCTGAGATTGCTCTTTTTTCAGGTGAAATCATTTCATCAAGCAGTTTCACATAACTGAAGGGCTGCAAATGTTATACGTTGTTGTTCTGACTGATAAGGAATTACTGACAGTTCATTAAGCCCTGCCCTTCTGTTGGCACAGTGAAAAGCTGCTTGCTGAAGTCAGTTTTCACAGATAACCATAGACAACTCCGTGGGATATACTGAAACCAAACAAAACACACTATTGTTAATTTAATGGTATTTTTTCAGATGTCAAATTGTGCATATATCACACTTGATAGAATGGAATTGCATACTAATTGTCGTTCTTCAGCATATGGTCTTCTCAATATTTACTTATGTCCACAAAGATTTTTGTTAACAAACAAAACAGATTTTACTAACAAATATACTCTTAACAAATCTACTTTATTAAATGGCTGTGTCATCACTGTTCAGTAGGATTTTTGGTGCTTGTTTTGTGTTGCTTGTATGTGCTCCTGTTTAGAGAAATGGTCTCATGGAGTTGTGTGTTCTGCTGCTTTCAAGCTCTGCAAAGTGATCTGGCTCCAGCAGTCATTGGTTTTTTTTGTGGTAGAAGCATTTTTAGCAAGACATAGCAAAGGAATAACTTAAAAATATACACCATGACATAGATTTTACAACTGCTTTTGACTGTTGAAGATTCTGTAATTTCTCAGTATAGTCTCAGTGTGTTCTTTGATACTGTGATAGAATCCACTGTGGATATCTTACTAAAAACTGTAACCACGGGCACTGAAATTTATCAAGAAATATCTTCATTGCTCAAAAGAAGACAGGTTTTCACTTTGTTGTGTATTTTGGTATTGAGCAACCCTGGTCCTTACTGGAAGTATGGATGAAGAACTCAAATTAATGAGTAATAACAAAACATTTATTTTTTTCCTTTATTCCAGGAGCAGTTACCAGACTTGCACAGCCATTTCTCAGACCTCAATTTGGAAGCTCACATGTATGCATCCCAGTGGTTCCTCACTCTTTTTACTGCCAAGTTTCCACTCTGCATGGTCTTCCACATCATTGACTTACTACTTTGCGAGGTAAAAAAAAATATTGAATCAGAAATTCCTTCCTCAACTCCATCAATGTTTCTTCTTTTTTTATTTCATTTTGTTGAAGTCCTTTACTGCTTAATTATAAAATGTGTGTAACTAAGTTATGTAGAAACTGTGGTTATATTGAACAGAAGATTTTCAGTGAAACACTGGTTTGGTTTTAAAATTAAAACTGTGGATTGCCTCATTTTTTGCTGAGGGCTCTAATTAATAATATCTGATGCACACACCTGTTTTTCATTTAATTTGCTAAATGATTTTTCAGAGTTAGGAATTGTAATTTGTTGAAGACACCTAATAAGGAAAGCTCTCCAAGTGGCCTGATTCATAGTGCCCACAGACAGAAATGGTGGTGCATGTTGCTTTGGTGGCCAGATATTAAACAAAGAGTGAGAAGGACTAAACACACAACTAAAGGAAACTCCTTCTTTTTGTTTTTTTTCCCTGCTATTCTAACTAGGAGCACACTACTCCAGATATAAAATGGTGTGTGTCTGTGCTGTAGATGTATCTACACTTTCTTTTAAAATCCAGTCAGAATAGGTTAATAATCTAGAATATTTATTTTTGTAAAACACCAGTCCTTCCTTTGGTAAATGGCATGTCAGAGCATTCATAGCATTACACCTGCTTTTAAACCTGTCACTAATTTCCTCTCCAGTTTCAAGGGGTGACAAACATGCAAATAAATAGATAAAATATTTGATCATTTTAAATGGTGAAGGCTTCACAAGTAAGAAGCACTGTTGACTCCAGTTCATTTTGTTAGTTTTTATTGTGAAGTATTTTCTCTGGGAATTTTCAGGATTGCTGCACATGCCTTGGTAGGATTCAGTCCTTGAGACTGTTTCTTACTCTGCATATTGGTGCTCAGTTATCAAAGCAAGGTAGGGTAATACTGCAATGTTTATCTCAATGTGTCTGCAGCAATGATGGTGGGAAAGAAAGTGAAAATCCAAGGTGAAATCCAAGGAGAAAGTAAGAGAGTGCAATATTGGAACATGCTAGGGAAAGGGAAACTTGTTAGTGTTTGTGGAGGGTGATCACACACAGCTAAAAGAGCCTCTTTTAATACAGCTAAAAATTAACCAGAAAGAGTAAGAAAACTTATTTCAAGTGAGAAGATACATGCAGACATCTTGAGAAAGAGTGGGGCAGCCTGGAGACAACATCCTGAGGCACCATTGGGCTATCAGAAAAATGCTCCTAAGATTCAGGAGTCAACAACTCTCAAGTAATAGGCAGTTCTGAGAATTTGAGGAAGGGGCATAGATTAAAGTTACATTAAAATAAAAATCTAGTTGGCCCTCACTGTAGACAGCAAGTCAGTCAATTCTGTAGGTGTATGGCCACAGGTAGGACCAGGAAGAAGCCGTTCCTTGACAGAGAACTGAAATTGTGTGTTCAGTCAGCCTCTGGAAGGAGTTGTGAGGGAAATCAAAACATAATTTTTTCCTGCATTAAATTGTTCCTTACTTTATCTCTGAACAACCAGCATGCTGGTAATTCTGGCAACTGGAAGGAGAAAAAACAGTGGCAGCTGCTAACACTGAAACATATTCTGCAGAAAAAATCCTCAGAAAAGCAAGAAGCCTTTGAAGTGGATTGTCTTAAGTTTTTAAAAACAAGTTTCCAGCCTTCTCCTTAATTTATCATAGATACAGATGAATTTTAAATACCCTTCAAGTTCCTGACTTGTGCTTTCTCCACATCCTTGTCCTGTCTGTGGTTACAAAATGTTCACATTCTATGCAACTCTTATAGGAAAGAAAAAAATAGGGGAAGAAAACCATTTAAAACTATTGCTGAATGCATCCTGCCAACTAATAATTTTAAGGGAGCCTCTCTGGTCACCTTGAAAATATTTGAAATATGGGTGAACAATTTGTGTTTTAGAACAGCTGATCTCTAGAGAGGTCCCTTCCACCCCTAACCATTCAGTGATTCCATGTCAAGCAAGAGTTTTTGTATTGGCTTGGGTTTTTGACTTTTGATTGTGGCTGGAAGAGTGAAATTAGTCCTTACAGATATTCAGCTTTCAATCCAGAGAGGAAAAATAGCAGTTGGATATGCTGTAATTTTCTAGCTAACCAGGGAGGCACATTTTCCTTCACTGCACACTGAAGTTCCTGCACAGTGGAACAGTGGCAAAAGCTGAGGATGGAACTTCTGGACAGAAGCATAACTATGAAAAAGGAGCTAAAGTTATGATGGGAATTAAGTTTTATGGAGAATTTTTTGAAATCCCATCAAAGTGAGTGTCATTACAGTCAAGGTCTTCTCATCAATCTCACATGAGGTATTGCTTCAGAGCAGTTTTATGTAAATTCGCACAAATTTGGGATTTGCCATGGCTTCTGTGTGACTAAGTTATTTTATTCTGTTGTCTTATTAACACCTAATTTTTTTTATTTTTATTTTTTGAGTTGTCACCAGGCTGTTGAAGATGTGAATAAACCCTCCAAATTACTTCAGTTTCCAGTGGTCTTAGAATATTGCCATGGTAGTTCTGGGGCAGAATCTGTCACCCATCCCCATGTAGAAATGAAATATTTGGGAATTCTTTCTTCCCTGTGAGAGAAGGTTGAAGAGAATTTTGGGCTTCCAGGCAGGTACCTCACCACAGTGCTGTGGAATATCTTATAAGGCTCAGCTGCTTGAAATAAAAACACAAACCTCTTGATCCAGGTGAAAGTTTTAATGTGATTTCAGCAAACTGTGTGGGTTGGAGCCTGGAGATCTTTCTACAATGTTCCTTTGAGCTGCCTGTTGCAGCTGTTTCATTTGTCTTTTCCCCTTTGCTATTTCTGTTTGTATTGAAGAACGTTTTTGTTGATGAAATGCAGAGTTGTATTTGGACTTGTCAGTCTTACCTGTCAATATGACATGATGTTATTGAACACTTTGCAAGCCTGCTCTGTTTTGCTGTCTCTTTTTGTTCTATTCTAAATTATTTATTTAAAGTCATGCTCAGAAATAGCAATTCATCTAGGTAAAGCTCTTGTCACTCAGATCTGTCCTCAGTGCAACAGCTGCACCTTGGCTGTGCTACAGAATATCAAACAGTTGACATTTCACTTCATTTTACATTTTTAAACTATTCCATTTTAAATTAAAATGTTTGTTTTAAAAACACTAAATGAATGACCTTCAGTAGGCATTTAGAAGAGAAAAACAACCCAAAGCAGTTGGCAGGTAATCTGTGTTTTTTAAATTGTCATGATTTTTGTTTTGCTTTAGGAAGAAAATTCTTTAACTTTTGTGATACATACAGTACTGCCAAAACTAAAGGAGGTGCAGAGCTCAAGCTGTCATTCCATTATTAGCTGAGAATTTTGAAACACTATGGGTAACCACCATTTTAGGTTGATCTGGCTATTTTTGTGTGCAGTTTTGGGGGATATAAAATACTTAAGGATAGTGCTTCTCTCCTTTTAGGGAATATGCAAAAACCTCTCCTACATGCTGCCCTTCCTGGACTGGCACAGATAGTTGTTTATTTTATTGTCATAATACATAATTTGACTATGTAATTTGACTACAAAGTTAACAGTTTGGCTACTAAGCTGCCATCCTGACTGAATCACGATTGGATACAAAGGGGTACAGCTGATTTATCAGTTTTGAAAATGAAATTATTTAATATTCCCTAATACAGCTAATAGCAAAGGCGGAAAGTACTTTTCACAGGACCACACAGCACAGTGCAAGAAGGGGGATTTGAAAGCTAGGATACCATCACTCCTTGGCCTTTATTTATCAACTGTTGCTTTCAGAATATTGTGTCAAATATTTTTTATAATCAATTTTGAGAAATTTTCTGTTATAATGAAGATAATGATACAATAATAGTGAAGGCTGATGGTGTCTTTAAAAATCTTTTATAATGTGAACAACGTGGTGCTGTAAGTGAAGGCTTACTGATAGTTAAAAAATGGCACCACATTGTGGAGATACGGTTATTGGGAGCACTCCTTCCAAATGGAACATTGAAAATCAGAGCAGAATTACAAGTATTGACACTGCAGATTTGATTTCTGTCTTGTGTGTGTCTTGCTGGGGATGGATGTGCCAGGAAACGCCGTATGGTACCGCTCAGGGCTGGCCGGCACCGCGCTAGTGCTGACTGAGGAGGAGAGACCATAATAGCCTGCTATTTTTTATCTGTCACTGTCAGATACTTCTGTGATGCCTTCAACAGAGTTGAGAAAGAACAGATTAACATTTCAATTTATTAAACTTCCTCAGGAATTGAGTCAAGAACAAGCCCACTTCCTCTGTAAATCTGCACTGAGATGAAATGAGAATTAAATAAAAGATTGTGTGCAGTTGTTTATCTTTTGAAGATCTATAGGGAAAGAAAAATTGAACTTTTTGGACTCACTTTTATTGCCATGTTGTCTACATTTGTTAACCTTTCCAGTTACAAATATTTTAAGAAATCACACAAAACAGAAAAATGGACTTGCTAGAAATAAAATCTCTTAGAGTAACAGCATATTAGAAGCTGGGCTTAAATTCTAAGTAGGCATAGGTCAGTGCTGGAGCTGTCTGCCTTATTTCAGTACTATTTACCAGAGAGAAGTCAATGTCATACATGTTAGCTGGAAAAGGCCAGGAGCTGTCTGTTTGTTTTCCTTTTAGGAATACAGGCAAATAAATTCTGGCATTTAGACTGTGTATTTCCTCCTGCCCAATCCCTTTGCATCAGGCCTGATGGAGAGCTAAGTCTTGCTGAAGTCCTTATCAGCCACTGCTGTTTCATGTAAAGAGACTGGAAAGGTTTTCTTTCCCAGACTGCTATAATTAGCTTTTAATTAATTTAGAAGAAGGAGAATAGGTTTTCTCAGACTCCAGATGGATGACTAGAATTTGAATGTGGATGTCCAATTGCTGGTTTGCTGCATTCAAGCATCTGTTGACATGTCAAGAATCATGGTCTTTTTTGTTACAGAACAGGGAGTTGTTTTGTTGCAGAGTGGTTTACTAGACCCGGATGTTTGGCTTTTATGTAGTTAGATGAGTTATTTAAATCCAAAGGAAAAGCAACTTCAGTTTAATTCATCTGATGATCTACAGCTGTAATCTACTGTGGGGGCTTTGCAGCACTAGACCAGATATTAAAGTAAAAAGAAAGAAAGAAGGGTGTAGGATTTGACTGTGTGTGTGCTGCATGAGGAACTTCTTGAAGCTTTTGGATGTGTGTTCTTAAAACATTCAGATTATAATGATAGACAATTTTAAGGTCTTTTCAAAATGAAGGTTACAAGTAGTCTAAGGTGCTTGCATGTGAAATTCAGTCAACAGCAGAAATGCTGGAGGTGTGTAATACCATGTTCTGTATTGCCATGGGGACGGGGAACACAAAATGTTCTTACAGAATTGATAATAATTCAGGCTTGGACCAAGGAGTATTTTAATAGAGAATGGAACCTGAGAGGTTCTAGGAGAGGGTTTAGCATAACCCTTGACTCAAGGTCGTCCAGCTGTTCCTGTGATCATCCATAATTTATGTATCTTCCAATCATGGCTGCTGCTTGTTTATCCCCAAAATAACAAGGCTGATGATAAATGCTCAGCATGAGCAAAGGAAAAACAGTCTCACAACAGTCTGCAATCCAAGATAACTTATGAGAACAGAAGGTACCTTTTGGGTGATGTTGATAAATTTTGTCATGCTGAATGTTAAGGCTGCCTCTGTTTCAGAAAATGTTCTAAGATCTAGGTGAAAAAGATACCAGGGATGAGTGAGTGGTTTGAATAACCTCGTTTGGGCCTTAGAGGGGTGACACATCTAATGCCATGTTCACACTATGTCACTGAATTACTTTCCCCACTGCTCATGAAATAGTTTAGCCACCTGCTAGTTGATGTTCACTTGGTTGTTTTTTCTAGGAGTACAGTAAATTTCCATAATGCTTACTTAACACTAGTGCCATCTGCTGTATTGGAATAGCAGCATATCCTAAACAGTCTTGGCAAGCTTCAAAAACACTTTAGAAATAACTGAAGGAAAGTATCATAAATGGGAGAGTGATATTCCATGAGCAAATCCAGGAAGCTGAGCTAATTTGGGAAATGTTTTTAAAGAAGAGGATTGTGCAGTCTGCCTGTGGTGAAACACTTTCCATTGCTTTGTGCTTGGAATCTGAGGCTGTTAGGAATTTTCTAAATACGTAAAATCAAAATGTGAACTTTGCATTTGACTCATTGTTGGTAAAGGAAGACCAATGTCAGGGTTCAGAGAGATGAGGGCCAGAGCTGTGTTGTGGCAGGGAATGTGAGAGGATGAGGAATAACACTGGGAAGAAGAACAGAGGGAGTGCAGGGGGGCAGATGTTGATTCAGTGTGGGCATGCATTTTTCTTTGTGGTGTGTGAGCACAGGTAGAGGGGGAAGGAGGCACAGCTCTCTGTCAAGAGATGTTCTGAGCCCCTCACCTCATCTGCTCTCATGAAAACTGGGATCTGCAAGATTCCTTCTCCTCTGAGCACATCTAACAGGCGTTCCCTGTTTCCATACAGGAGCTGGAGGACCTCTCTTGCCTAAAGAGATGGGACCTCTTTCTTTCTCCTTGTGTGTGAGAACACCCTTGGTGCCGAGTGTGGATTTAGGCCCCTTTCTTTGTCCCTGTATTAATCAGGTTTGGAAAAAGGGACAGAAATGTCTAAAACCCCTGAAATTGAAAGCTTTGCGAACCAGAAAAGTAGAGTTAGTGTATGGCTTGGCTGACAAATGCTGCAAGCCCATAATCAGTTGCTGGTGAATTACGAATGTATCACTGCAGAAGTACCTCATGCAAGGGAGCAGTTTGATATGTGGAAAAGATTAAATTAAAATTCTGTAGCTGTAATTTTTATTCTCTGCAAACAGTCACAGAAGGTGGAAAGGAAAAAAATGTTATTCTCACAGCAGCCTCTACCTTCATTCAGCCACAGCAACATCTCAGCAGCAAATGACATGAAAACTACCCAAAACATGCAAATATTCACTCCTAAATCCTATTTATTTCTATTAAAAACAGCCAAACAAACAAAATTTAATGTGAAATCATACTAATACAGGTTCATGGTTGCCTGGTACTTATTGTGTGCTGTTTTATGCCACAAAATACAGAAAAGTGACACAAATCAATATGGAATCCCCTGGCATTTTTTGCCATCTCCCTGGTACCTACTTCTCTAATAGGTCAATCAACTGATTTTAATTGGGTGTGTGTATTTTTCATGGAATCATAGGATCAGGGGGCAGATTTCTGTGTTCTCTCCTTTCCTGTGTTGTAGCATTTCCTGGTGGGAGTTACTGTACAGGCAATATATATGGAGTCACTGGGGGAAGCCCAGGCTGAGAACTCATACATTAGCTGTAAGATCTCTTTGTAATTTGTCTTTTGTTTGATCTTTTCCCTTATTAAGAAAGCTGTATCTGTTGTTTACACAAAACCTGCTAATTCTTGTTGTGCCTTATTTAAACAGGAGTTTTAACCTTCTTTTCCTTTAGTCATCTTGTCATTGAACTAGAATAAATGTACAAGCTACATAAACACTGCCTAAAATATGTTAATTAATGCGCATGTCCCTGCAGAGCATGTTCAAGGCTGCCCTGCTTACAAAGGGAAGTTTGAGCTTCAGACCATATATTCATCTTGTCAACAAAACAAAGATGTTTATGACATTCCTAAAGTTTATTGTATGTTCTCAACATATTAGAGTTGCCAAGTAATTGTTTTGCTGGAACCCATCCAAAACATAAATAGAATTTTAATTCTCCTTTAGAGTCTGTAACCCCAATTACCCTCTATAGCTCCTCTGAAAGACTGTGCAACTGAACACATAATTATGAAACACTTTGGAATTACGAAACAATGTCAAGTTAACTTCAGTTGAATAGTTAGTCTCCCTTTAAACAAAGGAAGATTCAGTTATTAGAAAGCTGGAAGAGGTTCATGTCATGTGGGGCTTGAGATTTCCTAGCCCTTAAGGAGGTGCTTAGTTGACCCTTGTATCTGTCTTTTTACCTGGTGCTGAACTTTAGAAATATTTTATCAGTACCTTTTACATGTCATGCATATCTAGGGGGAAAAACCACAGATAAGGACATTGATGAATTAAATTTCCTTTTTTTTAAAAGAGATTAACTTCCTTTTGTTGGTGAAGATGGTGCCATGGGTATTGCTATGTAATGAAAGGAAGGTCTGTCAGGGGGGCTGGGATGGAGAGGGAGATGCTTTAATACTGAAAATTATATTTTCTCTCTAGGCTTCTATCATTAAACAGAAGCTTTAAACCAGGAAAGAAATTCTAAAGTCATCCCCAGTGCAAATGTTGTCCAGATACACACAACTAAATTGTTTGGCCTCACTCAGCTCTGTGCCTGGCTGTTGAATTTTGCTCCTAGCAAATATTGGTTTGCTGCCCCTTGACTTCCTTTTTTCCGGCCTCTAGGCAGATTTGCTGGGTCGGATGAATAAATCCGCCTCCTCACTTCAGCAGGAAGCCACAGGCAGCCTTTCTGTCACAGAGATCTCACTGAATGCAAACTGGGTCCCACAGAATTGCATCTTTACCAGTCTTACTTTGTTCCCAGCGTTCTTTCCAGGCCTTTTCAAAAGTTGTCTTGTTTCAGAGTGCAGAGGCACTCAAAGGGAGGACTCCTCAAAGAGGCTTCTATCTGCAGAAGGAATCCTGCCTTTGGAGGGAGTTATGGAACTGGGAAAACCTCTCACTAGACAAGAGTTAACAACTTAAGTTTTCCATTTACTTTCAGCCAGTCTTAATTTCAGTGCACATGTGTGATTTCATTTTTACATTCTCATGAGAGAGTTTCACTGGTTTGCCCATGAGAACATTACCTCCAGTGGTGGCTGGAAATTACAGGTTTTTTGACGTACAGTTCAAAGAAGCAGATGTTTCTATGAAGCACAATCTTTATGAATTAAATGGGGACTTCCTGCATGGTGAGTGTTCATCCCAGTACCAGCAGGTGTGAAGGGCTCTTCTGCTAAATGAGGCTCTTTTTTCTGGAGTAAGTGCTCCCATAAAGGAGAGCGTGTCTGTAAAGCAGAGGATGGTCAGTGTGGCAGTCAGCAGGAGCTGTTAGGGGGTTGAAATATGGTACAAACTCCAACATTCTCCCTTTGCTGACCCTTACCATACCACATTCATTGCTCTGAGTTGGGCTTGTTCCTTCCCCAGAACTCCTGAGTTTCATGAGCTCTCTTAAAAGTTTTCTAGGATTCTACGTAAGCTTAAGAGGGTCCTTAAGTAATACCTGATTCTGTGATGCAACATAATGATACGCCCCTCACCATTCCTGTGCTCTTACAAGTTCTTCTTTATAAGTGTATAATTTTACTTTTGACTGTTCTATATTTTAAAAAGTGTTAAGGTAATTATGAATAACTTTCACACATGCAAATCTTTTAAATCTCAAGATGAGATCTGCATGATATTTAAGTGTCTTGATTTGAAAGAGGCAGTGACCATTCCAGACACAAAACAGCAACAAAAAAACCCCAAAAAAAACCCCAACCCAGATATGGCATAAAAACCATTCCCAAGACATACAGCATTTATTTAAAAATGCCTACTTATGCATATGACCATTGGTTTTAAAAAGTAATTATCAAAAGCTCATTTCATATGGGCTCCATTCTCTTTTCCCCTCATGGATGATTTGTATGTACCTCCATGTTTCCATTATAAAATTGCTGGAGGGATATTGCTACCAATGATTTATATGTCTGGTACACTTCAGTATTTTTGGTCTTTCTTCTAAAATAGCTGAAGAAGTTTAAACTGAAGCTTATAAATCACTGTGTGGTAAATTAAGTAAAGCTTTAAATAAAGAGATTGTGTCAAAATGAGCTGAGACTTCTTTTTCATAATCATAACCATTAAACTTGGCTGTGGAAGAACAGTCTTGCATGAATTAGGACAAATAAGTCCAATAGGAAGATCAGGGGTTATGGGGAAGATGTTTCACTGCTTTGGAATCTAGAGCATCCCCCTCCAGTCCACCTTTTGGGGTGTATTGGCCCTGCAAGTCCTCACTGGTCAGCATGAAACTGCAGTCATTGATCCCTCAATTCTAAAATGCTGCATTGATTTAGGACTTATCTCTGCCTTGGAGGAAAGAGGAGGCTGCAGGTGTTTTTCTGTTGCTGAGAGTGGCAGAATGCTGCTCAGGACAGCTGGATAGGAAGGTTTTAAGTCCTTTAATGTTCTGATTTTAGGGTGTTTGAGCCTTGAACAAGTTACCTCGAGTAACAGGAGCAGGTCTGTGAGCTGCCCCTTGCCTGGTGGGGCTTGAAAAAGAGATTCTCAAGGCAGGTAGAAACCTATTTCTGCTGCAATAGCTGTTCATGTGAAGAGTGAATGGTATAAGAGGAGTACCAGATTTGATTCATTTGAATATTTGATTCATTTGAATTCAGGAGCAGTGTTAAGTTTTAGGCAGATCAGGAAAAAAAAAAAAAAAAAAGAAAACAACCAAAAAACGTTTAGAAAATAAATGAGAACTGGTGTACATTTCTCTATGGTTGTGCCAGAAAATACACAGAACACTAATTCCTCAGTAGTCCAGCTATTAGACATCATAGCCTTACTCATAACAAAATCTGATCAGTCTGTTAAGAATAAAACGCAGTGTTTGTGATGACTTGTTGTTATTTCTCTCATTTACAAATAGTATGCTTGTCAGTCCTCTCTGCTATAAAGTAAAAGTTGTGAATGGCATGACTGTGTGGAATTAACTGTTGACTTCAAAAAAATATTTGAAATAAACCTGAAAGTACTATGAACTTACTTCACTACTGCTGGAGCTCTGGTATTATCATTGTCATGACTGAAAGTCACAACTGGACTTCTGTTTTTCTACATTTCTCGATTAAAAAGAAGTACATGAAGCCAAACAACTTGAAATAATTGTTATCCCATTTGGAAGAAGAGTTTCCTAGTGATGAAGCAAGATTCAGTCCTGCTGCAATTGTGACCTCTAGTGGAAAAAACCAGTTTGTTATCAATGATAATGCAGTGAATTGCAAAGTAATTCAGTGTTGCAATATTCATTATGTTTGATGTTGCAGCATTTCCAGGACTCATTAATGGTACAATCCCTTCAAGGCACCGTATTATCTACATTAAAAATACAATTTATTCCTGAGAAAGCTTCTGTTAAGTCTCAGCATGATTTTATAAAAGCTGATTTTTATAGAAACATGGTCTCAGGCTTTCAGGAAGAGGATTTGAAACACGTTCAATTGCAGAAGCAGAAATTGCTTGGAGAACGTTGCCTTGTCACAAGCCTTGTTGTTATCCCACAACAGTATAATATAAATGCAGTATTACTTGTGTGCAAATCTGTTGGGATGTTTCTAAATACCAGCTCTGGGAGCCATTGTAAGGAAAGATTTATCATGCCATTAAACAAGGCAAGAAGATTTGGAAAATATAATCGAGGAAAGCAGTCTGAACACGAAGCACATGGTACAGCAAACAAGAACTGCATTTGGTATTTTTCATATTTGGAATAATAATATCTTGAATAATTTCCACTGGCTAGTACCTAATGCTAATAAAGATGATTGTAAAGGTCACTGTAATTCAACTATATCATTACCAGCTGCAGACAATTTATTAAAACCTCTGAGTCCACTGTGTTTAAGACCCCCAGACCTGTTTCAAATATTCTTGTAAGATGTTTTTTTTGTTTGAATGTATATGGTGCATGCCTCTGCAACCAAGTGATCAATTCCATAAAAGAGGTCTTAAGGAAAGGGGCACATTCTGGTCAAAGGACAGAAGCATTTACTTACATTGCCGTCTCTACTCCCTTCTGAATTCAGCAATAGCCTTTGGATTCATGTCTTCTTAGTAGCATAAGGTCCCATCTTGGTGATTAAAGGTTGAATTGTTTCTTTTGGGGTCTGAGTAAGTGTGGTTTGAGATGTGATACGAGTTTGCAGTGTCTAGGTTGTTAAAGTTGTTCTACTCTTAGCATTCCAAGGGTTAACACAAATGAGTTATATTGTAATCAATTCTAAAAGCTTTAGTTTCACATCCTCTATTCTAAGTCTGAATTCAGAGCAGTTTGTTAAGCATGTGTCACAACATTCAGTACCATTTTGGATGGGTTTCATAGGTCTCTGATGGAATCCATCCTGAACAATTGCAAATTTGCATCCCCAGACATCTCTCTCTGTCCAGACAGTTGCATTTGTGAATTTTAACACCTGCCACTGAGACTTATGAGAGTTAAAGTCAGAAGCTTTTCCCTGAGAAATACAGATGCCAGTCACATTGTGCATGGAAGGCCTTGTCCTGAGGTCTGTTGTAGCCATGACTACGATCTCCACAGCCACAGCTTTCCAGCTTGCACCTGCTTGATCTTATATGGTGACTCTGGAGCTTTCTTAATCGTGATGTATCCATGCCACTTGTTCTCTGATCTTGATGGTGGTGAAGGAGGTGAGAAGCACCTGGAATGGTCCTTCCCACTGTGGTTCCAAAGTCTTTTCTGCAAGAGACTTTACATAGACATAATCTCCAGGTTGCACATTGTGTACTGGCCCATCCAGCCCCCTACACTGTGTTCCTAATACATGTTTCCTAATATTTTGAGTTATTTCCCTAGGGCCACCATATATTCTGTTATAGTTTCTTCCCCCACTTGTGCTGATGTTCCCTTCTATGGCCTATTCTGACCTATTCCCTTCTATTCTGACCTATTGCATAAGGTCACCCATGTAGGATCCCAAAGGGACTCAGTTTTTCCTTTGCCCTTGGCTTCATTTGCCTGTGTAAAAGAGCTAAAGGAAATGATTGAGGCCAATGCAGATTGACCTCCTGTCCTAATTTCACAATTTGCTGTTTGATTAAATGATTCATCTTCTCCACTCTGAAAAATCAATTTGTCATTGTTAGCTAGGTCCATTCCTTCTCCCAATTTCTGGCTTTGGGGTATTTTTGGGATTAGTCTGGAGGCAGAGATCCCGTTGTCGGGTTACCTGCCTTACTGTAATGTATAAATTTCTAATTATGATGTCCTGAGTCAGGTGCTTATACAGGGTCTCTGCTCCCCAGTGCCTCTTCCTATGTTCCTCCCTTACTACTGAAACACATTCAATTGCAGAAGCAGAAACTGCTTGGAGAACGTTGCCTTGTCACAAGTCTTGTTGTTATCCCAAAACAATATAATATAAATGCAGTATTACTTGTGTGCAAATCTGTTGAGATGTTTCTAGATACCAGCTCTGGGAGCCATTGTAAGAAAAGATTTATCATGCCATTAAACAAGGCAAGAAGATTTGGAAAATATAATCAAGGAAAACAGTCTGAACATGAAGCACATGGTACAGCAAACAAGAACTGCATTTGGTATTTTTCATATTTGGATGAAGACAAACCTATTTATAATCTTAAATTATCAACATGTAGGCTGTAGACTTTCTTTAATCTTCAAATAAATGCCTATTGTCCTTGTATTTCTCACTGATGCATTTCTCTACATTTGTATTTCCAGCTTCTGCAAACCAACAAGCAACTGCTGGATACAGACAGCAGCTTGTGTAGCTTTGAAATAGTTTTGACTTTTGGCTAAATGTAGTAAAAATAAGGTGTCTTGTGTACTTGTGGGATTGTCTTTGTTCTATTTTGGGTTTTTTTTTACAGTTTGAGTATGAAAGAATGTACCTGATAAATCATAGCTATGATTTATATGTTATGTGGCAGAAATCCTATCACCTAAAATATTTATTACATTTTGTTGATGACCTGCTCATGACAATATCCTGCAGTGTTCACGAAAGCAAGCATTGGCAGGCACTGAAAGGATGGGAGGGACAACCTGTCACATCCATAGCACCTGAGTCACTGAAGTTTCCCAAAACCCCAAAGAGCCATCATCTTCCCCCAGTGTGGGAGTTTGGAAACTGCTTTGGGGCTTTAATGAGGAACTTCCAAGTGTAGCAGGAAAAGGAGAGCGTTCCCTAGGGAATTGCAGCATTGAATTGTGCTGCCCCATAATGATAAGTATGAAAAGAGGTTTGTATGCTGGGACTGATTGAAGTCTCTTTCTTCTTATTTTCAGGGTATGAACATAATCTTCCATGTGGCTCTGGCTCTTTTAAAGGTAAGTAATTTTTTTTTTTTTAATTTATTTTGTTTTATTAAACTAAAATACTGAATATCTTAATTATCTTAATATCATGTCTAAAGGAACAATAATAGTGGGACCTCTGGAGAAGGGAATGAGGGAGAAATATCCATTTGGGTAAAGGTGTCTTCAAAATTGTACTCATAACAGATATGTTTTTATTAAACTTAATCGTATGCTAAAGCTTGTGTAACAAGGGATGCAATCTAAAGATTTAAATGTCTCATGTAATTACTGTTAAGAAAACAATTCAGATTCATCTCACAGCATATCTGTTTTGTGTCTGGGTTCTTTTGTATAAAACGTGATTGACTGGTATCAAATGTGTTTGTGATATTGAGAGAGGAATAGAAATCTCTAATACAGGGAACTTCTGTCCTTGGCCTGGCTACAAAATTTACCTAAACAAGTAAACCTGTAGGTAAAGCACTGGATGCAGTGAGATGAACTCAGAATTAACTTACACACCTTCTACCAGTTGGCTCTAGTTCAAATCCAGCCCACATGCAAGCACATAGTTTGGAATTTGAAATGCCACCTTTGAGTTCAGATGAAATTCCCAGAAATAACTTAGGCCGAAGCTCAGCTTGTCACTCCTAACACACCCACCCCATAATGGGGATGCAGACTAGAACCACTGGATTGTTGCTGGTCTTCCAGTGGGATTTCCTTGTAATTTTCCTAGAAAAAGCAAACAGCTACTTACTGAATTATTCAGCAATGAGCAATTCTCAGATTCAGTGTCTATGGCACAAAGTCCTATGGCAGAAGTGCTCCCCACCAGGAATATACAACTATATGCTGCTGTGAACAGAGCAGTTTGAAATTTTCAAACATGTATATTTTCACAGAATCACAGCATCTCCTGAGTTGGAAGGGACCCAAAGGGTCATTGAGTCAAACTTGAGGGCAGGTGACTTCAGTGAAGTACTGCAGTGTAGACAGGAGATAGTGCATATCCCTACGGTGAGGAAATGTCACAAATAACTTGTGTTTTACACAGCTGATGTGGAAAACGGGGTTGTGACTCTACTTGAGTGCATTTATTTAATGAAGACTCCTATAAACAGGAAATTGGTTTAATATATCTTTCCAGGGAAGTGCTCCTACACAAATCTAAATTTGTAAAAAGGAGGGAGGGAAATGTGTGCTCTTTTCTTCATGTTTCATGTTTTATTTGCAACTGTGTGGGCTTGTTAATATTCCAGTTTTCGAGGCCAGTATGAATAATGGGAAATCTGGTAAGTTATGGCATGATAATGAGGAAAGGAAAGGAAGAACCCAGCTAACACCCAGCAGGTTTGCTGCAGTCATAGTAGGAACAAGTTCTGGGAAGAGGCAGCGGCACCAACTAACAGATCCTAAAACTAAAGAAGAAAGAAGAGTACTTGAACAGAGGTGAAGATGGCTAACAGGGTTTTCAGGGATGGAGAACTTAGTTCAATGTTGTTATGAAGGATGGCTTTGGGATCACCTGCTTTACATTTCCTGGTGCTGTGAGAGGGAAGGGTTGAACCAAAGTTAGCAGCGGAACAACTGTTTAGAAAATATAACTTTGGAAAGAATTCATGGGTGTCATACAGTAAATAAGGATTTTTTTTTTCCTGCTGAATAATTAGCCCTGTTTCTTTTAACCACAGGTGTTCAATCTTTTCATTTTATATAAACCCCATGACATGCTGCTTCTCCAATTGAACTTTTCTATTTGGATATTCCAGAGCAAAATTTAATAATGTAATTTGTCACTCTTATTTATGACTATTTTCTAAGTTTAAGAGTTGGGTTTAATTCTGCTTGTAGCAGTTGTAGCAGTTCTTCTTGCATGTGTATGCTATAGCTGCCTGTTCTAGCAGTAATAAACACTAAATAAATGGTAAAGGAGGTTTTATTCTGAGAAAGTATTTCTATAGTGCAGCCAAAAACAAGTACAAAGAAAATCAGGGTAAAAAAAGATAAGCTTCTAAGTCAGAAACACTCACCTAAGAGCACAGTTCCACAGTGGCATGGAGATGGAGCTGGTGCTTACATACAATTGGATTAGCATTATAATTTGCTTTCAGCAAAAAAAATCTCTTCTGTTAGGGAAGAGAATAGTTGAGAACTGAAGTAATTTTTTTCCTATTCAAATGTGTTCTTAATCTCTCTTAATCATTAGGAGCAAAGTGGTTTAGTATAATGCTCTTTTCTAGTTAGAGAACCTGAAAATGCTGCAGAAAAACTGCCTTAAAAACTGTGTTTGAGAATTCTTGTTTGTCTCTGATTCTGGAGTGAATGAAAACAACTCCTAAGGATTTGTTCTTTGTTAAAACAGAGTAATTATTCTCTCATCCAGAACCTCTTGGATTATTTGATGTTTGGGTAAGGGAATCCCTCATCAGTGGAATACTGGAGCCTTTACATTTTTGTGTAAATGCCGTTTTCCTTGCATATAGTGAAGTGTGTGCATCCAGATCCCTCACTAAATGGCAGTGGAAGAGAAGCTTTTATCTGTAACTCTCCTGTACTCAGTGCTGTGTCTCACGGCTCCAGCTGCTGGTGCTCACAGAGAATGCTTGTTAGTTTGGAAATGACAGCGCTACTTCTGTGACCAATTGCCTGAGACATCTTGGTGCAGTCATCCTCGGAAAAGAAACATTTCAGACACGCAGGAATCCTTCCTCTTTCCTTCTCCCACATTCTGAGTATGCTTGTAGCAATGAACAGCTAGAGGATTAAAGTTCTTTAGCTGTGAAAAGCCATCATTTGTGTATTAATCTGATTTCTTTTCAAAGGAAAACATGGCGGTTTTTTCTGTAGCATCCAAATGTTGGGCTTCACAGCCTGCTCAGGGTCCCCAGCTGGTGGCACTGTTTTACACTGGGAGTCGTTGACTTTTATCATGTAGAGACTGCATCTGAATTACCAGTCAGGAACCTGAACTGGTAGAAATCCTAATTCCTCACCTCTCACTTTCTGAGCAGTGGAAAATGCAGTGAAGCACTGGTGTGTGAAGAGAACCCAAAAGTGGAAAAAGACTGCATAAATATCTGTGGTTTAAAAGAACCCAACAAACAGCATTGGTATTTTAATTTTAAAAATCACAATTAAGATTATTAAAGAGAACGATGGAGGAAAATTTACCCTTCTAGTGCCAGCACACTTCCTAATCCCATGTGTCATCAACTGGTTTGTTTCTTTGCTGGTAATTAAAAGCATTAAAATCCTCACATAAGCTAAGAAAAATAACTAAATTGTAAGCTTTCTCTCCTATTTTAGTATTTTATGGAATCATAGAATGTCCTGAGCTGGAAGGGACCCCCAAGAACCCTCAAAGTCCAACTCCTGTCCCTGCACAGACACCCCAGCAATCCCACCGTGTGCATCCCTGGGAGCATTGTCCAAACTCTCCTGGAGCTCTTGCAGCCTTGGGGCCCGTGTCCATTCCCTGGGGAGCCTGGGCAGTGCCCACCACCCCCTGGGGGAGGAACCTTTCCCCGATCTCCAGC
Organism: Pseudopodoces humilis; assembly: GCF_049639895.1. Classification (NCBI taxonomy): domain Eukaryota; kingdom Metazoa; phylum Chordata; class Aves; order Passeriformes; family Paridae; genus Pseudopodoces; species Pseudopodoces humilis. Next base: position 4,398,746 of record NC_142209.1, on the reverse strand, counting down.
CTGGCCCTGCCCTGGAACAACTCCAGCCATTCCCTGGGTCCTATCACTGGTCACCAGAGGGATTTCGCTGATTAATTCTTACATCTTGTTTATGATCTTAGAACTTGGCAAAAGTAGCTAAAGGCAAACTACTTTGGGATTAGCAAACTGAGGCAAGAATTAAAATACATGACTGTGTAGAATTCAGGCTCTAGATTTACCACTGCTGCAGCTGCTAATTCCTGAAAAGGCAGGAAAGAGCACATGATCACTGAAAATATAAGAGTGAACCAGAAGCTTTAAATGGTGCATGTTCAAACCTTAATTTTTTAGGGTTCATCTACTCACAGGGTGTGTGATCCACAACACAAGCTCAGCACTTGGCTTACTGAGTTTTAATCTGTGTGACTGTTAAAAAAGGTGTTGTTTAATGCTAGAGGAGAGCCTAAGTTATGATCAGGAAGGTTTATAATACTGAAAAGAAAATGGGTAGAAAATAGTGAGAAACGTTTTTGTTACTGCTTGTGTTTTCCAGCCAGTGCTTTGTTATCTTATGGAGATTTACTTGGGTCCCTATAATATCTTAAGCCCTGTACTTTCCTACGTCATTCCTTGAACTCAGGTCAAGGTGAGCAGCATTTCTAATGGGGCTTGTGAGTTCTGACACTCCTCTCTGCATGTGAGCAGGAGATACCTGAGTATTACATGAACAGGACAGCTGTGTTTCTTGGTTATTTCTGCTGGCACCTTTTGGTCTCAAAATTCTTTGTGTCAGTCAGTGTCCCAGACATCAGGGAGCAGTATCCCAATTGCAATGGCAGGGATGGCAGGTTTAGATTTTAAAATGTGTCAAAATTACCCTGTATAAGGAGGGTTCTTTATTACCTTTATTTCATTCTGCATCTGGACTGAAAAGGACCTCCTGGGCTGAAGAACTGTTTCTCTGCTCTATTGTGCCATTATCTGACACAGCATCCATTTCTGAACTTGTACCAGCAGCTTTCAGAATTGCTGGTGGAAGGCCATTTCTCTTAGTCCTGATAAAATTTATTACTGGTTGTTTTACCCTCAGCTGTTCTTACATCAGCATTGTCCTTCAACTTAAACAGTCCCCTTCCATCAGCACTCACATTTGCTTTTATCACCTTGAAGTGTTTATAGATACCATTCACATTGTTTATTAAATAACCCAATATTCTCAGTGTTGTTTAACTCCAGGGCATCTTAGCCATTCTCTTCTGCATCACCTCCAGAGGTGACTGGATCTTTAAGAGAGGTCACATTATGTTTTCTGTATTCATGTTGTATTTTCTTATTTCTAAAGAATCTATTTGTTCTGATAACTCTTGAGGACTGTGTTGTGCTCTTATGATTGTATAAAATATTATTCCTGACTAACCAGAGGATTCCACAAATACGATTTCCCCACCTTAGGACGGAATTTGTGTTAAGAGCACAAATTTTGAATAAAATTGTGCTGTACTTCTGTATACACTTACATTTCAATTCTTGAGGAACACATAATCAATTGTAGGTTTTCTTTTTTCACTTTGTCTTCCTCGGGCAGGTATCTTGACCTGACCCCTCTCAGATTTTGCCCATCAGTTCTCTCCTGAATTACCACTTGCACCAGAACCTTAAAATCAGATCTGAAATTTTGTTCTGTATTAAAGGCACAGTTTTCTGTTTGTGAGAATGGAGGTAGTCAGAACAGTCATCTGTCTTGGAGCACCTTAGATCCTGCTGATCATGGGGAAGTTCTACCCATTTCCTCAGGGATGTGTGGCAGTAGAAACTGAAATGACCAGTGTGACATCCCTTGGGATTGTGCCTCCGTTTATCATCTGCTCTTGAAATTATCTCTTGCCACAATCTAGCCTGGGGCATTCATGTTTCAAAAGTAGTGTTGTCTTTTAAGGAAATGAAGAGGGAAAAATCCAAGGGGTTCAAGTCATCACGGCGAGTAAGGAAATCAGTTTTATGCCTCATATGAAAGCAAGCAATGTAAGAAGAAGCTTAAGCTGAGCAACTAACTTCTTCCATATCTTACAGAAATTTTGTATAATCTTATTGGCTAAACCTCTGAAGCCAAATGTGAAGATTGCACATGTGCTTGTTTTAGGTAAAACTTGCATATTACCAATACAGATAATTAAAAAATGTCAGTTGTCTTTGAGTCAGGAATGAAATTGTGGCAATTACTGTAATTTTCTGAGAGGTGTCAGATGAAAAGTGCACTAAGACTGTAGGTAATGAGACTTAGACCTTGTGTTGAAGAGTGAATGTGGTTGTTTGAGTCTTGCTCTGTTCTTTCTTTGTATTTGCAATGGCTCAAGGAGCCTGAACTGATTTTTAAGACAACACTGTTTTAAGCCAGTAATTGATGAAATGACAAGCAGGACTCCCTTCCAGCCAGAAATGGGTTTGATTCTAGGTGAGCTGGTTTAGTCCACCCTGTAATTGCATTACATTTTCAAAAGGCTCTTCTCAAGAAAAAAACAGAAATGTCCTCATTAGAATCTAAGGCAAAATAGATGTCCTTTATTTTTATACCCTCTTTTTTATATCTTCTTCATGTAGCTGATCCCAGGGTAAGAGCTGACACCTTAGGAAGTGAAGAGGATCCTGACTCTATGGATCTAGAGATCAGAACCTTCTGTTCTCTTTTAAGGCCTTCTGCATTGAGCAGAGCACAAGAAATTCAGGCCTTAAGAGGCTCTCAGATTACTGCTTTTGTATTTCTAATTTCTAAACTGAAGATGTCCTTAAATTTTAAGTTCTTCTGGACTGAATAATTCTTCCCCCAGACCCACTCCCTCCATCCCAAAAACCTGTCATGGTTGACTTGTTGGAGATGATCTCTTTCAAAAGATAAATCTGTGCCTGAAAAAAATGTCCAGAATCATTCAACTCCCAGACTGATTTTCCAACCTTAATATAACCAATTTTCTATTTTTAGAAATCCATATTTATTAGTGTGTTGAAAATCCATCCTGTGCTGATTAGCTGCTCTCTCAGCCCATTTGATTTCCTCCTCAAAATCAGTTCTGTTCCTATTAGGTGAATGTTCACTGTAAGTTTTGAATTTTGAGAGTGGAGACATACACTTTTCAAAAAGAAGACTGATAGCAGAGTTGACCTGGATTTGTTTAGCAGCACTGAACCCTGATTTAGATATTAATGACTTCTATTATATCATGCATTGGTAATTTCTAGATGTTGGAAAGCAAAGGTGGTGTATTGAGGGTTACATACAGTTCTGACTGAAACCATTACTTCAATTATTATTTTTAATATAAATTAAATATAGTGTGTATATCTCATGTACATAGCAAATCTTATCATTCATTGGGAAAATATTTCCTCCAAGTATTTAACTGAAGTGAATGAAAATACATAAATTGTCATTCCACACCAGACTTGTACTGGTTTGTCTACCCCAGTTTCTCATTGCCAGCAGCAGATATGTGGGAAAGACTTTAAAGAACAGGACAATAAAACTCTTTTCTTTTGCCTCTGGCAATTTATGTCTTGAAAACTTTGAGAAAGAAGTGGTGTCTCATGTTTAATAATTCTACATGGATTGTTATTTCATGGCTTTTTTTGTTGGCTTTTTGAACACATGTAAGTGAGTAGCCACAGGGATTTTCTCAGTTTAATGATTATTTTGTTTGCTTTGGACCTGTCACCTGTGACTTTCACATTCCTGGGTCAGGAGGCATTTTGGACACTTGGTATCTCATCACTTTCTCTACAACACTCAGAACTTTATAACTTGCATATCCCTCATTTCTGTTTTCCAGGCTTAATAATCATAGTTTGTGTTTATATCCTCCTTTGGAGGCTTCTGATTCTCTCTAAATACTTCTCCATTATCCCCTTTTTGAAATGGAAGGACAAACATAGTGAATAATACCAGAGGAGAATTCCACATGAAGTTACACTGAAGGATAATGGTGTTCTCTGTTTGGATCTCTGCTCTTTTCCTGTTAGTTCCTATCATTTCATGCGTTTTGTTGACCTCCACTGCACACTGATCTGATATTTTCATAGTACTCTCCACAAGTCCCAGGTCCACTTGACTCCCAAGATCCATTTCTAGGTAGCAGTTGTCAGCTCACAGTCTGTTATTTATGTGGAAAATTGATGCTGTTCCCCATATGCATCAATTTAGATTTATCTGCATTGACTTTCCTTGGCTGTTCTACTGTCCAGTCACTCAGTCTTTTATGGCCCTTCTGCAGTTCTTTATTATAACCCCTGTCTTTAAAACCCTGAATAATTTAGGAGTATCTGTAGACATTGTCATCTCATCCTTCACCCTCTTTCCAAGCTGTTTAAGAGCAGCCCAGCCAGCATGGATCACTGCTGGAACCTGCTATGGAAATCAGCTGGTTTGGTGTGTTCTCTATAATAATCATCTATATAATAATGTAGCCTTTGCTAAATCCAGATTACACAGTTGTAATGAGCCCCGAAGAACAGAAAGGACAAAGTAATTTCTGATAAGAGGTAAAGTTCTTATTGTGGCCATGTCATTCATGTGGATTTTCAGAGCTGTTCTGGTGCTGAATGTCATACCCTTTTACAGGAGTAGGCTTGAAAGGTAACTTTCTTTTTTCTTCCCATCTTAATCTATTTAGCTTTTCAAAGTCATTTTAGCCACTAAAAGACAGAGATTTAGTATTTTAAAATACAGAGATTTATAAAGGACTACCCATCAAGATCCTTGCTATGTTGGTACAGAATATAGATACTTTCAAGTCATATTCTATATGGTCTTGTTTACTTTGAGACTATATTGGCATTTGTTTCTTCTGAGTTCAGTGAGCCTCAGCTGTGTAAGTCTGGGCAGCTCTGAACTGCATCAGAGCCGTGTGAGTGAGCAGGCATTTCATGGATAGGAAGGCCAGAAACAGAGTTTACCTGCACTTAAAGACCAGATAGTCCATGAAATAGAAGTCAAAGCATAAGTAGTATGTGTTTATCTTCAGACATCTTAGTTACTTAGTTATTACCTTTTGGGCCATTTTTACTTCTTAAGTTCATTTCAGTCAGGCTTTTCTGAAGAATTTGGGACAGTAATCCAATGGCATACCTGAAGGAAAAATCACAATTCCTGGTCAGACATGGATAAAAATAAGATGTAGTGTTCAATAAGAATGGTAGGAAGTGTAAAAATCTGAATGATGGTTCACTGTTATACTGTGTGAAAGGAGTTGCTGAAAAACATGGAGCAATGGATTTCAGCTGATAAAATTAAGGAGATTTTTTGGTCAAGATTTGGAAATTTTTGTATTTGAAACTTCTTCTTAAAAAATATCCAGGCCTGATGTAAAAAATATGATGGTAGTAGACTACATCTCTTGGGAAAGTAATCCTGCAGGTAATTTCCTCATTTCTAAAAATTTGCACCTCATTTACAACCTGTACTCATCTGGTTTTAACCTCTAACTATTGGATCCCATTACAAATTTTTAGACTTATAGACTTTATTTAATCATCAGTTAATTCCATTTTTTCATAAGCCCAGATCTTACCCAAAATGAACCAAACCTGAATTTCTGTGAGGATCAGAGCTATTAGCTGATTAAAGTCTAACTTATACAATAAAGAGTTAAAGGCTTTTTACACTGCTGGTGCTCTGAATTCCCCATCCTATTGCCTGTTTTGCCCTCGGGTCGCTGGTGACTGTGCCTGATCAGTTCTGTAACTTCCTTCCCAACACCCACACATACAGTGCTCTTCTTTCTTCCTTTTTAATGTTCTTAGCAAGGTTTTTGTTCACACAGAGAAGTAGAACCTGATGTTTCTAGAATATCACACTTACCAGCATGTGTTGAAAATAGAATTCAGAAATAGGCACAGCTGCCTCCTTTCCTTTCAACGCTTTCCTACAAACACGCAGTCTGGTCGTGTCACCTGTGGTGTTACCTGTGTGCAGAGCCACAGACTGAATAATAAACCTGAATCTCTGGAGTTTGGAAAGAACAGGAGAGTTCCCATCACAATCCTGACTACAGCCTTAAACTGGAATGAAATGTGTGTTGGTTGTGGCATCGTTGTCCTGAAGAGAGTCATGGCTTCTGCCCACAAGGCCCTCGGTGAACTCCTTCATCTCAGCCTGGCAGAATTGCAGCTGCCTTTGCAGATTTTCATCTGCAAAACGCTGGTTTGCAACCTGAGGGATTTAAATCAGCTTTCAGAGCACCATCTGTGCTAAAGATGTGCTGCTGCACATCTGCAGGTGCTTTAGCTGAGTCAGTCCTGTATCATCATCCTTGAGGCCTCATTGGCGTCTTCTGTTGCATTTGATCTCTGACTTCTGCTTTAATGCTTTTCCCATCTCCTTCATGTGTCACCTCAAGCCAACAATATGTTGATGATTTCCGTAGTTTAGCTACTCATTAACATGTTTATTATTTTAAATAATAAAAATAATCTCCATCCTACAGATATTTACTTTGCATTGGTATTTTAAGTAAATATGTTTTTTCTTGATATGTTAGAAAAATGATTTTTAGAGTTTGAATATACAGTTACAGAAGTGTTTGCCAATAATGTGGTTTAGAGCTACTCACAATATTTTAAATTATGACCTTTATGTTAGAAATGTGGAATATTTCTGTCTGTTCCAACTGGAAATGGGTGTTGTTCTATTATATATCCCATTTTATGATGAGGGTAATCAAAAACGAAGGAGCATAAAGACATGCTTTCTAAAATCCAGACCTGTGAGCTGGAGCAGTACCTGCTGGGGTGCCTTTAGCAGATGGCAGAGGCACGTGGGCTGTTTTCTGCACAGGGTGATGGCCAGGCCATTCCAGGTGTGACATCATTGCATTCTCTTTACAAATGTGCAGTAGTTTTCTAGAATCCATTCAAACGCATGTGCTGACATCATTCCCTCTCTGCCCATCGCTTCCAGATTTAGAAACTCCTGAAAGCACAGCGCTGGCAATGATAGTTTTTAAAACAATTTCATTTCACCCAGCACGAGGTGTGGAGAGACGGGCTGTGGCTTCCCAGGCTCTCCGGCAGCGCATCCCAACAGCCCGCTCCGTCTCCGGTCGCCATTGGCGAGGGGAAGGGTGCCCTGCCCCACCTACACCGTGTCTGTGTTTCATCACTGAGAAGCAGACGGCATGAACAAGTGATTATATCGGCTGGGAGGCCGATCCCTCCCCGCTATGGAGCGGAAAGGGACGCATTCGATGTGCTGGAAGCTGGGATTCAACAGCCAAACCCCAGCAGAGAACTGATGGAGGGTGGCAGGGTGGGAGCCCGGCTGTCCACGCTCACCATTGGTTTCTTATTACGGCATTCTCCCCCGAGAGGCTCCCGGTGCCCAGGCACCCCCTCCTCCTCCTCCTCCTCCTCCTCCTCCTCCTCCTCCTCCTCCTCCTCCTCCTCTTTCCCCTCCTCCTCCTCCCGCTCCCAGCCCCCTGTTTCCCACCCCTTCGTGGCTGATGCTCAGCGAGCGGCAGCGCTGGTCACGGAGCAGGGATTGCAATGAGCTCATCCTTTTCTCTGTGCAGCCTCACAAGTGCCCGGGCTCTGCTGCCCTTCCTGCCGCCGCCCCCGGCTCCTGCACACCCGCACGGCCACTGAGCCCTCACAGCTCGCCCTTGCTTTGCTCCCAGCTTCCTTCTGCTCGTTCTCTGCCATTTTCCTGCTTTTTATGTGCATTTTTATATCCATGTTTTCTCTGGTTTGTTTTTCAAATCTCCTTCGGACTCTGTCTGAGCCAGCTCGGTGGATCATATTTTTCCTCGATTCTTAGCAAAGATGCTTTTCTCCTCCTGAGTGGCTCAAGGGGCGTTGCTGGAGCGGCCATCCAAACCCATTCCAGAGACTGGAGGCTGGCTCTCCTAACCTTGCACTTTTGGAAATTGCTGTCCACAAAGCCTGTTCTTCTCACTCTGGATACTTACTACTTACTGCTCATGGAAGAAGGGGTACCTTGCAAAAGCCCGGCTGCCAAGCTCACCCCACCTGCCAAGAAGTCCCAGGACATGCATGACGAGAGGAGCAAGCTGGTGAATGAATACGCGTGTCGGGTGCTGGAACTTCTGGGCATGGGGCATCGTCTCTTTGTGCCTCGGCTGCTTGCGGTGAGATCACCTTTCCGTGAAATTAATTCGTTGGGAATTTGCCATTCTCCCTCCCAACACTGCCTCTGCCCCCAGGAGGGATGAGAGGGCTCTTATTTTTTCCTCTCAGCTTCTCATAATCCATCTCCTAAGCACTGAGTCCTTCTTTCTGATGTTAGCTCAGGAAGGCTGGACACCAGTCCTGCTAATGGGGACCAGTGCCACTCCTTAAGTAGCTTGAAGGATCATCAACCAGGGCTGAATCATAAAAAACCATCTTTCCTAAACCCCTGAGTGCTTTTGTTCTCAGTGCTGTAATGATTCCAGATAAGCAGTGTGCCCAGTCACCTTCTAGGTATTGACGCAAAGTGCATTAATGGTCAGCATTTTAGATTTTATACTTTGGACATCGCAGATTGGCTTTAAAGACTCATCAAAAATCAAGCTGTGGTGATGCATTTTGGCTTTCAGCTGTTTCTGTGTTTGGTTTTGGAAAGGCAGTTGACAGTATGTAAAAAAGTTGAAAATACCTGTGTAGAATTATCTGGGAAATAAATTGTTAAGGGTGTTTTCATCCATCATGGCAAATGCTGTGTGTGTGGGGGGTGCCTGCAGTTGGTGTGCCATGTTATGGCACGGAGAACATGCTTTTATCATTTCTCCTGCTGTACAAAGCAGCCTCAAGCCCACAAAAGGGTGGCAAATCCAGGAGTCAGTGCCTAGTCCTGTCTGGGTCTGCTCAGGGTGTTGTAACCACACCTGGCTGCAGCTCAGAGCATCTCTCTGTCCATGGCCTGCCACACCAGAATGGCATTTCTGTGGGATCCATGGGAAGACAAGTCCTTTCCTGATCCCCCTCATTTCCTATGGTGCCTTTCCTTTATTCCCATACCCATATTGTGGTTATCTACAGTGACTTGTCCATTTTTTTCATATTACTGAGCCCATCTCGGTGCTCCTCAGGATTCACAGAAATCCATGTGCCCTGTGTGTTACAACCTGTTCAGTGGTACAAACAGTGTGGGGGGTTGGAACTCTGTGTCCCTGCACTGGGAGATGCCAAATAAAAATCAAAAATTCACAAACTCCTCAATTGCTACAGTGCAGCTGGATTTGGGGATTTACAGGCACTTGTAGAATTGAGTCCAGTCCCTGATCACGCGAGGTTTGAGCTGTTGGGTGAGTTATCATTATTCCAGTTATCTCCCAGTGTACCAAAACACTCATCCTGCTCTTGGTTTCTTGGGCAAGGGCTGCCAAATCTCTCTGAATTATGCTGTGATGAGCTCTAAGGAAAGCAGAGACAAAACCACCAAGCTCTTTTTCACTTGACTTAATCGGGCTTTGTATCTGGCCCTCCAGATGGAGAACACCAGACAATTTCACATCCCTTATCTTCCAGGCAGTTTTGCTTTGCTGAGTGGCATAATGCTGTTTATTAAAAGAGAATGAAAGAGTTTGAAAAAGGCAAAATAATACAAATAGTGCTTTGTGTTATGAGAGAGACTTGATTTGTGGAGTAAATGTGATTCCCTGTCAGGTTTTATTAGCTAAATATACCTCTCCTGACATACAGGCCTTTTGGCACACACCCTTCTCAGAAAAGATAGACTGCATTCTGATAATATGTTAAAAATGAAAAATGTCTGAGGACCAAGAAATTTTACTTTAATCAGAACTGTTTCATAAAATTAAGCACTTTTTTTTTAAATGTGCATAGCTTCTCTCTCTGCTGTGGTTTTGGGGATAAGTGCCTGGGATGGGTAGAGGATGTGTCATTGCAGTGTTATGTGATAAATGCAATCTATAACCTTTTATGCCAGTCTTAGAAAAATTCTGATCACCTCCTCAGCTGAGCACACTTTTGGGCAGATAGGACAGGACCAGTTCTGGGGGGGTTTACTCCCTTTGGGATGACCCAGAGTGGGTGAAGCCAGGATCTTCCCTTACCCACTGGCATCAGTTCTTCATGTGGCAGAATGAACTTTGCCATGTAATTCTGGAGCTACATAGAAAGGCAGGGGTGGAGTGTTGAGCAGAGGGACATCACTGAGTGTGCACAAGATCAGTGCTTGTGGATCCCAACTCTCCACTCACAAACAGAGAGGTGGCTTTTTTCCACAGCATTTTTGTACCATTGTCTTATAAAAAGAATAGGTTTTATTTAGGAGAAGAAGTGTTTGATAACATAGCTGGACAGAAAAGATGCCAGCAAAGGAGTTTAGTATTGCCCTGGAAATGTGTTCCAATTTTACTGCAGCAGTACAGTTTTGTCCACCAAACCTCCCCAGGCCTGGAGCCTGAGTTTATCCAGCACAGAAGGTCAAGATCTTCCATGGTGAAGAGCAGCTCTCAGGTCTGTGGCTCATGTGAAAGGGTAGCACAGAGCAAAGTCGTGCAACATGCAGCACTGCAGTCTTGCTTAGAAATAAAAAGCTTGTGTTGCTTGGTTTTACACTGTGTATATTTTTTAAGAAATTAAAATCAGAAAGTTTTTTTTAAGTTAAAATCTGTGTGTTACGGACTTTAAATAGATACTTCTATATTATATATATATATATATATATATATATGTATATAAACACTGTGTTCCGAAAAGTTGGAGGATACTTACGAACATTTTGAGTGCCCCAGAAGGAAATTTAAATAGTAAAGCATGGACAGGTTTTTTTTCAGTTTTTAACTTCTTGGCCTCATTTCTGACACATGTTCATGAAAGCGTAAAACAGGTGGTTTATGCTCACTGACATTCTACAGAAATCTAAATATATACCCAAAATTCTATGGAAATAAGAAACTTTTATCTGTTTGCATGAAGGTGGAAGAACGAAATGAAGGATGTGCAGTGTGGTTCATCCAAAATTTCTTCTGTTACGTTAGTTCCCAGGTGGGAATAAGACTTTTGATAAAATCAGTAATAAATGAAGCTGCAGAATTAATAATTGAAGACAGAGAAATTAAATTTTAAAAAAAATCCAAGGCTTTTCCCTTTGTCTAAATCGCAGTTTCCTAAATATTTTGGGAAAGTAGTAGTATTATTTACTAAAAAAAAATAAAAAAATATTAACATAATTTAAGTCTCTCAAATTCTGTTCTTTCTTTTTGAATATCTGCTGTTTTTCCAAACCTTACCTTTAGATTTGAAAGCTTTGCTAATACTTATGGGAAAAGGCTTTTCCTACTTTTCATCTCATTAATTTAAGATAATTATATGACTGTATTGAAATACTTAAGTGATATGGGAAGAACATTTGAGGACATATTTAGTCAAACTGAGAAGGCAAACTGAGCCTTTGGGTCATAGTTCTGACTGAGTTTCCTTGTTTGCCTGGGTTAGAAAATAGATTTTAATAAAAAATATGTTTATTTAAAAATAACATAATAATAAAAACTTTCCTGAAGTTCCCAAATGCACAAAAATGCAATGCACCTGCCAAACTGTAATGATTAGCTCATTAAACTTACAGATGGTTTGGTAAGGGAAATTAGCTGTTTAGAAATCAGCTGTTGGTGAGTTTCAGGAGTTGAGTGACTTCAACCAAGGATTTACAAATCTCCGCCTCTCAAACCGCTGCCATAAGTTTCCAGAGTTATCTTTATTTGATTTTAGTCACAAAATGTCAATAAATGTGAGTCCTGGAATGCCAAAAGTTCTACTTTTCACTTTCTTTCTTGTGATTTCAATACTGAAACTAGTATTTTGATGAACAGATGATTTTAAGGAAATGAAAATATTCAGTGAAGTAGAAGGAGCTGACGAGCCTGGGCTCTGTCACTCATTTAACCAACCTGTACAATGTGATGGTTTGCAGTTTTCATAACTATAATCTTAGTTCAACAAACTGTGTTAGAGAAGTTCTTGTTTCCATGATCTTACAGGATTTTCATTTCATTTTTGACTATAGATTTTTCAGCACGGAGAACTTGAAGTTGTCAATAGTTACAGTTTAATAAATGTAATTTGTTTGGGACTGTTAGAAATAGTACTATAACAGTGATTCAAGCAGAGGCCTAGGGAAATTAAATCTGATTTGAAACGTTTTACATAGAATTGCTGTAAAGGAAGGGAAGAGGAGGAGGATTGGATGTGCAAGAGTATCCCAAGAAGGCAAATTGGCAGTGTAATTGGGAAATTTGTTTGAATTGGGTAGTGATGGCAGATGCCAACACGGCTGAGAACAAAGGAAGAGAGATCCATTTCTGTGAGCTGGGTATTGGAATTGATTTTTTTCCTGATATCCATTAGATTGGGTATTAGTAAATATTTCTTCACTGGAGGGGTGGTCAGATATTGTAACAGGCTGCTCAGGGAAGTGATGGGGTCACCATCCCTGAAAGAATTCAAAAGATGTGCAAATGTGGCACTTAGGAGCATGATTTAGCAGTGGACTTGGCAGTTCTGGGTAAGTGCTTGGGCTCGATGATCTTAGAAAGCTTTTCCAACCTTAACAATTCTATGATCCTATGAAACCTGTACTGCTTTTCCACCGTTATCCACTGAACTTCCCTGGAAGCCCTTGGTTTCCAGCACAGGTTTGGCAGTGGTGCTGGGCACAACCGGCTGCTCCCACCACACTCGGCAGCTTCCAACAACCAGCCCATTTCAGGTTGATCTGGCTTTAAGTGTGGCAAGAGCATTCATAACCTCAGGAAAACTCATCCAGGAGAAGTGTGATGGTGACCATAGTGGATCTAATTCATCCCATACCAACTGCCCTGGCCTCTGGTCAACACGTCAGCCTCATCTGATTGAGCCTCAGCCAAGTTGTGCGGCTGCCAAAGGGTTGTGGACAGGATCAAACGTGGTGATTTGTAAAGCTGAATGTTTCTGGTCAGCATCCCCAAGACAGCTTTTCCTGGGTCCCTGCAGTGATGACCCAGCAGCTTCTTTGGCAATGAACAACGGGAGGATCAAATGGATCTTGGGTGAACTCAATAAGGAAAGAAAAGAGCAGAGCTGGACATGGACTTTGGAAAAGGGCCTGGAGTGACAGGACAAGAGGAAATGGCTTCAAACTGCCAGAGGACTGGGTTAGATGGGATACTGGGAAGAAATTCTTCTCTATGAGGATCACAAGGCCATGGCATAGGTTGCCCAGAAAAGCTGTGGCTTCCCCTGGATCCCTGGAAGTGTCCAAAGCCAGGTTGGATGGTGCTTGGAGAAACCTGGGATAATGGAAGGTGTCCCTGCCCATGACAGGAGGTTGGAATGAGGTGGTGTTTAAGGTCCATTCCAACCCAAGCCATTGTGGGTTTCTCTGGATTGGAGTGGATAACAACATAGTTTAGAATCGAACTTTACACCTATGTGAGAAAGCAGAGGATGCCCACATGGAAATGTTGGCACATGTGGAAATGGTGGTGGTGGTACATGAGCAATTAATTCAGCAATTAACCCGAAGTGCCTTGCTGCTGAGGTATTTGCAGTTATACACATTACACAGTGTAGATCTCTACCATATGAGTACCTATGCTGACAGAGTTTTCTTTACTCTTTTCTGGGTGAAAACCCTTGAAATTCACTTTTTTGAGATGATGTCCTGAACGTCATCAGGACCTTCAGTTTCTGTGAACCATTTAAAGGAACTACTCCAAGACTTGGAATTTGGTACCTTCTGAATCTCTTGGTGCAGGTCTTAGTAACCTGGAGGATGAGTACATTTGTCCCTGTGAATCACATTGCTCCATCAGTGGCAGGAGTGGATTCATGGTGAATGTGTAACATCTTCTGACCTTTTAGCCTTGATGCCGCTGAGAGGTTCAGGAGTATGGGAGATGTAGAAATAAGCACGTAGAACATTTTCTGGCATGGTGTTCTTTGAGAAATTGTGTCACTGACTTTTCAGCACACTGACTTACTGATACCTTGTATGAATCATGTGCTTTTGCTCTTCATGTCTGTGACTATACATACATTATATACTTTGTTTTTTTAAGGCAGTACCATGACAATCAGTTATGGTCTAATGCACAAGCTTTCCAGGAAATACAATAATTTCTCCTAGGTTTTTGTTGTTTGCTTGGGTTTTTTTTTCCCTCATCACTGACATCTTGACAGGCTGAGCCAGAATCTCTTCCTTACCTGGCAGGGTATAGAAGGATAAAATCCATTCCCATGTTGCAATCCTGTGTGCTGCCCTGCTTAGGATTCCTTGGATGGGCTTTAGTCTCTGCTTGTTTTATGAAGCAGAGTTAAGAGAGCTGATTTCAAGGAGGATGACTTTGAGCTAATGTGAATATTGGTGGTCTGGAATGCATCCAGTAAGTGACAAATCAAATAGAAGAGCGTGACTGCATGTTCCCAGGGTTTACTGTAGTTCCCTGTGTTTAATTGCAGACCTCCAAAGAGGACCTTCTACAGGCTGATTTTGAAGGAGCTTTAAAATTCTTCAGGGTTCAGTTGCCCAAGAGGTACAGAGCTGAGGAGAACGCCCGGAGACTCATGGAACAAGCTTGCAATATTAAGGTAAGGGTGGACTTCATTGCTTCTCATTCACCTGGGAGTTTGTACAGGAAGAGTGAAATGCAACATTAACAATGGCAGTAGCATGTGGAAAGTAAAAAAAAATTAAATCACTGATTTATTGCTTTTTATATATGTTTGTATAATTACATGCACACTTTCTGTCTTTAAAGAAAGTGAATCTGTGATCTTTTCTCTCTTTGTCTACTTGGGTACAAGCTAATAATTAAAACAGAGAAACAGGGCATTATCAACAATTATCAGAACTCACTAATTTGTTGTTTTATAAACAGTGATTGCAGTAAAACAATTAATCGCTGTAAGATAATTGTGCAAACAAAGCTCAGATATTATTTGTTTATCTCAGAAGCAGTTTATCTGCTGAGTGCTGTGTGTAGTACATTTGAGTTGGGGTAGAAATGAGTTTTGTTTGTATATCAAGCTTACCAAGACAGAATATGTTTTTATATTCTATCCTACCCAAGATTCTGCTGTCAGAAGTTAGGCTACTCTGAACATATTGACTACAAGTATTGGACTTGAACCAAATCAGAGAAGCATGACTGTAAGCTGTTGAGAGTGGAAACCTGTTTAAAATGGATGCAGAGGTTCATGAAGTGGTTATTTGGAAGGTCTGGGATTTTTTTTTGTTGGAATATGTATCACTATGGAAGGGCTTAATGTTTGATCTTGGAGAAAAAATGTTTTTGTCATTTCTTGGACTTTGAGCTCTGATGGGAAGTGCATGTTTGGTGTGGCCCAGTGATGCACAGAGAACATCCCACCAGGTTGAATGTTCCTCCAACACTCTGCCTCTTTTTATCTCTCTCAATATATTTGTTAATTTCCCTTGTGCTGCTAAATTTCATCGTTTATTAAGCAAGGGCTTTCTCACTTCTGGTTAAAACACTGATCTTAATGAAAAAAATGGTGTTGCCATCTGAATGTTTAGTTCAGCCAAGGAAAAGAGGATCTGTGCAAACAGTTTAGTAAAATTGTACTTGAATTTCAGCTCTGCTGCTGAAAGAGACTATTTGTAAGTACAAGGCTGAAGTGGGATGTTTAGTATTTAGTCCTCTGCTTGGTTGTTGAAAATGAGTAATTTAAAGACTTAGCAAGTACAGGAGAATTATCTTTATGCTACTTAGTGTGTATTTTCTGATGGGAGGTTGAAGTAGAAGTCTTCGTGGTACCTGTTGGAAGAGCTATTTGACAATTTTCTCATGCCTTTCTCCTTTTCTTGTGCAATATATTGTGTGCCACATGATGTTATTTGTCATTAGTTTTTCATTTAGTACTGGATGTGTGTGTACGTGATGTGCTTTATTGGGGAAGTATTTTGAAATGTACCTGAAGAAGTTGTTCAGTGCTTAGGGTTCAGCACCTGGGGCCAGTTATAAGAAGAGTATGACATTCTGAACTGTTAGTTGACAGGAAGGGGTAGGGTTTGACAGTGAATTCACTGCATACACAGGATTTCACACACTGTGGATTCTGGTTAAGAGGAAAGCTCAGGTGAGTGTAGCAAGCATGGAGTCAAGTCACACCCTTGTGTGTTAGAGAAGTGTGTGAGGATTAGTAGGAGCAACTGAAAAGAAGGGAGAATTCAGTGCTGAGACCTGGGGTTATCAGAGGAGGGAAAAAGTAGAAGGTTGAAGTCATCTTTTGCTGTGCCAGTAACTGCTGCTCTGGTATGTGTAGGGAGTTGGGCTCTGTTGACTCCCTGAGTATACAATTCGTTCTGTAAAAGACTTCAAGAGCTTAATGTGAGGAAACTCAGCGAAAGACCCTGTTGGAGGGAGAGTGAAACTTGTATTAAATGAGTGTGTGTCCACTCACTTGCACCCTTGTCACAGGTGCCACTCGTCCCCATGGTCATGTTGCTCCCTGACCGTGGAGCATCTCTTGGCCGTGGGATGAGGATGAGGAGCAGTGGCTGTGGAGTCCTCAGTGTGTCCTGGGATCCTCTTAACTGATGACAATAAACTGGCTTTTGGACATGGTTTTTGTACTCTCTAGGAGGGACAGGAACATATTGGCCTAGGTGGTTCTGGAATCTCCATCTGTGGAGATACCTGAAACACAGATTGCCCTGAGTGATTTGCTGTACATCACCCTCCTTCAAAGGGGTGGTTTAGAGAAGATGTTCTCCAGAGATCACTTCCAACCTAAACTAGTCCATGATTAGATGTTATTAGATGTTGTAATCATTGAATTTATTTACCAACAGTGCTAATAACTGCAGGAGCTACATGCTCAAACAGGAGATTTTATTCTTGATTATCATCAGTGGTAGAGTCCCAGGGAACACAGAGATTGTATGAAGAGCAGTTGTTTTGTTGAATGCAGCAAAACTTGTTCTGTTAAAAAAAAAAAAGGCAAACCTTAAACTGTTTTTTTGTGCTGCATGAAAGAGGCACTTTGTGTCTTTCCACTGCTTGTGGGCTGTATTAGTACTTGTAGACTAAACAATAGATGGTTTTAGAGCAAGTATCACACACTGAGTGAATGGAGGATTTCCTTCAGATTTCTCAGCTAATTACAGAGGCATAAATATCTAAAACCAGAACTGTGTGGTGGTCAGGCTTCATTGTGAGCTTTATCTTTTCCAGTATTTCTTTTAATTTTGTTCCCCTATCACTGCAAAACAACATGGGACTTTAGCATGTAATAAAAATCCACCTCTCCTTGCTTACTTTTTTCTTGAGCTTTAGCTGAGCTACTTCTAGTCCTACAGAAGACAAATATAAAACTACTTGGTGTTTTTTCTCCATGAGTTCACAACTTCTTAATTGATTTCAGGATGTAACCCTTGGATTTTGAAAAGGCTGTATTGGAAATAGTTCTATCAAAATGCTTTTTTTAAAAAAGGATTGGTATCTATGTTTCTCTCGAGTAGATCTGCAAATACAAAGATAAAAGCTGCTATTAAATGAAATTTCTGTGTAGAATGTGCTAGAGAATGTCTTTTTCAATTAAGAATTATTTTTCGTGGTTATTCACCAGGTCTGGATTTCAGTCATTTACCAGTCAGGAAATCTCTGGGAACATCAGTGGAATTAGAATTAAAAATAGTGATTTCCTACAGAGCTTGTTGGGTCATATTCCATTGTTAAAGAGCATTTTGAACTAATTCATACTATGAAATAATATGGCCTAAGAAATAATATAGCCTGGATTTGTAATCACAGAAGGATTTTTATGCTTATGCTTTGGAGAGGGGATTCTTTTTACTTTCCTCATTTTTTTCTGTCTTTACAAGAATTTTTAGAAGTTTTTCTGTGTCTCTGGATGCCCAATTTGATAAATGATTGAATGAAGTAAGATCCTCTTCTAGGTTTCATGAAGGTAATCCTAATGGTGCTATTTTATGGAAACATCTAACAAATTCTTCATACTCACAACATCTGCCTCAGTTGCCTTTTGCAACTTCTTGCAGTTTCTCTTGTACAGATCTGTGTGTATCCTAAAGAAGTTGTAATGACCTTGGATTTTAATAGAGGAGTCCCATGACCTCTGTTCTTACACCTGACTTCAGGCAGGTGAGGTGTGGAACAGGAGAAATTCTCACTGGGAGATCTACTCCATATGAAAATTCCCTGGATCATCAGTTTTCAGATGAATTCTGGGAGTTGTGCCCATTTCTCGGTGACTGTCCCGTGGCATTTGGAAATGGAGCAGAGCTGGCACTCAGAATGTGTTATACTGCAGCTCTGGAAATGCCTTGAGGTTGAGTGTACCAGATGGATAGGTGGGGACATCCTCGGAATTACCTGTGGGATGTCACCCCTTGTGCCCAGGGATGGTGAGGTGAACACGTGGGATGAGATGTACAGGAACCTGAAGGGAAGGTTGTTCTATCATGGGGCAGCATCTGTTACCTGGCTCAGGCACTACAGTGACTCCTGGTCTCATCCTTCACCATCCTCAGTAGCAGGAAAGATCTCAAATACTGAACTTCTTCTAAGAGAAGCTTCTTCCCAACCATGTAAATCTCCCTTCTGGATGATATTGGGCCCCCCAGCAGGATTACAAGGTTGCTGCTCTCAGCACCTTCAATGAGACCAGCAAGTGACCCTGAATAAAAATGGAGCCTTTTCCAGTGCAAAGCAAACACACACATTTTTGTCACCTCTCAAATGTACTCAAAAGGCTGTGAGCCACTTGGGTGCACCCACAGCTGGAGCTGGCACCAGGGCCATGGATAATAGCAGAGTCAAGAACTGGCTACAGTAGCAAGAGCTGCGCTAAGCTTGTTCTTATTTCAGAATTGTTCCTTTTGTGACATTTAAAGCTTACTGGTCTGCTTTATAATGTTGCCATTTAAATGCTTTCAGTTCAAAGTGATGATTTGAAGCTCACACCTTGCTGATGTGGATGACTGACTTGCTTCACACCTCTGTTGATCTTCTTATCTGGATGTGATTTTTTTACAGGCATGGTTTAACTCACATATTTATGTGAGTTTCAGTGGGTAGTATTAAAAATAGCTGGTTTTCTCTCTCTGTTTTGTCTAGAGCATTCTCTCTCTCTGTGCTTATCTCTAGATGTGTGTATTTATCCAGTTGTTTGGGGATCTTGCTATCGTGGTAAGACAACACAAATGCAACAGAAAAGCAAAGGAGGTAACTGCAGAAAGGCCCTGAAACTGCACAAGCATTGGTTCTACCAGTGTTGTATCTATTTAATCTTCCAGTATAAAGGACAGGTTAAAAATTGCTCATTTATCAACTTAATAAGAAAAGGCCAAACCAAATTGAAATTTATTTGGTTTAGATCTATAGAAAAAACATGCTTTTATATGATTTCATATTAAAGGCCAGTAATCAATTGCCCTTATGATGTCTGTGCTGTTATCTCTGAAGTGCAGATCCACTTGTCCTGGTGATGAGGGTCATGTTTTTTAATGCCCTGCTCCAGCTTCCTTCTTTCTCCTCGGCTTTGTGGTGTGGGGCACGCAATGAGCCGGCACCTGGAAATCAGATTAAAGTGCCTGTAGTGCAGTTGGACGTTAAATGTAATTGTAATCTTGGTAATAAGCATTAACACCATAGAAAAGAATGTTGTTAATTTAAAACAAGAGTTTCAGCTTGAAATGTTTATTTATTTTAACTTAAAATACTTATTTAATATTCCAGTGAGTAGGCATGCTGCCCAGTAGTTAGGCTGTATTTTCATGGTGTTTAAACATTAGTAAAACTGTTCAATTATTTTATTTTGTTTGTTTGGTTTGTTTTTTTTTATTTGCACTGAGTTGTTATTGTAAGGGACATCAGGTTTATCATTAATTCTTTATCAGTAGGAAAGGAATAGAATTTTATGATTAATAGTTAAGTATAATCACATTTTGACCTTTTAAAGTAGTTCTGTAGCCTTACTGAGTACAAACATTTTGGTGTCTTTGTATTAGTCACTAGTTGACATAGGTACTTGTGAGCAGTGGCATCAACCACAGCAGTGTTGCAGGTAAGGGTCTTCAAAGAACTGTAAAAGTTTCAGGTGGAAAAGTTGATACAAACATTTATTGTCTCTGTCCCCAGCAATTGCATCACTTTGCCCAAATTATTAGTGGTTTCATTCAGCAAGGTAAGGAGGGCACCTGAAAGCTGCTCCATGGTTCAGCAGACCACTTAAATCCATTTTGTTCACCTTGGTGCCATCAGGAGTCAGGGCTTTTCAGTATGATAGCAGGTGTTTCCATTCCAAATGGAAGCAAGAAAACAGCCTCAGAAGGCCTTCTGGTTTGAGCTTCTTGAATCTGGCACTTTCCCTGTGGATGAATAACAGCTGCTTTCCATCCTTGATTCTGCAAATAGTACAGAGAGCAGGAGATGAAGGTGGTGGGGAGTCACACTGTTTGACAGCTCTGTCTTCTGGCATCTTTGCCAGAATGTGTCTAAAATAACTCAGCTCTAGAAGTAAGAGGAAGCGAACCTTTTTCTCAAACTGAACTGTTATCCCAGATGCAGGTTGGCTGGAGCACAATAAAGTATCTCATAAAAAGTTTTCTACTTGTAGTGGTCTTTATGTTGAGCAGTAGCAGTGTCTGGAGTTCCTACTGAGAGCACAGAGCTCATAATAGCTTTTTAGAAGAGAAGGTCTCAACTCTCGCTTCCTTTGGAGAAAACAAACCCAGTAACTGATTTTCCCAAAGAATGCCTTGGGTTTGACTGTGAAGAAAACCTGTGATGATGGTGCCTGGCAGGTTTGCAGTACCTCTTATTCTCCCAGTAAGATGGTGTCCTTTTTGAAGACATTTCTGTGATGCAGAAGAGGCTCTAGAGGAAGAAATGTATCCCAGGATCAGCACTTACAACCATAATTAAAAGGAACAAACCCACAGGATTTCATATTTTGTGGAGAAGGAGGTGTAGGTAAAAGTACAGATGCAGAAATGCCTGGAAACAAGCTCTGTGCCCCATGTTTATGCTGGCAAAGAAGTGTTCCTTGATACTGACTTAAGCATCAACAAAACTGTTGAGACTTAAGATGGTGAAATCTCCCTGGAGGTGGAAATTCCTCTGTGCTTCTCTTGGGTACCTTTCAGGCAGTCAGGTCTAGGGAGCAGGTAGCAGCTTGGCAGTAACGAGCCTAGTAATTCTGAGGAAATGTGTTGCTTCATATGCAAAAGACACTGGGGCCAAGGCACAACCCTTGCCAGCCAAAGTTTTGGTGTTACCTATGACCCTGAAAAATATTTTTTCTTTATTATTTTAGAACTCAACTCCTGTGACCTGAGAAACTCTGAATTCTTCCCTCTGAACAGCAGAGGAAGAAGATCTGTTGTCTACTGGGAGTTCAGGGCACCCACAGAGAATTACCTTTTAAGTCTAGAAGTCTTAGAATACATGCATTGGGAAGTGATTGCATTTAGGGGGAAAAAAATCAAGCTGCCTTTTGTCTTTTTTGATCAGTCATTATGGTATGTGTCCTCAGAAATTCTGTGGTTATTTTATTCCTGCAGATATTACGGAATAAAAAAAAAATTTAGTTTTTGGAAACAGCTAGGGGTGGGGTTTGGTGTGGTTGCCCAGAGAACTTGTGGCTGTCCCATCCCTGGAAGCGTTTGAGGCCAGGCTGGAGAGGGCTTGCAGCAACCTGGTCTAGTGGAAGGTGTCCCTGCCTGTGGCAGAGGGGTGGAGCAAGATGAGATTTAAGGTTCCTTCCAACCCAAACCATTCTGTGATTCTATGTGATTCTGTGATTCTGTGTTGCAGAAAGCTCTGATAATCCAGAGCTAATGGCTAATGCACACAGTGACTCGGGGGAAAAGCAGTGATTCACTCTCAGTGTAGCACAGAGAACAGTTGGGATGGGACACTGGGTTCATTTTGTTTTTTGACAAATTCTGAAGCACTGTGCTATGCTGAGACCTAGAGCTAAACTTGTAAAAATAATTGGAGGAGAAGGAAAAGAAAAGGCAAAGCCTAACAATTTTCCCTTATTTCCCCCAGGGCTTTTGCAAATAAACAGAAGAAGCAGTGGGGGCACTGTCTTCATGTGTTTTTGCTGGTGTTTGATTTCTCAGGCACCTGCACTTGGATTTATTTCTCTGCTTTGAAAATGAGGGGACAAACAAAACAAAGTAGAGAAGATGGTGACTGCCTTTCATAAACACAGAGCTCTGCAGGGACAGCAGTTTTTAGAGCTGAAGGTCTTACTAATAACTTGCCATTACAAACCTTAGGCATTGTTTTTGGCATTATTGACACTGTTGAAAATTAAATTCAGCAAGTAGTTACTTGGCTGTTCTCTGAGCAATGTGAAGCTACAGGAGCAGGACTGTAGCTGAGTGCTTTATAAGGGCAATATTCACATTTTTAGGATCTTCTGATTGCTTTGCTTCAGGATTCTCTGGTTTCCTACAGTAAATTGCTTTTATTTTGAGCGTACTGTAGCCTTGTTTCTCTTGCAGAGATTGAGTAGGATGGTAAACATAGTGTTACATTGTTTATATTGTTAAGTTTGGTTATGTTTGAGCATAAGTAAATTATATCTGGTGGTACCTCATTGTTCTATCCAGTTGTTCAAGCAGCAGATGAAGATGGGACCTCATTGTGTTGCCCTATCTATCTGTTATTCTTTCAACTTCCTTTGCTTAACTAATGCAATTTCGTGGGCAATAATCTGTAACCAAAATTAGATTCTGCAAGTTAGTTAAAAGATATGAAAAAACAGAAAATCTCATCTCCAAGTTAATCATTATAGTAATTAGTATAGGTGCAGAAGTCTGGAGAGAAACCGTTTACAAGGGCATGGAGTGACAGGACAAGAGGCAGTGGCTTCAAACTGAGAGTAGATATAGATTGGATATTGGGAAGGAACTCTTCCATATGAGAGTGGTGAGGCCATTGGAAAAGGTTGCCCAGAGAAATTGTGGATGCCCCATCCCTGGAAGTGTTCAAGGCCAGGTTGGATGGGGCTTGTAGCAATCTGGGCTAGTGGAAGGTGTCCCTACCCATGGCAGAGGATTGAAACAAGATGGGCTTTAAGGTCCCTTCCAACCCAAACCATTTTTTGATTCTGTGTTAATAAATAATCTCTTAAACCTGGAAGTCTAGGCATGAATTCAGTGTGCACACGTGGCTCAGGGTCAGTGTCAGCTTGAATCACTGTCTTAGTTTAGGGCAAATTAGGAAGGAAAACTCCAGATGGGGATTTCCCCAGGGAAATGCCCCTCCCCACTAACTGGTCCGGGAAAAGAAAAAAAATTCCTTAGAGAGAAGTGGAAAAAGCTGTTTATTTAACAGAAATTGAGTAATATTAAATAATAAAACCTCTTGCTGTTCGATGGGATGGCAAGTCTAGGAAGAAAAGTCCTTTTCATGTGGTGTAGCTCGGCTCGCTCAGGTTCTTATCAGTCCCTCCGGCGCTGGAAAGTGCCGAGGCCCAGGCCCCGGTGGGCCACAGGCGTGAGCTCCCGGGGTTTGGCTGGGTGTTCAGTCCAGAGCAGGCTTGCACAGATCCAAGAAAATTGGGAAAAAAACAAACAAAGGTCCAGGGAACTCCTCTGCCTCAGCTAGCTAAAACTAACTAAAAGCCAGAGAGAAGCTCTGTCCCGCTGTCTGTCCGTGCTGCAGACACCACAGTCCAGGAGCGGGATGTGTGGGAGTGATGTTTTTCCTTAACACAAACTGCGCGCTTCTTCTTCCCCCTCTCTTGCTCTCAAAGCCAGTCTTAAAGGTGCAGAACTTAATATATAACATAAACCAGACGATTGGGGATACCAGTATCATAAAGTCACCCCAGGACATTCCACCCCTTATCCCCATATCGTCAACTTATTATCAAAATTAATATATATATATTTTAACCCTACAACACATACATTATATACAGACAAGGGCATTTATTCATGATTTTCACCTAACCATCAGATCTCCCTGAGGTACACATTGTGTTGTTCCATCTTTCCGCATTATCCACCATGTGCAACCCGGTCCTTGAGCAAAAACAACTCCACGAATGGGTTTGTCTGTACTTGAAGTAGAATTGATCCAAACTGTCTTTCCTAACAAACCTCTGAGATGTACTGCTGGGACTTTGTTTCTGTTTACTTTATGCAGGGGCTCGGATTGGGCTGGGCCTGCTCGATTGGTGGAACCTCGGGTATTAACTATCCAGGTGGCCTTTGCTAGATGTTGTTCCCAATTTTTGAAAGATCCCCCACCCAACGCTTTCAAGGTAGTCTTTAACAGTCCATTGTACCTCTCCACTTTTCCCGCAGCAGGTGCATGGTAGGGGATATGGCACACTCACTCAATGCTATGTTCTCTAGCCCAGCTGTTTATAAGGTTATTCTTGAAATGAGTCCCATTGTCTGACTCAATCCTCTCAGGGGTGCCATGCCTCCAAAGGACCTGCTTTTCAAGTCCCAGGATGGTGTTCCGGGCAGTGGCATGAGGCACAGGGTAGGTTTCCAACCAACCAGTGGTGGCTTCTACCATTGTGAGCACGTAGCGCTTGCCTTGGCGGGTTTGGGGCAGTGTGATGTAGTCAATCTGCCAGGCTTCCCCATATCTATATTTGGACCACCGCCCACCGTACCATAGCGGCTTCAACCTCTTGGCCTGCTTGATCGTGGCACACGTCTCACAGTCATGGATAACCTGGGAAATACTGTCCATGGTTAGATCCACCCCTCGGTCTCGTGCCCACTTATAGGTGGCATCTCTACCCTGATGGCCTGAGGCATTATGGGCCCATTGAGCTAGGAACAACTCTCCCTTGTGTTGCCAATCTAAGTCTATCTTTGACACCTCTATCTTTGCAGCCTCATCCACCTGCTCATTGTTTCGGTGCTCTTCATTAGCCCTACTCTTGGGGACATGGGCATCTACATGACGGACCCTCACAGACAGTTTCTCTACCCTGGTGGCGATGTCCTTCCACTCATCAGCAGCCCAGATTGGCTTTCCTCTGCGTTGCCAGTCGGCCTTTTTCCACCTTTCCAGCCATCCCCACAGAGCATTGGCTACCATCCATGAATCAGTGTAGAGGTAGAGTTTTGGCCACTTCTCTCTTTCAGCAATGTCCAGGGCCAGTTGAACAGCTTTGAGTTCAGCAAGTTGGCTTGATCCACCTTCTCCTTCAGTGGCCTCTGCGACCTGTCGTGTGGGGCTCCATACGGCTGCTTTCCACTTCCGGTTCATCCCTACGACGCGACAGGAACCATCAGTGAACAGAGCATAGCGTGTTTCTCCTGCTGGCAGTTGGTTGTACGGTGGAGCTTCTTCAGCTCGTGTCACTTGTTCCTGCTCCTCTTCATCAATGAGACCAAAGTTTTCACCTTCCGGCCAGTTTGTAATTATCTCCAAAATCCCAGGGCGATTTGGGTTTCCTATACGGGCGCGCTGCGTGATGAGGGCGATCCACTTGCTCCATGTAGCGTCGGTGGCGTGGTGGGTAGAGGGAACCTTTGCTTTGAACATCCACCCCAGCACTGGCAGTCGGGGTGCCAGGAGGAGTTGTGCTTCTGTGCCAATCACTTCTGAGGCAGCTTGAACTCCTTCATAGGCAGCTAAGATTTCCTTCTCTGTGGGAGTGTAGTTGGCTTCGGACCCTCTGTAGCTTCGGCTCCAGAATCCCAGTGGTCGGCCTCGAGTCTCCCCAGGCACTTTCTGCCAAAGGCTCCAGGACAGACCGTGGCTCCCGGCTGCAGAGTAGAGCACGTTCTTCACATCTGGTCCTGTTCTGACTGGGCCAAGGGCTACTGCATGGGCGATCTCCTGTTTGATCTGAGCAAAGGCTTGTTGTTGTTCAGGGCCCCACTGGAAAGTGTTCTTTTTGCGGGTGACCAGGTAAAGAGGGCTCACAATCTGGCTGTACTCAGGAATGTGCATCCTCCAAAAACCTATGGCACCTAGGAAAGCTTGCGTTTCCTTCTTGTTGGCTGGTGGAGACATTGCTGTGATCTTGTTGATGACATCAGTAGGAATCTGACGCCGTCCATCTTGCCACTTTACCCCCAGGAACTGAATTTCACGAGCTGGTCCCTTAACTTTGCTCTTCTTGATGACAAAACCAGCTTTCAGGAGAACCTGGATGATTTTCTCTCCTTTCTCAAAGACCTCTTCAGCCATCTTTCCCCAGACAATGATGTCATCAATGTACTGCAGATGTTCTGGAGCCTCACCCTTTTCCAGGGCAGCCTGGATCAGTCCATGGCAGATGGTGGGGCTGTGCTTCCACCCCTGGGGCAGTCGGTTCCAGGTGTACTGCACTCCCCTCCACGTGAAGGCAAACTGAGGCCTGCATTCTGCTGCCAGAGGAATGGAGAAAAATGCATTGGCAATGTCAATAGTGGCGTACTACTTCGCTGTCTTGGACTCCAGCTCGTACTGGAGCTCCAGCATGTCCGGCACGGCAGCGCTCAGCGGTGGAGTCACTTCATTCAATGCACGATAGTCCACAGTCAATCTCCATTCTCCTTCAGATTTACGCACAGGCCAGATGGGGCTGTTGAAGGGTGAGTGGGTTTTGCTGACCACCCCTTGGCTCTCCAGCTCTCGGATCATCTTGTGGACGGGAATCACAGCATCTCGAGTTGTTCTATATTGTCGGCGGTGCACCGTTGAGGTGGCAATTGGTACTCGCTGTTCTTCCACTTTTAGGAGTCCTACTGCAGATGGGTTCTCTGACAGTCCAGGCAAAGTGTTTAATTGCTTGATGCCCTCTGTCTCTACAGCTGCTATCCCAAATGCCCACCTAAGCCCCTTTGGGTCCTTAAAATACCCACTTCGGAGGTAGTCTATGCCCAAAATGCATGGGGCCTCTGGGCCAGTCACAATGGGGTGTTTCTTCCACTCATTCCCAGTCAGGCTCACATCAGCTTCCACTAAAGTAAAGTCCTGTGATCCCCCTGTCACACCAGCAATAGAAACAGATTCTGCCCCTACATATCTTGATGGGATTAGGGTGCACTGTGCACCAGTGTCAACCAAGGCCTCATATTTTCATGGTTCTGATGTGCCAGGCCAACGAATCCACACAGTCCAAAAGACACGGTTTTCTCTAGCCTCTACCTGGCTAGAGGCAGGGCCCCTCTAAGCCTGGTTATCCTTCTTTTCTTGGGTATATGTCTTGGAGGTTCTTTCAAGGGAGTCAGACATGTCATCATCATACTTGTCAGTTTGACTACAGGCTACTGGAGCGGCTTTCTTTTTGGTAGAGTATCCCCCCTGAGTCTTGCTGTCTTCCAATTCAAGCATCCGTTTTGCCAGAGCAGCAGTAGATTTTCCATCCCATCTTTTCATGTTTTCTCCACAGTCACGTAGGAAAAACCACAGCTCAGCTCGTAGCTTTTTCTCTCTATCTGGGGAACTTCTGCGTTGAGTACCAGGGCTCCTGGTCTGTACTGCCGAGACTGGAAGAAGGTCCTCCCTGAGTTTCTTGAGATTCTCCTCTATTTTGTTTTGGAAGTTTTGCATATCTGTTCTCACAGTTGCAATTGTTGCCTGCATGGGGCCATGCACGGTATCTGCATATGCTCGAAGCTTCTTCGCCATATCCAGCACAGTCTCCTCCTGGTCATCCTGCTTCATTGTTGCTAAAGCAGAAGCGTATTCTTGTGGCCCAAGTCGAACAAGTTTTCGCCACATCACAGATGTACATGGCACCAAGTCTGGATTTCTAGTACTTAAGTCACCCACAAAGACAATCTCTACTATTGCCATTTCTCTCAAACGCTGAATGCCTTGTTCTATGGTTTTCCAACGAGTTTGCTGTATATAGAGATCGTCTGCACACAGATATCTTTGTGCCACACTTCTTAGGACCCGTTCCCAGAGACTATAAGGGTCAGCCCCCCTCATCATCTCCTGGTCAATAACCGGATCGTGTGACAGGGACCCCAGATGCCTCGCTTCAGTGCCATCCAGAACTGTAGCCTCACCTGCAGCATCCCACAGACGGACTAACCAACTAATTATAGATTCATCAGCTCGTCGAGTGTAATCTTTTCTCAGGCCACGAAGGTCCTTCAGGGAGAAAGGTTCACCAGTGCCTTCTGATTTTTGATCAGTTGCTGGTCTTGAGGGTCCTTCCCCCGCATCACCATTATCATCATCTACTGGCCGATCGGTTTTGGTTTTGAATTTCATGCTTCTCGTGGCAGGAGCAACAGACACTGGCTTAGGCTCACTGTCTGGTTTGGCTGCTGGCTTGGCTGCAGCCTGAGTGACTGGGGTAGCTGCTGATTTATCTGCCTGCCCTACAGTATCTAGCAGCGTGCGATAAGCATACGCTAGGGCCCAGCTTATTGCAATGATATTTTTCTTCTTAGAATCATCACAGCAATTCTCTTCCAGATATTTCCCTACTTCATCTGGGTTCTGAATTTGTTCACGTGAAAATTCCCAGGCTGGGGGATCAGAAAATTCCTTCAGAGTCCGGCCCATTCTCTCCCATTCTCTACACCACTCAGGATTTCCCACACCTGAGTCTACTTCTGGGGCAGGGGTCTCGTTGGCTCCTCTGGATATCTCAGCCCTCACTCTAGAGAAGTTGCAGACCATATAGAGGAAGCTCAACAGCTGAACTACCAGGAAAGTGACCAGGAATGTGGTATCCTTAACACTCAGGGGAAACTGGATATTCTCAAAGAGGGACATAACAGATTCAAAGGAGAAGAAGGAAAGAAAAGGCTGAAAAGCCTCATCCCCTGGTCTTCCTCTAACAAACTGTGTGCAATTACCAATAAACTCCCAAAATGTGCTACTGGGACTGGGAGGCAGGGTCGGGCGAAGAAACCATAAACCAAACATACCTGACAGAAACTTCAGTAGTTCTATAAACTTCCTATAAATCATTATCACCGAGCCCAGCACAATAACCATTCTAATCCGTGCCCCTCTACTGTGAAAGAGGGCAAAGACAGGTATTAAAACCTCAAAAACTTTTAGGGACCAGGTCCACATGAAGGCCTCCACCCCAAGGGACATTATGTATCCAAACAACATGGCTACTGACTGCTTTATCTCAATACAGAATAAATACAACCAACACTCAGTACAGGTTTTTCCACTTTCTCTTGCCCCACGTTGGGCGCCAAAAAAACTGTATTTGTCTTAGTTTAGGGCAAATTAGGAAGGAAAACTCCAGATGGGGATTTCCCCAGGGAAATGCCCCTCCCCACTAACTGGTCCGGGAAAAGAAAAAATTCCTTAGAGAGAAGTGGAAAAAGCTGTTTATTTAACAGAAATTGAGTAATATTAAATAATAAAACCTCTTGCTGTTCGATGGGATGGCAAGTCTAGGAAGAAAAGTCCTTTTCATGTGGTGTAGCTCGGCTCGCTCAGGTTCTTATCAGTCCCTCCGGCGCTGGAAAGTGCCGAGGCCCAGGCCCCGGTGGGCCACAGGCGTGAGCTCCCGGGGTTTGGCTGGGTGTTCAGTCCAGAGCAGGCTTGCACAGATCCAAGAAAATTGGGAAAAAAACAAACAAAGGTCCAGGGAACTCCTCTGCCTCAGCTAGCTAGAACTAACTAAAAGCCAGAGAGAAGCTCTGTCCCGCTGTCTGTCCGTGCTGCAGACACCACAGTCCAGGAGCCGGATGTGTGGGAGTGATGTTTTTCCTTAACACAAACTGCGCGCTTCTTCTTCCCCCTCTCTTGCTCTCAAATCCAGTCTTAAAGGTGCAGAACTTAATATATAACATAAACCAGACGATTGGGGATACCAGTATCATAAAGTCACCCCAGGACAATCACTCAGTTACTGTGACAGCAGAGCTGCCAAATCTTCAGCTTCAACAGTCCCCCAGCCCAGGTGCAGCTGCACATGGCACCAGCCTGGAGGGTGGTCCTCACTCCTTACCTGTGTAAGAAATACAGGTGTGCATTCACTAACACACACACACACACACACTGTGACATAACTTGAAGAGGCTCAGAATTTAATATATCAACCTCTGGGGGAAAAAAAAGTTCAACTATAGCTGAAGTTCTTCAGAGTCAAGTGGCTGTCTGAGCAGCTCCTTTTTAATCTCAGAAATCCTTTGGTTAACCCATAGCTTAGAGCACAGGATCAATGCTCTTACCGTGCATCCTTGCCAGGAACAATTTCATGGCAGTCTGAGTAAGCCACCTGATTGTGCCACCCAGGATGCTCCCTCTTTACACAGCAGGGAATATTGATTCTGTTTCAGCCAGTCAGGAGCAGTGGGAAGAATTGGAAAAGGGATCAGGGCTTTGCTTCCTAACTGCCTAATGAGGATGCCATGTTCCACTTGCTCCTGCACACCCCAAGGCACCTGTTGCAAGCAGCTGGACTGAATAATGTTTCTGCTGTCTGAGAAACTGCTTTCCTTACCTCGGGCTCATTTCTTTTCCCACTGTCGATGACACACAAAAACTTTATTATCAGCCTGTTCCTTCTGATGATTTTGCAATCTACCAGACCCGTCAGAAATGGGGAAAAAATTCCATCACCTTGTCACTACTGCATTACTTTCAAATTTTAAATAGTCCTGAAAACAGTGACTGGGATGTCTTTCCTCATGAGGCAGTGGTGAAAGGGATTCCTCTCGCTGAAAGGAGCTGTATTTTCATGCCAGAGAATACAGATCACAGCAGAGTTTTCTTCATTCCACCTGCTTGTGCAGGCTGTCATACTCAGGTGAGCTTGTGTGGACACAAATCCTGTTGCTTTAGGTAGCAGCAGGAAGCTCTGAGGCAAATTTGGCCCTTGTTTTTCTTGTAATGCAAAGTGAAATGTAGGTTTGTGTTGTAATAAACTTCTTTCAAGAGAACTTGCTTAGTTTTTCCCTTTTCTAGCACAATGTGAAGCAGGGCATGTTCCTTGTGCAGGAGGAAGGACATGTGCTAGGAAAGGAGCATCTTCCTTGGCACAGTTTGTGTTTCCCAGAATTCTGATGAGGGGTTCTGCAAAGGCAGTGACTCTCTAACTGAGGGGGATCTGGTTTAGCCATATGTTTTTTCCTTTTGTCCCAGTATGCACCAGAGCCATCTTCTCCAGCCAACATCCAGCCAAATCAAGCGCTTCAAGACTTGCTAAAACACTTCTGGTTGGGGCTGGGGATCTATAGGGCAGGAAGGTGCTACCTGGACTTGGTAATCCATTCCCAGCCTGGAGTGAAAATCCTCATCCCAGGTGCAGCACTAATTCCTGAGAGGAATTGAGAGCACAGCTGGTTGTGGGCTGTGCCAGAACCCATCTCATGTTTCGCTGCTCTCATCCATCTCTCTCTCTCCATCAAGCAGCATCTCCTCTGGTGGCTGAGTCTCTAATGGAAAGGAGCAGCACATTTATAGATCCAGCACTGGGATGGGAGCTCACACAGAGGCTTGCTGGGAACCCAGGCTCCCCTGAGAACAGCCAAGAGTCCCTCTCTATTTTCCTCTCATCTTTCTTAATTTTGACATCCACAAAATGTCAGTAATGATCCTGTCTGGCAGAAGGACTTTGCCACACTCTGTTTGCAGGGTTTCTGTTTAAACAACAGAACTATTTACCTATATGACTTGTGGATTTTCAACCTTTGATCCATCATGCAGGAATATTGTACAAGATTATATACTGTCATAGGAATTTGGGGAAAAACTGCAGGAAAGGTGAAAAAACCTGAGAAATGTTCAAGTCCCTGATGTAAGGAGTTTCACACATCCGTACTCACTGATGAGGGCTCGAGTAGGACAAGCACCTGTTGTAAGGTTATATGGGTCTGGGTTTTGTATTTGTTTCCTTTTTGTTGCTGTTATGATATAAAGTGAATTGTAAGGATTAGGAAGAGAGTATAGACATCTGTGCTCTGGGATGTTTCTCATAAAGATCAGTAATGATGGCTCTTAAGTTTTTAATGTGCCTCACCTTGCGCTAATGGACTTAAACCAGCATTTTATGCTGAAGACAAATTTGTTGCCATTAGAAAAGGAGGCTTGTCTGCTGCAGGAGTGTAAGAACATACAGCACCTGTAATGGAGGAAAGTACTAAGCTTTTATTCTTGTGACCTTGTCCAAATAGGATGTAATTACAATATAATTCAATTCTGACAGCCTGGAAACCATGGCAGTTGACATAAAGTGGCATTTCAGGAGAAATAGTCATGTGTTTTAGTACATCTTCTCTTTCAGTCTCCTAAGCATTATTGATGCTATTTGCTCTTCCTGCTTCCCATGCTCCACTCTTAATACACAATCAGAACACAAGATTCTGGAAAATGTGCAATAGTGGATCATAGTTAACCTTGTAAATGAAATCCGGTGTGGTGGAGAGTGACGTGAGCTGGTTGTTGTATGCCTGGTGTATTTGAGTTAATACAGCAGTACTTTTAAATCTCCTTGGAAAGATTAAATTCTGGCATGCACACCTTCAAGGACTCATTTAGGAAAGCAGAGAATAAAATTCCGTTTGAATTTTGATATGGTCTTTGGTTCTCGTGTCCTAAACCAAGTTTCTCCTCAAGTCACGGATTTTGCTCAGGCTCAGGGAGCAGGAACAGTTCCACCAGGTGCTTGACTCTGCAAATACCCCAGAGATGAAGGTGTCACAGCAGGATTTTGTCATCCCTCATTCAGAGGAGGAAAAGCTGGAGCTGTGAGCTCAGGTATAGACAACTCCAGCCTGCAAAAAGGAAAAGTGCCAAGGTGTTTTCCATCTGTGTACTTCCCTAGCACCGGAATCACATTATTTCCTATTAACTCTTGTAGCATATGCTGTAGTTGTTTTGTGTGCACTAGGAATATCTCAGTGCAGTCAGTTACCTCTGTGTGCCTCTCCCTTCTGAGACTGGTCGTTACACCTTTGATGAGTCACTTAATAGGCTCATTAAGGAAATGGAGGATAGCTCATCTAAGTGTTAGCTCACTGAGCCACAATCGCCTTCCTTTCAGCCCCAGACAAGGAGGGAAACAAAATATTGCCAAATGTCTCTGTGTGCAGCTCCCAAGGACACAGAAGTAATTTTTAAAGTTGTAAGGATTGAAAGCAGCCATCTTGTTCTATACTATGTAATTTCCTGCCCATGGAACTGGGGATGGCTTCTAAACCTTCCACCCCATCACAGGAAAGATTATGTGCTGTGATGGGGCACTCAGAAGGATGAAATGCAGGTGAGAAGTTTCCCTGCTCCAAGCAAATTTGGTTCACTTATAGCCCTCAGCTGATTTTCACTGTTGCTGAAGTGCCACACAAGTACAAGTTATCTGTAAATAAGGAGTAAAATGAGTTATTACTGCTTTGTGTGTGTATAAAGCAGGCAGCAAAGCCACTGTGTTTTCCCTTTGCTCCTCCTGTTGGGTTCCTAGACAAGCCACTTAGCCTCTCTGCTGACCCAACCACCATCGCACACCACCTCTAAGTGGATCATGTGCCACAAAGGTCCCTGGTTGTGCCTTGCTGCCATGATCCAGCTACATTTAGCAGTGGAAAACAATCAACTGGTACACTCCAGGCCCAGATTAGGTGACCCAGAAAAATCTTTCATTCAGAACTCTCATTTAAGTCCTCCACAAAATGTCCACATGTTGTTCTTGCTGCTCTCATAGCTCAGTTCTCTCTAGTAGCTGCTGTCAATATAATGATCCTCTTCTGTGCCCACACGAGGTCGTTCCAGAAGGCTGAAGAAGCATTCGGGTTCAGAGGAATTGCCTGCCTAGAATAAGTGGATTTGTATTGCTGAGATTCAGTTACTTAAAGATTCACAGGGTGCATGTTCCTTTAGTGAATGCAGAGATGGCATGGAGATAAAACTTGAACATGCAATGCTGAAGAAATGGTTTAAGGTAACTGCCATTGAAAACATGCCCTATGGTCAGCTGGCATCAACATAGCCAGGGGAGTCTGACAGAATTTGGTTTGAGCTATTTAAGATGGTTAATAAGTAATTAACCCAGGAGGTGACTGTAACTGACAAAATTTTAATCAAGATGGAATTATTGGTTTCCCAGGCGTGCTCTGGAATTTATCAGTTTGCTGGCAGGATGAAGCCTCTCAGCCACGTTAATTAACAATCCCTGCATTCAGGAACCCCTCCAAAAGGATGCCCACAGGATCAGATTCACCAGTAGCTTCTTTCCTCGCTGCTGCCAGGAAAAGGCCACCTCCCCACATTTCCATTCAATTTGTCTTTTGCTGAAAAGATGCTGATTTCATGCTCTTTTACCCTGCAGCAGCTAGCCTGTTGCTAAGCGACCTGCAAGATACTGAAGAGGCCAGGGTCTGGGTGCTTTTTTTCAGCCCACTCCTATTCTTATTTATTTATTTATGCATCTTATTTACATAGCTAAACAGATTTCTTCCCTACTGCAGAAGCAGAGCCACAAGCCTCCAGGTTGCACCAGGGTGCCTTGACTTGCATAGCTGCTTGTCCAGCACCATCCTCTGCCCTGTTTTTCCTGTTCATCAACTGAGCAAACTTCTCAGGATATATGTTGAGCTGGAGTGGCATCCAGGAGTGTAATGTATGTTTTAAAGGCATAGCTGGCCGTGGACTGCTTACCTGGTGTTTCTCACAACAGTCCTTGATGGAAATAAAAAAGGTCAGAACAAAAATGGTTTTAAGCCATTTTTCTACTTACTTTATTTCTGGCTGCTTTAATTTCAGCACTGTCCACATTCCAGACCTCTTGTAGCCTAACCAGCTCTGCCAAGAGTGAGGAGATGGTTATCCTTTCCTGCCCAGCAGTGCTGGGAAGAGCCCTGCTGTACAGGCAGTTCTGCAGGACCAACTGCATTTTTGTGGGGTGGGGTTGGGATCCCAACCAGGGCACAGCTTTGTCTGAGATTGCATCCACGGCAGTAGCAGGATGCTGATGGAGTGCTTGGTGCATGGACGAACTGGCAGAGCATTTACAGTGGCTACAAGTGGATAGCAGAGGAGAGCAGAGGTGTAATGAGGATGTTGCTGTGCCATTTGTTTCAGATGTGCTCCCAAAACAGAGAAACTGGAAGTGGTTGGTGTGCTCCGTTACATCCTGCATTGCCCAGAGAACCTCCATGCCAAGCAGAAAATCAGCAGCACTGATATGAGTCACTTCTCACAGCCAGGAAAGCATTAAGCAGGAATACTGCACCATAGCCTGGCTGTGTTTGTCCTGTTTTTCTTTCTTAGGTGAAATCACTGCCACGCTCCTCAGTTAAAACTTCAGAGACAATTCAGAGACTCTCAAAAGCTCCAGTATTTTGCAGCTCCTGCACAATACCATAGAAATACTATATTGAGAAAGAAGGGAGTGAATCCTGTAGAGATTTATTTGGAACAAACAGGGACCAAACTGTTTTTTCCCCCATTTCCTTTTTGTTTCAGGAAGCAGAGCCAACATTCACGAGCTGAGTCTCTGGACTATACTTCTTCAACAGATGTTGCCTTTTGGACCTCTCCTTACAGTCTTTGGCTGCACTAACTGACAGCTTCTTTGTCTAATTGCTGTAGTTTTCATTGTGGATTTTTTTTTTTTCTAAAAAATATTTTTTTGGCTTTGATGATCCAGCTATTACCTGACTCTTTGGGGAGAACAGAGAGAAGGACATGAACACTTGAGTTTCACATACTGTCCTGCAAAACAGGGGTTGTGCACAAGGCCAGATGTAAATTTTTTTTATATCAAAGTGAGATAAGGTGATGTTTTAAGTCCAGATTGAATTTTCTTATTTACTTTAAGCATTCATTTACCCATTTGGAAAACTACATTATATCTGAGTGGCTTGGTGTGCTCATGATGCATTCTTGTTTTTTCAAAATAGACTCTTGGTCTTGTCACATGTCATTTATGACACGTCTTTCACTGGGGTGTCCACTTCCTTACAGTCAGAGGGGTACTGATTATAAAACCTTTACTGACCAGCAGCCCCACGTAGTTTTTTAATATGAATGAGATTCTCAAGCCAAGCTGTGCTGTTTGTGTCAGGTGTGGGGTTTGGTGCCATTGTTCACCCAGAGCTCAGGTGCTCCGGCAGGTGGAGAAGTTACCTCATGTATTCTCTCACCTCTCAGAGGTGTGAACAAAGCACAGGAGACTTGATACCAACCTGAATGCTCAGGAATAACTTCTACTGCCGAGAGGCTTTTTCAGGTACATTTGAAAAGATAAATCAACACATCTTAATGTCCTTGGTTGAAGATAGGAAGAATAGGATCTTTCCTATGGGGAGATGTCAGACAATTAGGGAACAGGAGATGATGTTTAACATCTTGAAGTATACCCAGATGCAGACAAGTGGCTGGGATGGGGAAGGATCTCTGCATTTCTCATTCTGTCCCTTCCCAGCGAGCATACTGTCACTCTTGAACTTTGAGAGCTCTGGCAAAATGTGGGGTGGTCTTCAGTGCTGAAAAAGGGCAAAACAAACCTGAGCAGACATGGGCATTGCAGAAGATGTGGCTGCCCTGTGGCTGTCTTGATCACTGATCTGTACTGCAGACTTCTCTCTGTGGTGGTAGCGGGCCCAGCCAGCTCTCTAAAAATCCCCTGAAGTCCTGTAACTCTGAAAGATTCAAGAAGAGCACAGGAATGCAAACAGTACTGATAAACAGAGCACCAGTTGTGCATTCCTAATGGAAAAATGGAAAAAATTTTAAAAGTGAGAAGAAAAATCACAGTATTGCCCAACAAAATATCCTGGATGTTGTGCCATGCACTGCTGATAAGGGATGGCCATGCCCCTAGAGACTGAGTTAGGGCATTCCATCTCCAGCTCAGAGTGGACTTTTTCTCTTGCTGCTGTTATATTTAATTAGGAGAGATAAGAAAAATGACTCAGACCTGTTTTTGGTCTTTCTCAATTTCTTAATTGTAACTAGCATCAAGGAAATTACCCTTTTGGTTTTATTTTTCCCTGTGAGACACCTCCACCCTCGTGTCAGTACCAAGCAGTGTCAGGGATATGCTCATTGAGTGGGACTCACTGGTTTCACTCTCCTTAAAGCTGGGGGAGTCCAGTTAATGTCCTGATAAATCAGTTGCCAGTCCCCAGGCAACTCTTCCAGGAGTGTTACTAAGTCCATGTGTATTTCTCTGGGAAGTTCTGCAGTGAGAAATATCTACAGAAGAAAGATACTGTGTGGCATTCCAAGAAACAGCCGTCACACATTTCTCATCTATGATTCTGTGTGTGGGAAAGGTGATCAAATCCTTCACTGCTTTCAAAGAGTAATTATTTTGAAAGATATCCCTGCTCATTGCAACACAGTTGGACAAGATGACCTTTAAATGTCCTTTCCAAACCATTCTGTGATTCCAGGATAAAGAGTAATTGGGAAACAGTTATTCTGTCACAAATGAGAGAAGGACATCTATAACCTTTGAAACCATTATGTGGATACCTGGACTTACATGACATGTGAAATTCACTGTAGACAGCAACACAGCTTTTCTTTTTCATGTTAGTTATTACTTTCTTGTGAGTTGGTTTATTTTGCTTTATTGACTTTGCAAACAGTGAAAGTAATGATGGTGATCATATAAAATATGTACTTTGGAAATACATTAAGGAATTTTATGATGACAGAAGCCTATTTTAAAAACTTTTTTTTTTCAAATAATTCAAATTTTATTGCATTCTTTGTTTTTCTTTGATGGGTTTTTTTTCCTTCAGATCAAGCAAAAACCAGCTCTCACTCATTACCAGCACTTCCCTTGCACTTCTTGCCAAAGGAATTTTGCACAAACACTTCCTTTACATGAAAGACATATTAAAAAATGAAGTACAGATGAGAAATTATGGCTCAATTTTGTCTCTAAATATAGGCCTCCAGCTGGACGTTGAGAGGAGTCAACAGGAGCACTGGGAGCGAGGGAGCTTCCAAGGGAGCAGAGCCCTTGCACTTGACCTCAGCTTAAGCAGCACTTTGTGCCCAGCCTGAGCACATGGATATGAGGAGAAAATGTCCTCTTGCCCTGTGGACATCTGTGCTGAGCTGGAGCAATTCCTTATGTTGGTATTCTTTTAGAAAGTGTCTCATTTATTTTAGTTGACTAGGTATCATAGTAGTAAGTAATACAAGACCTATAGACAAGATTTTACATAAAAAACAAGCTAGAATAAGCCAGATGGGGAGGGTAGAAGAATATATGGAAATAGCTCTGGTGTCTGGTTTCTGAAGAAATACCTGATTATCATGTAGAGCTTTTTGCTAACTGGTGGCAGCATTTGCCTTCTCTGCCCCTCCACAGATGCCATTTGAGCTCTTAAAATAAGCTTATTAACAGTCAGATCAAGACAGGGTAATCTTTAAATCACATGTAAATACAGAAGCTTTTCTCATTGTATTATATTGAAGCATTAAATGTAGATGCAGATTTTCCCAGTGGGAGACTAGATCAGCACAGCTAAGTACTGGAATAGTTTGTCTCCCAAATCATCTTGTGAGAACAGAATTTCCCTTTCACTGTACTGGATGATGATGAATAGGGATTTAGAGGCAGAGGATTATGTGGAGTTTAGATTAGTGGATACTACAAGTAGTCATATACAGCTGATCAGCTTGCATGGTCCTGATCTTCCTTTCTCCCCTGGAGCTGACCTGTGCAAATTCCCAGGGAATTTTTTCAGGGGAGTACAGAGACTTAGGTGCTTTCTGCCTTTCCTAGAATATGGGTCTCAGGTCAAATTCCTTCTCTGTATCAGCTGGCTGTTTGTTACCTTTGGTATCAACATCTACCAGCAAGTGCTGTTCACTGGACTTTTCTGGGCTGCATTCAGTCCTGTGACCTCGGAGTTAATGCCTTAATCTTTAACTCCAGTACTGAGGGACATGCCACTCTCCTGGAAGGTGTCAGTAGTTTGTACTTCTAATGCAAAATGCATGAAATGATCTCATTTCAGAGTCATTGGGCATGCCTCAGTCTAGACCGTGTCTCACAGTCACACTGACTGCTCAGCCTCAGGGAAGGTGCCTGGACTGGTCTGCCCGGTTTAGCCCAATTTGGCTGGCACCATGTGCCATTTCCTGCTCACCCACATCACTTCAGATTATTTGTTATCTCATCTTTCAAGCTATCAGAAGGCAGATTTATTTTTTGTTTTGGGAATATGCCATTACCACTGTGCTGTTTGCATACAGAAATGTCTCACCTTTCCCATGGGGCTCCTGTCAGGGTGTCAGTGGGACACCAGCACAGCCAAGAGTGTCCTGGTGACTTTGTGCATGGCCAGCTCCTGTGGGATTGATGAGCAGAGGATGTACTGTGGTCCTGCCTTTTTCTTCCTGTTACTCAATTACAAGAATTTCTCATGGCATCTGGCTCTCCAGCCTTTCCTTCTTTCCTCTTTTTTTCCTTGTCCCAGACTGAAGGTCAGGTGCAAAGTGATAGTCAGTAAAGATACTAAAATCTGACCTGAAACAGGGCACTTCAGGTCATCTAGGTAAACATGTCACTGCATTCTCCCTGTGCAGCATGGCTGGCTCAGCACTGGAGCAAACTTGACAGGTAACAACAATAATAGTATTCCTTAAAGTTTTGCATTTTCCTTTAAATTTACCTTTATTAGCCTTCCTTAGGGATGTAGGTAAGGTAAGGACTATCAGGAAAATTAATCCTCCCTCTCAGGGATTTAATGAGTATTTCTCATTAACCCTTCTTAGAGAAAGGAATGAAAAATATGGAGAGACAGATCTACCTTGAGAAAGAAAGTCAAATGTGGATTTAGAATGAGAAGGCTGGAATCCTGGGCCATGTGTGAGTCTCTTCATGTGACAGATGTTACTATTTAATGTGCTGACTAATGTTAATCAGTATCTTTTGTTTGCTGATCATTTGCTGTAAGTGAAAAGACAGCAGACTGTTTGGGTGAAATCCCCGAATCAACCTGTACTGAAACTAGGCCAGAAATCCATGTAAATCATTGTAAGTGCAAAGCATCCCTATACAACTCTTACACTAATTTTCTTGGATAATATGCTTGACCCATTTTTGTTTCTTTTCAATAACAAGTGAAGTGATAAATACAACAAGTTTAAAATACATTTCACAGGTAGTGTTTATTATGGAATCCAGCTCTAAACAGCATTTGTGCAGTCTAAATGCCATACAAGCATTATTCAGTTCTTGGATTAGTAACTCCAGGGAATATCAGAGATTCTTGTCATGGCAAACCGGTTGTTTATGTTTGTCTATTCAGCAGCTGGGGGACCTGTTGCTAGTGATCTTGGAGAGCACAGGTTTAGGAGACACTGGCCATGGCTGTGGGGCAGGTGTAGGAAGGTCCCTGGTACCTGGCTCTGCTCTGGAACTGTCACCACTTCTCTGAGTTGTGGAGTTGAGTTGTTTGTGGATGTCTGCTATTATGGAACTGGAAGGAGATACAAAAGGGTCCCCAAAGAGAAGGGTGACACAGGAGCCAGGTGGAGGAAGCCTGCTGTTTTTCAGAAAATTATGCTTCAAGGCAGATCAGG
The DNA here is from genome assembly GCF_049639895.1 of Pseudopodoces humilis. NCBI lineage: Eukaryota > Metazoa > Chordata > Aves > Passeriformes > Paridae > Pseudopodoces > Pseudopodoces humilis. The sequence continues at coordinate 4,358,361 of NC_142209.1, read as the reverse complement.
AATTTCTGCCCATTCTTTCTGTATGGTTTCTGTAGTGTTCTCACTGCTCCAAACGAGCCTGGCCCATTCAGAGGGCATTAGGCTGGAGGAGTGTTTGCCCTCACTGGTACTGCCCCTTGCTTTTCCAAACAGGAGAAGAAAATACCCTGTTTGCCAAAACACAAAGACGGGGAAAGAGGAAATATGCTCAGCTCACTTGGTTATATTAGGTAAATACAAAGTATGCCCCAAATATCCTGTAAAATCTGTTTTTCAACAGCCAAAAGTTGGAATTTTCAAAAACTCCCACTAAGATTCAGTATTCCTTTACTTGGTATCAATACTGGCTCAGGGATGTCTGGTTCTTCCCTTGTTCCTCTGTCACCTATCACACCACAGCTCCTTGTGGTGGGGGGCTAAGCAATAAAATGCACTGAGAGTTCAGTTAGAGTCATGTGCTGCCTTTGCCACTGGAATAACATGAACAAGCAAAAAGTCAGTGCAACTCGAACCCAGATTCTTAGCAGGCAAGAAGTAAGTTCATGAAGCAAAGTATTTCTGGCAGACCATTCACATCTGAAGGAAGCCTGGCTAGAGAGAGGAAATAACTTCTTCTGCCCTTAGAAAAGTGATAATGGCAGGACGGGAGAGATGTATCAAAACATGAAGTAAAAGTGTGAATTTAATAAATTAAAAATCAAAAGAGGTTCATTAATTAATTTTAAAAGCTTCAAAATAATCTGGAATAGACTGAGCTGAATAATGAGCATGTACCTGTAAGCTGATGTCCCAACTAAGCTGCTGTTTCATCTTGTTCATGTTTGTGTGGATTTAGAAATCAAAACAGGCAGATTTATTTTGGGCATGCCTTATTTAGATGTAGTTTACGTTATATAAAACCTGAAATGAAGAACAAACTTGACCCAAACCCTTAAAATTTCAAGTGCTAGTAACCACCTCGGTGAGGAACAGAGCAAAGACACAGAACATAATTAGTTGAGAATGTGCTTGCAGATACCCAGGGAGAGAGCTCCGGTAGGCTGGGCAGTGATTGGCTGGACTGATCTTCGCCCTCTCGGGTTTTAGGGTGTGGCTGATAAAGAGTTTTACTTTCTTTCTTCAAAGATTATCTGTAGGATCACTGTGGAAGAAAATCCTTATGCAGCAGTTGTTGCTTGGAAGCACGAGTAGCTTTTTTGTGTGGCATGCAGCAGATTTGGGGAGGCTGGGAGAGGGGAATTTGGGTTTTTGGCACCATAAAATGAAGATTCTCAAGTCCTCAGCTCTTCCCTATGTTGGACTCCACAGTTCCACTGAGGGGGAGTGCATCACCGGTGTGTCGGGAATGCCTCAGCAATTCCAGCCACGCTGACCACTGCCACCACTGGGAGAGCACATTCCCTCTCTCCAGTGGGATGGCCTTGCTGGCTTTAATCTACAGAAATTAGTTTACAATTGTGTCTGCTTTCAAACCAGGAGCAAGCTAATTGGGAGGATTTACCCTTGTAACTATATGTGCTAAAGCACACCAAGCCCAGATTTTTCCACACATTTGGAGAATTATTTTAGGAGAAACACAGGTGCATACACCCACTTCTTTTGGGGGGGGAAAAAATAGGCCATGTTAATCTGACATTTTAAATAATAAAAATAAATCTTGGAGAAGCAATTGCCAACCAGTTAGAGCCTGGAAAATGCATTTCTGGAATGATGCAGGTCATTCCTGCGAGCCACAGTGACTTTGCATTCCAGTCACATGTGGAATCTAGAAACATGTCTAAAACTGGAACAGAGTTCCAGTTTCTGCTGCTCTCTGATGGTTGGCAAGCCCTTTGTGGGTGAGGAGAGAATAGAAGCGTGTGTGTGATCCACAGCGTTTGACTTTGTAACCAGGTGGCTTTCTCTTGCTGGATGTGTCTGAAAAAGCCCTTCCTGTGGGTTCAGAATTACAAGAAGAGCTGATACTATCGTTATTCATTCCCACTGGGGGGAAAAAGACATGTAAACTTATCTTGAAGACTGCCAAATGCCATTCTAAGTGCTCTGAAAGGGGTTTTATGTTTCCTTCTCTGAAGACGGCTGTGATCTTCCCGGATTCATTAATGCATGAGAGGCAAATCACAGAAAAGGCCTTTGTGTTCCTGGAGCTGGTGGCAGGAAGGGAGCGCTTACCAAGGAGCTGCACATACCTCACTTCCCTGTCTGTCAGAAGATCCTATCCCTGTCAGATAGCAGCAAGACATTCCTGGGGGTGGAGTGAGAATGAATTTATCTTGGGAGTGAGCAGGATTTTGCTTTGCTAGGAGAGCTGGTTTGCTCAATTCAGGAATTTTCCGTTCACCTCTATTAACCACCGGCTTATAAATCCCAACAACTCCAATTACAGCTACTTAGCTTAACAAGTTAACAGTTCTACAGCTCACCTGTCCTTCTGCTGGCTCTCCTCTGTCTCCAGATTGCTTGGTTGCACTGCTTCTCCAAAAATTCCTGCTTTAGAGGTATGCTTTCACAGCTGTGTCGTGGAGGGGGCTGCGTTCCTGTGGTCCTTGAGGAAGGTAGATGTGGTGTTAGACAAAGATGCGCTCTTTGCTGTAAGGAAATGTGAATATTCTACATGGGTTTTATTGTCTTTTGGTAGATTATTCATCACTTCAGCACCTAAAAACCCCAGCAGAGGATGGCTGTGTATGGAGGGGCTGGGAGAAGTGTGTAGTGTGGCCTGAGGAGATGGGCAGGCATCTCTGCTTGCCCTTTCCCTTCCAGCTACGGTGTTGTGAGCAGGCTGCAGTTGTGCCTGGGTGGATGTGTTTGCTTTGATCAGTTTAATTAAAAATATTTCGTCTACCTGGCTTGATAGTTATAATTTTGTGTGCTGATTCAGGGTATAGCACAGGCTGCTAACAGAGATGTAAAATGCAGGATCATAGGGATTTGCAGGCAGCTCAGCTTCATTTGCTTGAAACAACTGAAAAACGTTCTATTTAAAGAGATACATAAGACAACGTCGCAAATCAGTTGTTAGTTCTTGCAATTGCAAGTTAGAACATGCCAAAATTATAAACCCTTTGTTATGAATAGGTATGAGAATTACTGAAGTAATTATACAATAATATGCAGATGTAATTCTGTTAAGTAATTGTAACCTCTCTAAGAGGAAAAGAAAAACGTAGTTCTGGTCCATAATTCCTTATAAATTGAAATTTCAGCCTGTTGGCTAAAGCAGGGGAGGGGTTCGAGTAGCTGCAGCTATGGAGTATGTTTGATAATTTGCATTCTCCACCTCCTGCCCTTATCGCAGAATTAAATTGGTCTTTCATTAACATGGGAATGTTTGTTGTTACACCACCTGCTCCCTCCCCTGCGCCTACCTGACTGTTCCAAGGTAATGCCAACCCCTGTTGGGAGCCCCTGGCGCGGATGCCAGCGGGTGGGAGGGGATGTGGGAAGGGACCGTACCTCTGGCAGCAGTTACCTTTGTCAGCACACCGGGGAGGGGCCACGAGCAGCCCCACGCTCCGAACTTGTTCTACAAGAAGATACCAAACCCCCCCCAAGGCAATGGAGGTGAGGAGGAAGCAGCATTTAAAGGCTTCAGAAAACCTGGGCCGGGTTTGGCATAGCAGGTAGGCATTTTGTACAGGTGGCATGGAGAGCCACCTTCTCGTTAGCCGGGCTGGAATCTGAAGTCTTTCTACTACGGGAATTAATTGGAAAAAATTGCCTTTGAAGAAAAACAAGGAAAGAATACACTATAGGTGCGTTTCAAGGGAAAAAATATCTTTCTTCATCCTGCAAGGGTTAAGCATGATCAGAATCTGCTTTAGTCTCAAGAGTTTAACCTCAAGTGCTGCATTTTTGTTTGCCGTAAGCCTATTAGAACTCTCTGTTTCCTAGCAATAACATGTAATTTCTCCCCACTATTTAAGTGGAGGAGATGTTAGGATTTTAATCCTGCCCGCTACAGCTGTTGCTCAAGTTTCCTATTCAAATGCAAATAGCACCTGGTGCTGTTAAGATAGCTGCAGTCTTTGATAACGATACTCCAGGAGAAGAGGAAAAAGAAAAGCAAGGTGGGTCTGACTATTCATTCTGGAAAGCAAGGGTGTAACCATATGCCACACCAACCTGCCCTGGACATTTCTGCCAGATTGGTTGCATCCAGCACGGACTCTTTTTGGAGACAAATGGATGGCTGGAATGATTTCTGTTTCTTGAGCAGGTATGACTTTTCACCAGGAGGAAAAGGCTTCAAGAAAAGATAAAAACGTAGTGGATGGAGTTTTACCTTGCCTTATTGTCCTGAAAAGAGTTTCTTCTGGGATATTTTGTTTGTTCAAATCCTGTATTGTTTTCTAGATTTTCATTTGTAGTTCTCAGAGTACTGATTCTTAATTATTTTTTCCATATTTTTTCCTTGTACTGTTTTTGCTCTGTGTCAGATAGATAAAAGAGATTATGATAAATTAATTGGGAAGTCAGGAGCAATTTGGAAGGCTGCTCCACTATGTAGGATTCATAGACGAGAGATAACATACTTCTTAACTTCTTTACTTTGTAACTAAAGCAAGACCAGTGCCAGATCTAAAGTTAAAAAGTTTCTTCTTTGGAAAGTTTTAATTGCATAAATTGTTTTTATTTCACTTGTGGAGATACAAGTTAATTCAAGAAAGAGCTTTACAGCCTTGTTGCATTTTTCAGGGCTGTTTTACCCTCTATTACATGTGGAAACTGAAGGACACTTTTTTGGAGGGTTGTGACTTGATGCCGTCATCTTCCTGCTAAAATCAAAGTATCTACAGGGTACAGAAAGCAGTTGAAATCTGCGGAAAAGCAGAAGTGAGTGTTTTAAAAGATTTTAAAGGAGAGATTTAGAAACTGGCAGAAAATTTCAAGGAGTGCTTGAAAGAAATCAGCATTATACCGATCTCTGTGAACTTACAAATAAGCCAGAAGCAGCAATTCGTTGGACGACTCTGCTGACAGGAATATCAGCTTTCATGGGAGAAAACTGGATATAAAAAACAAACAATTTCTACCAAACGAGAGAAGTACAGCAGTGATTTCAGTGCTGCCGTCAAGACCTGACAGATCTTTTCTTGTTTAACACTAACCTGTTTTTGTCTTCTGCTGTTTCATCTTTGGCCTAATACTGGAATTAAAACAGGTTCCTGCCTTTCTCCAAACTTCAGCAAATGCCTTTTGCAAGCCAGGTGTTGGGAGCGTGAGCAGGTGTGCCCTATGTGCTTCCCATGATACCAAAGGTGCCCTTGAGAGGAAAACCCAAACGGAGCCGATTTGCTGGGTCATGTTTTCTCTCTCATGACACTCCTTCCCCACGAGCTCTTCAGCTGGGTGTGAACAACTGACAGGGAGCTGAGCCAAGGCTCAGCCTTGGACTGTGGACCTGCTCAGCCGCTAACAGCAGCCTGACGGCAAAATGATGGAAGAGGTCTCCATAGTGGTGGCTTACGATGCCCATGTGTTTGGCCAGCTGCGCGATGAGGATTTTCTGGCCAATCTGGTGGCAGTCAGCAAACCCAAAGCTGTGGTAGGTGTTCCTCCTTTGCCAGTAGTACTCAAGATTTTGCTCTGTCCTAGAGCTAAATCCTTCTGTTGAAAACTTTACTTTTTAGTGCAGTTTTTTGTTCTTTAATTTCTCTTTTTATTACCTGGTTTATATTTTATTACTTTTTCAGAAATTTGCTGTCATGCATCAAAAAAATGAAAACAATCTATTTCAGAAGAGATTATTAAAATCTCTCTCTGGGCAGCTAAGTTTAGAAGAAGGTGATTTGCTCAGTAGGATCATAGTTAAAATAATATTTTTTACATAATTGGAATAATAATTAAGCCAATCCAGACTGTTAGAATGTAAGTCAGGAGGTTGGAGTAGATGCTGGTTGTGGGGTGCAGGTACCCTCATCACTAAATCTGAGAGAATCAGTCCCTTCCTTGGGAATGATGATGTTTCACTTTTATATGTTTCGAAATCAGCAGAAATATCTGTAAAAATCTTTTTATTGAATGAAATATGCTATTTATTCATCAGTAGCATGTCTCTTTCTCTGAGTGATATGTAGAGTGTGGTCATCTCCCTCTGTCATGGAGTTCTTAGTGCTTGGAGGGAGCTGCAGGCTTTGAAATTTGGTGCAAGAGTTCATCTTTGGCCTCAGATCCTGAGCCCATGTGGGAGCCAGGATGCCTAGAAGGAGTGTTTTGAAATAAAAATGTATGTACAGGTATTAAGCTTAATGTGCAAGCAGATACAGTTAAAGTTTCAGGCTAAATACAAATTAACTAATTATTCAGCAGCCCAAAGAAGTGCTCGTGTGTGCAGATTTGGGGCTGGTTGTGTGTTTGTACCCAGTCAGTTCCTCTGCTGGGACAAAGGAGGCCATTCTTAGAAAAGGAAAATTTGCTTTATTGTATTTTGTGTAAAGTGTCTCTGTGCTTGTTTCCTGCTCGGGTTTTTCTGTCTCTCCATGCTAAGGAGATCTCAGATGCTGAACTTATTTCCTGCATCTCATGTAGGATCATTGAATGTCTGGATGTAAACCAAAATTCTGCCCAGTCCCTTTTATTATGATGTTTTTTCCTGTCTTTCGCCTTCTTTGGGCCAGAATTTTCAAGGTCCATTATAACGGTTAGACAATAAATCTAAAAATTCAGTATAGACAAAACCAGCTCTAATATAACCCGGTTTGGGGCTGGGCTCCAAGCAGGCTTTGGTTATCAAGCAGATCAGGAGTCACACTTTTTTTCCCTTGATGGATATTTTTAAACACATGGTATCCCTTAATTCACTGTCCAGCCGCAGCCTTTCCTCTTGCTCTGCCTTAGCTGATAGCTGTGGCAGCATGTGTTACTTTGCCTGGAAGGCCAGAGTAGGATTTCCTTCAGACAGAACCTGGTGTTGCAATAGGATTAACCGGAGCCTGGTCCTGGCAGCTCTGGGAGAGTGTCTTAGGATGAGTTTCTTTCAGCAAGGGATGATGAGCAGAGGGTTTTCCTTGCAGCTTCCTGCCCTGAACTGCTGGGTTCTAGAGCTAGCACTTGCAGTTGCTGAATTAAAATCCCTGTGGTAAGAAGACCTTTGGCAGTGGCTTACCTTGTAATTTAAACCTTTGGGAACTGCAGGATGCTGGGCTCAGCAATGGCCTCTGCAGGTCTGGGCAGCTGCAGAGCACAAGTAACAGAAACTGTGTTGTGGATCTCTAGATTCCTTTGGATCAGCTGTGAGTGACCAAGAGAGAGAGGAACAGATATGAAAGTGTCACATCACATCTCCAGATGTTTTCTGCCACTCTGAAAATATGATAAAAAACATTTCTCTATGAAGTAACTACTTATCTCCTAGTAAACAGAGAACAATTGTGGGAGGAAAAAGTATAATTTTACTTTTATTTAGCAGATCTGACTAACTGACTTTACTGTAAGGGTTTGTCCTGATCATTTTTTTTTTTTCTTTTCCTGATATCAAAGAGTATTAACATGTTTGTATATTAACATGGGACTTTGAGCCTGGTCCCATGGAAGATATCCCTGCCCATGGCAGAGAGTTGGAACAAGATGGTCTTTAAAGTTCTTCCAACCCAAACCATTCTAGGATTCCATGTTTCAGTGCATTATGTACTAGTAAAGAAATCAAGAAGTATGTTTTTTGTTGGGTTTACATAGGAAACACCTAACTGCTTTGTTACTGGTTTTTGGAGGATATTAGCTAAGCAAATAATGGTGCAAACAACCTCTAGATGTTTAAAATGCAGCTCTCCTCAGGGTTGTTGTAGGACTAGACAATGCATGGGAGTCCCTTCATAGTGTGTGGGAGTCTGCACTATGAAGGGACAGGACCTGACGGCTCAAAAAGTTTCTTTTGGCTCTCTGCTGCTCCATTTAACTGCGGGACAAGCTGACGGTTTGGCTAAGTTGGGGCAAATCGTGTTGACTCTGTCACAGTCATTTCACCAGCTTGCACAAAGGTGTGTACTGTACACAAAGGGATGTTCTGCAGGAAGGACTTGTGGACGTTTTGTTTATTCTAAGAGTTCATTTTAATAGCACAGGTATGTTGCAATCTGGGATTCATCTTGGGTTTGCAAAATTAAGTTTGTTATTTTGAAAAGCTTTTTTATTAATCCATTCAGGTTGCAGAGAATAGTTTAAAAGAAAACGTTCTATAAAACTTTCATTCTGTGGTTGGGATGGTCTTGTTGGAAGGTTTCTGGCATTACAGGTAACTCACTGTAGCCCCTTTGGGTTGTGCAATGGGCCAGGTTGCACAGGAGTCTCCCTTGCACAGAGGGCCACATCATGACGAGAGGTGACAAAGGGTTAATGCTGAAACCAAACCAGGCCAGGTGAGATCTGTGCGGGTTGCTTGTACTTTAGGCCAGCCCTCTGTGACCTTCTGACACAGCTAGTGCCATATAGGCATGAACTTGAGCACAGTCAGAATTATCTGCTGTTGTCCACATCATCTTTATCCATCTGGAAAGCATAGCAGCACTTTTATAATGTTGTTCTGATGCTCTTTAACAATTAAAGATGATGTAGACGATCCAAGGTTTTGTTAAATATGTTTCAAAGCGACACTGTATAATAGCAATCCCCCAACTTATAATAAAATTAGTCATATTGCAGTGTGACCATGAAATGGAGTTATTTTGCTGTGTGGTGTTGCTTTCAGAATTTCAAGTTGTTCTGAAACTACTGTGCAGAGACATGGAGAGCAGCATATATAAGTGGGCTGCTGTGTAGTTTGTGCAAGAATTGGGCAGCTTTACTTTGGGGAATTTCAATTTCTGGTTTATCTGCAGAAAACTTGGACTCAAGGGTTTATAAAAATGCTGTTCTAAGTGGTATAATCCTCTTAATCCAGAGCTGAAGGACGTTCTTGTGGAAAGCTTAATTGTATTTCCATTTTCCTGTCTGCATTGCTGTGTTTAGCTCTCTATTTGGGGGAATTATCAGCCATTTCGTAGAAAGAATTTGTGGTTACATATTGGCAGACTCTGGCATAAGGATTTTTAAGCTCTCAGCTTCTCATCAAAGCTGAACTCCGGAGGTTTGGAGTGGGTGGGTGAACTGCAAAGCAGGTGAAAAACTTGGGAGGCCTGGGAGAAGTGCAGCGCATTCATGGGTTGAAGTCTAACTGGCAGGGATCTGAACATATTTGGGGGTTGATAGTGGGGCTGTGTTTAACACATTCAGGCCAAGACACCAGAAGAGGATGTACCCTGTTAAACAGGGGGCAGAAACTGGAGGGCAAGTGCTGGGCTGAGAGGAGCTTGCTGAGGTTCAGTACGTGCAAAGGTAAATGCAGAATCCTGAATAGGATAAATCCCATCATCTCTGCAGGATGGGCGCTAAATCTCTGGACAGCATGAGTGTGTAAGCTGGGAGTTGGGTGGATAACCTGTGCCCTGCAGTGCCCAAGGCTGCCTGTTCTTAAAAACGAGATTCACTTAATAAATTATAAAAAGAATTTAATATAAATAAAAGACAATTAGGAGACAAAAGAAATAAAGGGTTAAAACGGCCGGGTGCCCTGGTGCCTTGCCAGGAACACACCTGGTATCTCAGGGATACCCTTTTTATCTCCTCCTTGCTGTGAGGGGTTAATGCATATTCAAGCATGTCCCCTCCCTGGTTCCGCCTTCTTGGATCATGCTCTTTACAGTTTTATTTTCTGCTGGTCAACATATATTTTTTGCTGGTCATCATTATTCTTGCTGGTCAGCATTATTCTGGAGTTTGGTTTCCTTTCTTTTTGCAAATGGTCAGGGCAGATAACAGTCCGGGCCCGTCATCCTTCCCCTGAGGGCAGCTGGGTTTCATATCTTCCGCTGATAACAGTTTGGCCTCTATTGTTCTCTTGATAACAGCTTGGGCCCCACTGTCCTTGCCCTCTGGGGTTTCCTTGCCTTGTACCTAGGAAATTCTTTTAAGCTTAAGACTTGTTAGCAAGAAAAAAAAGTACATACATAGCTAAAAAGTATTTAACATATAATATTCATCTGTGAAAGCCAATATCACAATACAAATTTGTAACACTGTGCACAGACAGGTGTCAGTGAAATGTATCTCTCTCCCTGAATCCAGTCCTGAGCCCCCATGGAGACCACAGATATTCACAGGCTAAAGCAAGTGGAGTGGAAGACTGATGGGAAGGCAGGGTCCGACTGCACAGTGAAGGATGGGAGAATTGGGGCATCTTAGCCTGAGGAGGAGAAAGATCATGAGGGATCTAAGTGCAGTCTCTGGCCACCTAAAAGGTCTTAGAAGCAGAGGCAGACAATGATGGGACATTGCATTATGACAAATGGTCATAATTTGCAGCAGAGTCAGCTCTGGCTCAGCACAAGGGAAAGCAGTTCTGTTCAGGGAGACTCTGGCATCTCCATCCTTGGAGGCCTTCAGGAGCAGCATGCAGCATGCTCTGGCTTTAACCTGCCCCTGCCTGAGCAGGAGCTTGGTCCATGCACCCCCTGGAGCCTTTCCAATCCCAGTTTTTCCTTCAGTCTCTAATTCTGCCTGTGTGGAGTTAGTATTTTTTTTTTTTTTTTTCTTTCTCTCAGGGAATTTTCTCCCTTTTGTTGCCTAAGAGATGATAACGACAATGCTTAAGAGAGACAAAAGATGTGGCTGGGAGGAGGAGGAAGAAGGGTGCAGTTTGCTACTGTCTCTGAGCTCAGGGGCTTTGGGAAGTGCAGAGGTACCATGAGATTTTGGCTGGGGGGTGAGGGGCTGGGCTCTGCTCTGAGCTCTCACTCTCGGGACCAGAGTGGGACAGATGTGGTTTTGGTGCCGGACTCTTGCTGCCCAGAGGATTGGCCGCCACTGCTGAGTGGTTTTGTTCTTCACTGCGTCTCCTCACCATGCATGAGCCTCTGCTCGCAAGAGCAGCTGTTCGCCTGGGAGCTTTTCAACACGCGACATCACTGGGAAGGGGACCCCGACCCCCGACCCCGTCTGGAGGCAGTGTTTCCCAGCAGTTTGTGGGAGCCTGGCTGCTGCTGGCCAGCCCTGCTGTTTTCTGCACTGATTTGGGTTTTTTGCTATGCTTTTACCTGACACTCCTTGCCCGCCTGGACACCCTACAGCTTCTGCCAGGGCTCTGGAGATTTTGCTACGCTTTGTTTGCCACCCCGGGTGTGCCCGCCTCTGCCATCCCAGCCACTGCTCCGCAATCCCTTCTAGAGCCCATTTCACCCTGCGGCGGGGCCCCAGGACCGGCTGTCCGCTGTGAGTTTGCAAAGGAAGCGCCATTTCCATCTCTTGGTGCCGGCTGTGCCGCCATCACCGCGTGAGGGAGACGCGGGCGGGCACAGCGCCCCCTGGCGGCGCGGGGAGCCATGGCAGCCGTGCCCGGCCGGGAGCCGGCAGCGCCCCTGGCGGCGGAGAGCGGAACTGCAGCGAGGGCAGCGCCCCTGGCGGCCCAGAGCGGAACTGCAGTGAAGGCAGCGCCCCTGGCGGCCCAGAGCGGAACTGCAGCGAGGGCAGCGCCTGCGGCCGGGAGCAGCGGGGCTGGGCTCCTGCTCTGCTCCTTGCTGCTGCTGCTCTTCTCCTTTATTTGTCTTGTTACACACACTGTAGAGAACTGGTATTCCTTTTCCCATATCTTCGCCTGAAAGCCCCCATAATTTCAAAGTTATAATCATTCGGAGGGAAGGGGGTCATATTTTCCATTCCAAGGGAGGTCCCTGCCTTGGCGGGTTTCCGTTTTTCAAATGTAGACAGACAGATCTGTGGATAAAGAATAAAATTTGACTTACAGTTTATAACAAGATGTTGGTGTGGAACCAGTTTTTTAGCCAGATCCTTATCAGCTCTGCAGAGCATTTGTGTGGGTTCTTGGTTTCAGCTTGTCAGCCAAAGTCATCCAGGTGTGTTGATTTGTGGTCCTTAAATGTTATTTCCATACAGGGATTTTGGTCTAAGGGAATCTCTACTGCTTTAAGTATTTACTATAAAAAACAAGAGTGTGGACCAGATATCTCTTCTGATTGTTCTGTCAGTAATTCTGCCCTGCAAAAAGAACTACAGACTGGTTAGAGCTGAGCTGTTTTCTGGACCATTGTGACTCATCTGAATCATAATTATTTTTGAGCTGTAATTTTTAATGCATTTGAGCAACACTTAGAGATCCTCTTTTTTCCTATATCCTCTAGAATACCATCCAGCCTAATGGAATTCAAAGAAGAATTTGAACTTTTCTTTCTTCATTTAGTTTAAATTACTGTTTAATTCGTTCACAAATAATAACGTATTCTTTATTTTCTTGCTGCCTTTTTCTTGTCATTGGATCAAGAAACAATTATTTAAGCAATGTCTCAAATGCACATTTTATAAATAGCAATAGAATTTTGACACATTCAAAAGAAGGACAACTTCTGATGCTGCCTCATTTTCTTTAAAAAATTCAGGGGAATCAATACAAGTGTTTCAGGGCTCTCGAGAAACAGCTTGTTTCTGTCATAAGCCCATTTGGGAGAAGAAATTTGAAATAAGTGTCTTGGCATTATTGGTTATATATGGCAAGTATGTTCATTGACTTTGAAAGGAGTTCTGAAATGAGATGAAAAGGCAGTTTATCTCTTTATAGAAGTCCAGTTTCATAATTACTAGACGATGCAGGTAAATATATTAGTTACAAATATTCTGTCTTCAATGTCTACAACTACTTTGATTCTTTCTGAACCCAGTTCCCAGAAGAATTTGGCATACTTTGTGCTGAGATTGGAAGATTAATTTCAGTGGGTTTTATCCTGTTGGGTTTGTGCTTTCATGCACAGTGTAATACATTTATTTTTTTTTATTGCTTCCTTCTACCTGTGTCAGTATGAGCTCACCAAAAACCAGCCATCTATGTTGACTGGAGTGCTGGCTATGCTTGTTGCTGATGTTGTAAAGCTGTGGGCTTCTAGAAAAATCCCAATGGTTTGATTTAGAGCAGCGTGTTAGCTGTGCCAGGGTGATGCTCTGTGTATGTAGTGTCGTGCTTTTGCTTCAAGGCAGAGTTGCCAAAGTAATCCCAAGTTATGATATCAAGGCATAAGTAAGATATTGTGTATTATTTGTCCATTACCTTGGAGACCACAGTGCACAGGCAAGAATGAACATGCAGATTGTCCACGCTCAGGCTGAACTTCCAGAGCAGGTCAGGCAACACTGGAACATGATAACAAGATTCTAGTTACCTCAGAAGCAAAGGTCTCGTTCTTTCCATGGCTGGAGGAATAAGGAATGGATAGCACTAGGACAGAGAGCTCAGGGGAAAAAAAGGCTTGCTGCTTCTCTGCTGCTGCTGGTACCAGAGGGTGAAAATCATGGGAGCCAGACCTTGCTGGTAATTTGCTGGCTTTGTTTCCCAAAGGAAGTGCCTGCTCTCTCTGTGGGAGCTCTTTCCCTTGCAGGGCTCCCTTCAGTGGCAGCAGCTTGGCTTTCCTGCTGAAGCTGGCAGCATAGACACACTGCATCTTTTTCTTCCAGCCCCTCCTACCCAACAAACTCCTTGCTTCTGTCAGTGCTTTTGGGATGTTCTGTGCTGGGTGATAAAGTGGCAGGAGTCCATTGGTAATTTTTGAGCCTGACAGGGTCTCAGCTAAACGTGATGGATGAGCACAGGTCTGTGTGCAGGTGAAGTGGAAAGTGGTAGTGGTGGCTGGTAATGCTGGTGTGGTGATAGAACCATAGCTGGGGCAGAGAAATAAGCAAGAAGTTTTAAAAAACAACCTTTTATGTACAGCACCATTTAATGTACAGGTTTGGGAACTGGTGCAGCTCCTTTGTATCTCTGGGTGCTGATGGGCCATGCAGCTGTGTGGTCCCATCCCCAGGGATACTCTCAGGCAGCTGCTTAAACCACATCAGTGGCCAAATAGTGATTTTTAAACAGCCCTGCCCTTCCTCCACCTCCCTGCCAGCTTTGTGCCAAGGCGTCCTGTAGGTACAGAGGCTGAAAGATGCAACATAAAACCTGAAGTCTCATTCAAGGTGTAGAGGGAACCTTCTTGGCAGATCAGTGAGATAATGGAGCAGGGCATGGATTCGTTGTTGTATTAACAGCCTGTGCCATGCTTTGGTGAGCCTTGGTGATACCTTAGAGTTGGACACTGTTCCACTTGTATTTTCAAAATGCTGATGGGTGGCTTTTTTTAGGATATTAGCAATTTTGTTTACGGAGCTGGATAAGCAGAAAAAAGGCAAGACTTTTAGAGAATGAAGCTGTGTTAGGTGCTGAAATATAGATAAAAGTATTTGATATAACAAAGCAGATTGTAGAGTTCAAGTGTAATTATATAACCACAGAATCACAGGTTTTAAGGGGCATTAAAGACTATCTAGGTCCACTTCCTTGCCATGGGCAAGGAATGGGCTTCCACTATACCAGGTTACTCCAAGCCCCATCCAACCTGGCCTTGGACACTTCAGGGATGGGGTAACCACAGCTTCTCTGAGCACCCTGTGCCAGGGCCTCACCACCCTCACAATGAAGAATGTCTTCCTCGTATCTAATCTACCCATGTGCTCTGGCAGTGTGAAGCCATTCCACCCCTTGTAAAAAGTCCCTCTCCAGCTCTCCTGGACCCCCTTTAGGGGCTCTGACATCTCCCCAGACCCTTCCTTTCTCCAGAATGAACAACCCCAGCTCTCTTAGCTGGTGTTCATAGGAGAGGTGCTCCAGCCCACAGAGCATCTCCATGGACTCCTGGACCATTTTAATATGGTTTAATAGTTTTAATATAGAAAAGGTATCTATTTTCTGCTAGTGGAGTAATCCACTAAAAAGTAATTACTCTTAGTAACTTCTGTTTGAAATATTGATAAAAGTAATGATAGGTTTGAGCATCAAAGACCTCCACAATCATCAGAAAAACTTGATGCTGATTTTAAAGATGCAAATGAGAATTTTTTTGATTCAGAGTTGATCTAAAATAATATTAACACATTCTATGTGTGTTCACAAGAATACTGCAAGGTTCTTTGAGTACCTGGACATATGATTCAGAGTTGTCATCTAGCACCCATCCTCCATCTCAAGAAGTAGATTATTTTTCATCCTGTGCTGGACACAGAGTATGACAGGAGACAGGATGTGGCTCAGTCATTCAGCAGAATCAGAACCTTGTCTTGCAGACACCAGGTTTCACTAGTGTCATGGCAGGTTTCAGAAAATGTACTGAGCCAGGGGTTTATTAGCTGAAAGCTGTGCACTCTGTGGACTAAATATGTTGAATGAGACGAGTTTTATAGTAAAGCCTTGGTAAAACCACTAGTTTGAACATCGGCACTGATAATTTGTTGGTGTTGTGTTGGCATTTGTGCTGAATAAACAAGGTTGGAAGTGAACCCTAACACCATGTAGCTGTGAGAGGCTGTTTCCCCTCTATGTGATGCAAGAAAATTACTTGAATGTCTGATTCTGTTGTCACAGGGATGATGGCAAAGGCTGTGTTAGTCTTCCTGCTTGCTGTTCTCATCTCTTGCTGTGATGTGCTAAGAAATGTGACTAAAGCTCTGGAATTGTTGTGGGCAGGGGTTAGATCTCAATCAAAATGAATTGTATGCTTCTGGTGGGGAGAGCTAAGAGTTGAATTTCATACAGTCACTGAGGAGACATAAAACCTTCAGCATTACATGCAGTATATCAAAAGGGGTGTGTATGTAAGGCACAGAATCACTTGGAGCTGTTACATTTATGAGGTACAAACTGATGAATAAATCCTATGCTGGAAAACCAGCTGCTGCTCATAGGAAGTGTGTTACCCAGAGCAGAGCCTTGGCTTAGATGGCTGGGCAGCATCACTCTCCCAGTTACCCAGTCCTCACTGTGGCTCTGGCATATACAGGTAGTTCCATTTAATCTGGATAGTCCTCAGTAGCAGAGGTCTCATTGTTCAGGCACTCTTTAAGTTAGGGCAGATAATAAAAATGACCTATAAGCAGATATTTTCCACCTAGAATGTTTCTGATATTGGTGGTGTTGTTGACCAGAGCCATTGAAATGCAAACTGTATGCTAGCTGACAGTGGCTCTGGCTGTTCTTTCCCGGTGTGTGTCTCACTGCTGCAGCCCTTATCTGTACAGAAGGAAGCACTTGTGTCTGGGAGAGCTGTGAGACATCAGCTGCAAGTGCAGAAAATAATCAGCCATTTCCAAGCACTGCTTTTCAGCCATTCAGGGTGTCTCTTCTTTACTAAAACAAAGCAAATTGAAGTGGATAATAAACATTCCATATGTCAAAATGAAAATGAATTTTTGATTGCAGAAAGACATTTTGGGATTCTGAAAAGAATCTGCCACAGGCAGAATATCCTTTCCTTGGCCCTTTTTCATAGATGCAGGTTCTCCTGCAGCCTCTCAAACACGAGCACTGTGGTCAGTGTAAAAATACCCATTGGTTTTTAGAGTTACAGTTCAGGGAATCCAAATTCCATTCTCTTTCCCTGTGTTGCTGCAGGACTGGTGTACAGTGGGGCTTATTGAACATCTCTGTCTCAGCTTACTCTTAGTTAAACGTTTTGCTAACTGAGCCTAACTAAGCAGATCTTTAAACAGCAGGGCTGCAAAAGAATAATGGGCTATACCTGGTTCAGTGGATTTTCGTGAATGGAAATACATTGTAGAGATTAAAATCTGACAAAAGGATCTGGTGTTGGAAATGATCCAGTGTCACTGACTCTGCTGCTGCTGGTTTGAATCACACTAGATTGTGCAGGTGCTCTGTAAATTTTGCAACCTGCCTTTCTCTTGTTTCTATAAATTCCTTTGAATGTGCCATTGCAATTGAGACATTTTGATAATGGACTAATGCGGCAGAATTAAACGAAATTCATGCCAGTGCTGATTTCCTTTGCCTTCAGCTGGCTTCCAGGTTGGCTTTCTGTTGTCCTGAAGACTCTCTTCAGGAATTCTTAAATGTACAGAGCTGGTGAGGAGGTGACTTGCAGCAAGAGGAAACATCTCCCCCTGCATGGAAGGGATACTCAGCTGTTTTGCTGATGTAAAAAGAGCATTTCTCTCACTTCTGTTGCCAAACACAAGGTGGAGAGATGCTGTTCTGCAGCAGATGCTGAGGCGTGCATTCAGCAGGACATCCTCCAACACCATGTACGTTTCCAAGGAATTTCAGGGAACAACTCCTTCCTTCCAGCTTAGATGGTAAAATATCCAGACAGCTGGGTCTTTTATTGTGCCCCAAAACCAGGGATCAGATGGTGCTGAATGAGCTTTATAGTGTGGGGTTGAATGCAGGATGTGTGAGAAGAACGGGATACTGTACCCTAGTGAAAACACTGGAGGAGGGCTCTTCCAAGGCTTTCAAACTGGTGCTGAAACAGCCTTCCCTGCATGGTGTCAAAAGGAGAGATGGGAATTCTTCAAGCTGTGCTCCAGCCTGGAATTTCTTTCTAGGCAGCTGATGTCATTCCTACATTAAGTTTTACAAATGGATGCTGCAGGTTTTCTGTTCAGAATACCCATCCTAAATAGAGTTTTGTGAGAAATTACAATTTTCCCTTTCAGATTTCATGCTTGTGGCTAAGATCTCTTTGGAGATGCAGTTGTTCAGATTATACTGTGTAATAGCTAAGTACAATATCCCATTCACCCCCTTTAAAGTCTAACCCAGGAGACAAGTCTGTTGTGTCAGCATAGTACTGTGGGGTTTTTTCTTTATGTTTTATTACTGCCTTCTCCCAGAAGAAAAACAAATAGCTTTATGTACTTCTGAGCCTTATTCCTACACAGATACGGCACAATACTCTTTTGGCCAACCATGTTTTTAAGGAAAGGATGATACAGTTGTCCATAGTAATGACTGCACAGACAAGTAGAACAAAGTCCGTTTTTTCATCTAATTTTATTACACTGAAACCTTCATTTGGCTTAATAAAGTACTTAAATAGAGCTGTATTCCTTAAAATAGAGCTACTTCCTTCCTGGAACTTGATGTAGTTGTATTTCAAATATAAAGTATTAACTGGAACAAAATGTTACAACTTTGAGTGTGAACTAAGATGATGCATGTGATTGGAATTTTTTTATTGCTAATCTGCTGAGCTTCTGTTTAAAGCTCACAATCTTCAGCTGACGCTGACAGAACCAAGCCTCGTTGTGACATTTCTTCTGATACTGTTTTAAATCATAAGGTGAAGAAAATTAAGTACACACAAGCATAACTCCCATCTCCTCAAGGGAGGCACTTGTAGTGCGGTTTTGTGGGAGCCTCTTGCACCTGGTACTTGTGGCTGTGAGCAGGGGCTGAGCTGGTCCCAGCATTCCTGAGCCAGGCTCCCAGGCATCACCTCTGCTTGGGAATGGTCCTGCTTTGCAGCAGTGGGAAGAGTCTGGGCTTATGCTGGGGATCACAGAACGAGAGGTGTGTGGTGGATGGGTAAAAGGGAGGCTGGGCTGCACCAGTGTCTGTGCTCACTGTCCGTGCTCTCTCAAAGCAGGCTGGGGAGGCTGCAATACCCCAGGTATTGAAATTACCAAGCAAATCCATCACCAGTGAAGCAGAAAATTGTCACTTGCTTCAAAGAATGAGAAAGGAAAGCACTGCACACTTTCTTCATTGGCTTTTTGCTTTTTTTTTTTTTTTTTTAGCTTCTTCTAGACTGAGGCAAGAACTAGAGAGGACAAAGTGAGGAGATTAGAGAATACTGACTACACTGTTAGTGTGGTGGGGCAATGTATTTTTGGAGTGTTATTGCAGTGCTAGATAGGGAAAGGAAGTGGGGAGCTGGGAAAGAGATCCCCTGCTCAGTTTGGCACTGTCCTGGTGCTGGAAATCAGAAATCAAGTAATAGAATTTCACTATCTGGATCAGCCCCTGGCTGTCTGCAATATGTTCAGGAAATCACTTCCCATCCCTGCTTCCATTTCCTTGGCTGTCAAATGAACACAGCAATAACTGCCTCCTCTGAGTGCTCCGGCTGCATTAGAGCAATAAAACATTAGGGAGAAAGGAGTCATAGGTGTGATTTATGAATCCAGCAAGGTCAGGCTGAACTGCCTGTAAAAAGCTAAAGAAATCACAGGATGAGGGAGGGGTCTCCTGAAGCTGAGCAGATGCTGATGTACACTGTCCATGCCCAGGACTGCCTGAGGAGGTGACACAAATCTCTCCAGCCCTGTGTGAACAGCAGCAGCTAAAACCAAAGTGGTTTTTTGTTCTCCACCTTCCACATACCACCCCACTGCAGTGAGTCCTTCAAGCATTTGGTGCCATTGGTTTATTTCAGAAAGAGGTTCTGCTTGTTCAGTTCTTCCGTGTGGATGTTTTATTAAGATGCTCTGCATGGGTGTTTCCCTACATACAACTACTTACAACATGATTTTATACTTGAAGTCAATAAAATAAAACAACTCAGTGAGGTAAGATATTGAGATAAATAATTATGAGGAATGTTTATACACCATAAAAGTCTCCTAAATTTGATAATCATCAGTTCAAGCTAATATACCCCATGGTGCTAAAGAAAGAACAAAGGAATCAATATTGCAGAAGCTTTTACAGACAATTTATGAGCACTTTGTTCAGGATCAGTCCATAAAGACTGAAGCATAGCTAGCACTATGCACTTACTTATGAAAATGTTTACTGAGAAATCCCTTGTTGAATTCACAAACTGTTTCAGGGAATTAAATTGGGAAATACGGAAATGGGCTTTTAAATTTTTTTTTCCCATTTATTGGTGTATACTCAGAAGAAGAAAGCACTGTAATAAATTACCAAACTCCTTTGAGAAATGTGGCTGAATAGACAGTAACAGTGTCTCTGCCAAAGTTCTTGGGCATATTTGCTCCAGTTTCTCTTTTACAAGATAAGTGGATTAGTATGGACTGGTTTCTGGTAGGAGTTCCCCCCCAGCCCCTTAAGATAGACTTTTACTGTACTTAGGTACTTCCCAGTTAAGACAAAATTTGTAGCATAAATAGATACTAACATGCATCAGTCACTATCACCTTTCAAAGAGCTGGAAGCTGTTTTCTATGTCACACGTGATGCTTGCATGATCTGATGCTTGTTTCAGGTATTATTTACTGTCAGTATTCCTAAGAAAACGTTGCTGTGCTGTTTCCTTGCTGGAGAGTGTGCCAGGCACATGGGCTATCCCTCAGCCCGGGCCATGGCTGTGGATGGCTCCTGTGGTGCTGAATGAGGGAGCTGATGCCTCACAAGGCCCCAGAGGGCCCATCCTGCTCACAGCTGTGAATTGGAATACAAGCAAGTAAGGAGACCATATAGATAAGAAGGCTTGATGATGGAATGAATTAACAGGTATTAAGAAATGGTTGATAGTTGTGAGTGGAGGAAGCACCCAACACCCAGTGCCAGGCTAAGGTGAACAGCACTGCTAACATAAGCATAGGGGGATAAAGGGTTGTGACTGCAATTTTCATCTTCACTTTCCACTCTTACCTCCCTATTTACACACACAGACACAAAATCTGTCTTACATCTCTTGTTCCTTCAGATGGCAGGATTCTTACTGAAGCACTCACTTGGTTGTGTGAATAGTCTTGTCTGTCTCCCTGTGTAGTGAAGCTTCGTTCTTATATGCACTTTAAAGGTTTCAATGAAAAGCATCAAGAATCAGGAAAATCCTTGGCTGAGCAGATCATCATCAAAGTTACACCTGCATTGTGCCTTTTTGCCATGCTGCACCACCAAATCTCCCTCATATTTATCTTTATTTTGTGATGGTTGCATATTGGAGCACAAAACTCCACAGCAGAACCTGACAACTGTGTTTGGAGGGTGTCCTTATCACACCCCAGCCGGGGGGCCTTGATCTGGTTCTCTAAATGAAAGTCCAGTAATTCTGGTGAAAGGAGGGGATGGATCAGGTTTAGGACGTGTGATGGGTTTGTTTCATTGAAAACACTATGGTGAAATGATTTTTTTATTCTTATGATTATTAAGTAGCCTCAACAGTTTCAGGCTGCAGCCAAGATAAAGCTGTCTGGGTTTGTGTTAGGAGGATTATTCAGTTGAAATGTGTAAAAACATCTCTTACTTAGTCACTTTAATTTCATGGTGTTTTGCCTTACTAAGTTTCATCAAAGTGAAACTTTCTTGTATGTTTGCCCAATGTACTTCATGTTTTTATCTTTACCATTTTGTGTTTGCTTTAAGGGGATTGATTTCAGATTCCATCAGTAATTGTGGGAATGGGTGCTACTTTATTAATGCTTTGCAGATCATGGGTTTCTTGTTGCTATTTGCACCTCCCTCTGCAGCAACACTGAGCACTTGCTTGGTCCGTTCGGGTACTGCAGAGCAAAGAGGTATTGAGCTGAAAACCAGCAAAGAGAAAACAACTGCAAAACTACACAGAAGCTGATATCTCTGCTCACTGGCAGCAGTTTTTGCCCTAAGGCAAGGTGACAGTGGCATGTCCTCAAAGCAGGGTGCAGCTAAACATGATCAATATAGGCTGTAGGAATATCTACATGACAGATCAAGGGGAAGCCTTGTTTACACTCACGGTGGTGTGTGGTGTTAGGGATCTCTCCAGCTGCCAGTAGGTGACCTGAGTAACACTGTCAAATGTCCCCAGGGAGAGATGGGAGCACTGCATACCCAACCAAAAGGTGAAAGGGGAAGCAGAGGATTTGTTTAAAAGAACACAGACTCCTTCTGATCAGTGTTTGAAGTGGAAGCATTCCCAGGATCAAGCAGCCTGGGTTTTGACCTTTCTGCATGGCTGTTTACCAAATTTATTTGTGATTTCTCTGAGCCACCTCTCTTCTCTCTTGCACTGCAGCATCTCCATCTGTGCCTAGGAGGGCTCTAATGCCAGACTTCATGAGGGCATTGGTCACAGGCTGTAATTCAGACATTAATACTCTCTCAGCAATAAAAACCATTACTTGGATCTCCCCCAGGGAATTGTCCAGTCCTTTTGTATGAGCACTCCTTTGTTCTGATCTTAATTTTAACAGTTGTCTTGCATCATTGTTTTGATGAATCATATGTATCAAAATGTGTTTTCCTTTTTCCTGTTCTCCCACTTGTTTGTGCTTTTTTTCTTCTTGTTAGTCTTATTAAAATGTCTCCACTTTTGTTTCCCTTTAAATGTTTGAATAATTAGCAGCAGTGGGCACAGAAAGATTTCTGTCGATGTGAGCTGTATTGGTGTTTGACATGGCTTAATGAGTAGGGGAGGGGGGACAGTGGGGAGAGACTTTATTCAGCAGCAGCTTTCCAGCACTTCCTCGGTTTCCTGTTTGTAGGGAGAGCTTTCAGTCAGCTTTTCCAGCATTGCTCTAATTTCTAAATGCATGTTTTCCAAATCTATTCCACAGGTGCCAACAAAAAAGCTGAAGAAATATGAGAGAGAGTACCAAACAATGCGAGAGAGCCAGCTGCAGCAGGAAGATCCTATGGACAGATATAAGGTAGGGAGATGCTATATGGGAATTTGGTGAATCCCACAAGGAGCGAGCTGTCTCCAGCAGTTAAGCAGAGGTGTGTGTACCATGCTCACCTCCTTGGGATGTACCAGTGCAGACATTAGGGAAGTGATGGCGAAACTCATCCCCTTTCTTGAATAAGCACTTTAAACCTTTGGGCTTAAGTCTTTTTTTCCAAGAATATTTCAATCACAATTTGTAACTCTTAAGACATCTGCAAGTCGTCACATATAATATTTTTCTTCTTTCAGTTTATATGTTTGTAGGTAACTCTCCTGCTGTTGCACTTTTACGGGAGATCTTCATGAGCCGCAGAAATAAAGGGTGATTCAGCTACAGACACAGAAAGGAGAAAATACACATTGTTCTAGTGCAAGCTGTATGCAGCGGCATCCACAGAGACTTTGGAAGATGAACTCTTCCTTGGCTGATACAATCCTTATTATTCATTCCTGTTTATACCAAGCTTCAGTAATTTTTTAAGATAATACCTGTTCTGGTGGGACCCAGAGCTCTCCTGGGATCCTGAGGTACTACTGCAATAGAATTACTAGTGATGGATACTCCTCTTTAAAGGAGCAGAGAAATAAGATTCAGTTGTTAATGTGATAGCTTGATAGTTCACTGGAAAAGAACAGTTCTTCAATTTTGGGTCAGCTTTGCTTATCTTTACAATGTATTTGCTTTCATTGTCACAGCTACGTTCTGTTGCCGTAGGTTTTGCGTGCTGGAGGCTCTGCCTCTGGGCACAGACTTTACTGAATGTTCAGGATCTGGTTATTCCTCACTCTGTTTTGAACAGTTCAGTTGGCCCTAGGGGAAGGTGACAGGGGTGAAGCACTTTACTGCCCACTGCCCAGGATAGCTGGGAGCTGACTTTTCTTACGTATCCTTGTACTGTTTTCCTGCTGTTCTTCATTGTGCCTTAATATGTCAAGTGCTATGCGGTTGTTATGGAGTCTGCCAGGAGTGTGGAGTGGTGAATAATCAGAGTGCAGCAGGCTTGACATGGCCTTTAAACATAAGTGCACAACGTTCAGAAAACCGGAGTATGGAAATCTGTGGTGAGAGAGTGTGCCTTAATTCATAAATGTAACAAAGATTTACAGGTACGAAGTCAAACTGACTCTTTTTTTTTTTTAAGAAAAAAGCATTTGTCTGTGAGAAAATTATATTTTAAGTGTAGTTTTTTTGCTGTCAAAGGGTGGAAATTTTACTGTTTGTGAGACTTAGGAGTGCTGTAGCTGCTGAGAGCCAATAGCAAATACGACATATTTGGAAAAAACCACAACTGGCTGCTGATTAACTTTTAAGTATTTTTTTAGTGGTTCACTTATAGTACTGTGGAATTAAAATAATGCTTAGAAAACAAATAAGGGCTCTTTAAAGCTCAGTGGAAGCATATTAACTAGTTAATCCTGGTCAATGGATGGTAAAGAACATTATCCCAAGCTGCAAATGAGGATATAGGAAATGACTCTTGAGCCACTAGTGATGTGAGTCACTGTCACAGTCAAGATCACAGCCCAGGCTTTTGGCTTGTGCTTCTGAAACTCACTGTGGATTTTTTTATTAAGCTGTATTGGTCTGATCCTCTTAAGGATGCTGTGATTAGAGAGTCCCTGTAATAGGTTAGTTGCACATTAACTTCAAAGTCTGGACACATTTGTTGATGGGTTGTCATGGAAAAATGCTTGTAAATATTCTTTGTTCCTTGTCTTGCTTGTTAGATTTTATTGATATGTGAAGTTGAGGTTGGTAGGAACTGACATTTCAGGAGTGTTTCCAAAGGGCAGCCAGAAAATGTCACTTGTGTGGATCCTCCCAGGCAGCAGGTGGAGAACCAGCCTTGCATTCTGCATGTCCTTTAGGAGAGTGCTCTGCAGCCTGCATGGTCAGAGATGCATTTCATTTGGGCAGCACCCGTGCAGGGCTTTCACCAGCCAGGCTTGGCTTGGAAAAGGACAAAAGCCAGTCTTGCCTACAAGCACAGCACTGCTCTCAGCTCCTTCTCTGTGGGCTGTGCCCCACAGCCCTACAACCTTGTAATTTTTTCAGTTTCTCTTCCCAAAACAGAGGTTTTTGCTGCCTAGGAAGGGAATGTTTCTTGGGTGGGATCACTGGAGTAGAGATCCCTGCAGAATGTTCCTCATATGTTCCTCAAGAAGGAAAAGAGTTTTCAGTGGGTTGATAGTTTTTAGTTACAGTTTTTAGAACTTTTGTTACCAGCAGAAATTTGCCCACATAGACACCAGCACTTGAGAGCTGCAGGGATGAAGGATGTCTGAGTAAGACACCTCCCTGTGACACAGCCCTCAGAGGAAATGCCTTGATGGTCTCTTGAGAGAGGGAGATGGGCTGGTTTTGCAGTGTCTGGCTGAGTAACCAGTCGTGTTTGCCTGACAGCTTAAATTCATGTGCTCCCAGGAACTGTGGTAAACATGCAGCAGTTCCTGCCCAGCACGTCTTTTATGTGTTGTGATCTGACTTACCAAAAGAATAGTAATAAAGAGTGCCATGATTTTTGGTGTTTGTTTCTATATTTACAAGTATTACTTAGGAAAAGTGCAGATTTTTCTGGACATGTTTTCACTTTATTTTCCATTGCTATAACAAATTATTAGATTTTTAAAAGGTACAAAAGTGAAATATGTTCTAAATTGTTGTTTGTCACCAAATTTCATAACTTTTAGCTAAAGTAAATTACGAATTCCCTATAGAAGCCAGGAAGAAAAGTGAGTTGTATGTGCAGAAAAAAATAGCAATAGAGTTCAGTTTTATGTTCTTCTAAATATTATGGAGTTTTCCTTCTGTTTGAGAATGCCTCATGTAACAATATTTGGGTTGACTTGATGAGAAATTTCCAGAAGTGAGCCTGGGAATTAATGTAAAATAAAGAAGATATAGTTGTACAAAAAGGGCTGGAGTTTTGCAAGCAGATGCTACTGTTCTGTTCCACCTTTTCCTCTGTCGACCCCCTTGTGCAATGGAGAACTTGTGTGAATAAATGTGTAATGTGGACATAATAGCCTTCTCTGTAACGGCCTTCTCTGTGCTTTGAAGGAGAAGCAAAAATTAATACACTGGTCATTTTTATTCAGTTATGGTAACTGAACATTCTGAACCATCATGAGGAAAATCATGATGACTTTTGTTGTGGGACATTGTCTGTTGTTTCTTTAAAAAGTGTGCTGGGGCACTTTGGGGAATGTTTCCCCAGAGTAACCAAACAGAAAACACAGCTAGGAGCCTCTGTGTTGCTTACCATGAGAGCCTTTCCTGGATCACTTGCTGTGAAAGCTTTTTGGTTTTCTAGATGGAGGTTCACAGGATTTTCCTTTGGAGCTCCTCTCATATCAAGAGCCATTGGGTTTTTGAAGACCTGTTTGCTCATATCCAGCAAGTGAATTTTAATCAGTGTTTTCATTCCGTCATTGAGGGTCTATTCACACTCAGAGGTCTGGGGTTTGGATTTCTTGATTTAACCCAGCCAGCAACTCAGGCAGCCGCTTATTCATGACATTGTTCACTCCATTACAAGTGGGACGGGGGAGAGAATCATCACAGTAATAGTGACAAAACTATGTGGGTTGAGATGAAGGCAGTTCAGTAGGTAAAGCAAAAGCTGTGTGCTGAGCAAAGCAGAACAAGGAACTCAGCCCCTTTCCCATGGGCAGGTAGTTGTTTAGCCATCTCCAGGAGAGCAGGGCTCCATCACACATAACAGTGACCTGAGAAGACAAATGCCATCACTCCAAAGATCCCCCTTCTTTCTTCTTCTCCCTGCTTTACATACTCAGCATGGTGCCACATGGTCTGGACTATCCCTTGGGGTCAGTTGGGATCAGCTGTGTCTCCTGCCAGCTCATTGTGTACCCCCAGCCCCCTCACTGGTGAGGAGGTACAAGAAGCAGAAAAGGCCTTTGTTCTGTGCAAGCCCTGCTCAGCAATAACCAAACCAATCCTATCAACATCTTTGCCAGCACAAACCCAAAATGTACTAACCACCATGAAGAAAACTTAACTCTACCCGAGCCAAACGCAGCACAGGGTGTTGCTGAACAGAAACAGAATTGCTTAACAAGTTTGGTGACTCATTACACCCCACTTGAGTACAGCACAGACAGGATGCATCATGGCCACTAATCTCAGGAATTGCTCCTTGGTGCAGCCTGGAAGGGAGCAGAGGGTGGAGTTCAGCCTTTCAGTCATCCTGAACTGAGGCTTGTCTACTGCTTTCAAGTTTGCCGTCTTCTTTCTACCCAGTGTGTGATGGAAGCGGGAGTATCTCTCTCTAAAACTCGTAACAAAAAACACAACGAAGAATAAGCAACTTTCTTTTTTGTATTAGAAATTTCTTTATATCCTGTTTTCACTGTCTGCACCAATGGTTGAAAGCAGTATTTGGTCTGTGACTTTACAGGAGGTAAGTTGATTTGTATTTATGTGTATCAGCGTTGTTTGTCCTCTTTGGAAATGCAGTATCCTCCTTTTAAAAGCTAGCCTGAGTTCACCAGCCACCTTTTGTAACCAGGAGGAGGAATTTGGGAAAGAGGGATCTGTCATTTTACTGACTGTAGAAACTGAGCAATATTGAAGTGAAGGAAATGGTTGTCATAGTAAATGCAGTGTTGTGGAGAGGAAGCAGGAAGCTGTCTGTTTACACCAGGGACAACTAGCAGGTCTGACTAGTTGGCTGATGCCAGTTACAAAATGCTGCCTCTGATGTGAGTCCTGCTGTA
Organism: Pseudopodoces humilis; assembly: GCF_049639895.1. Taxonomy (NCBI): domain Eukaryota; kingdom Metazoa; phylum Chordata; class Aves; order Passeriformes; family Paridae; genus Pseudopodoces; species Pseudopodoces humilis. The sequence continues at coordinate 4,331,215 of NC_142209.1, read as the reverse complement.
ACAGACCGGCTCCATCTGTTGAACTTTGTCATTGCGAGCAGGTTTCATAAAACTCTAAATATTTCACAGCCTATGGAAATAGTTTGCTTCACATGAAAAGTGCTGTTTGCTCTTTCTGTCTTTACTGTGTCCTGTTAGTTTTTGTTTAGGCAGACTTAAGAGTTTCCTCCTGAGAAGGGAGGCAGTTTTATACTGCTAGACCTGGGGGGAGGAGCTGAAAAAACAAACCAGCTAATCGGGCATACTGCCCTGGCTGGAGGAAGAGTAAAGGTGGTCCTGTGAGAACCTCTCAGCTGCACATTCAGAGTATGGTGAATGAGCTAAAAACATCTTTTAGCTATTGACTGGAAGCCCAAGGTAAGATATCTTTAACTCACTACCAAGGTGCCTTGTAAATTCTAGTTTAAGAGGAGGATAGTGCATTTCCAAGCACAGAGCTTGCTTACCCACTTGTCTGTGAATGCAAAGCAGGAACTCTCAACCTCACACTGCGTGCCTTGCTTTGCAGACACTGAAGCTTTTGGCAAAGACGTAGCAAAAATGGTAAAGCCAACTCGGTTATTTTGTGAAAGTCGTAAGAATTTGCTGCTTTCTTCCTCTAAGCAACATCTCTATGTAAAAGTATTGGTGCTGTTGCACCTGGTCCTACTCAGGTCTCAAGTTTTAGGTGAACTTGGGTCACTTTCTGACAACCAGCGTGTCTATAAAAATCAGTATTTCTAATATAGTCTGAATGAAACAGGAATAAAGATGTGTTAGAGATTGTTATTAGTATTACTATTGTTGACTGCAATTTGGTTTTACACTTTAAAGCTTATATTATGTTTACAGACAAATTTTACTTTAATTTTTAAAATCCCTTGTTCCAAACAGACTACAGTGCATTTAAAATAAGAAAGATTCCCCAAAGTTGTGTGTCTTTTAGCAGTGGCTATTTTAGCTGTGTTAAGACAAAAGCACTTTTTTTACAGTTTCTGTACAAAACTTACTCAAAGTACAATCTTTTGGAAGGGAAACAAACTTACTTCCTTGTACTGGGCAGTGCCTATTCTAGTTACACAATAGGGTCACATTAAGGAGAGAAAATTTGTAGAGGTTCCACTTCCTGCCACAGAGGAAGTTCCCACAAAGAAGAGACTTTTTTTTTACATCCTCTTAGAGCTCCTGTTTTTGTTTAAGACAAACATGCAAAATCTGCTTGCAACAGAAATGAAAATTGCAATTTCATAGTTGTGAATTTGGAAAGAAAAAGATATCTGAGCATAGCTGGTGAGTAGGAAGAAGTGAAAACAGGTGAATAACATACTTATGCAAGAAATCACATTTTGTAGGAATGCATTCATTGAACATCTCTTGAAAAACATTTTAAGTGCTAATATATATATTATATATCACTGAGTTTTACTGATATACTTGGACTGTCAAGATATGAGACCTATAACAATAAGTTATTGTTTTTCCACCTATGAGTTTCCATACGAATGTGGTGCTTTTCCTTGAATTTCCATGGTTACCCTTTGCAGCCTGTTCTGGTATGAAAGATACACGGTGACAGAAAGCCAGCACAGTTTTTTTCTCTTAAAATCCATTTGGAGGAAGGCACCTCTCTCTGTCCCACCTGGCTGTGTTCTTCTGAAAATTAGACTTATATTTGATGTCGAACCCCTGGAAGTCCACTGACCCATAGGCATCTTTTGAATATGGTTCTGTTTCTCAACTCTAGAACAACAGTCAGAGATTTCTAAAATTCATGAATTATTACTGTTCATTCTCCTGTTCCTTCACCTTCTGTGGTTAATGCTCCAGATAGTCATTTCTGCCTGTGTGGAGTGGGTAGGGAAGGCAGTGAAGCAAGAGCCTGCAGCCTCTGGGTTGTCCATTTTGTGTTCCTGTCACTGCCCCCAGCAGGTCCTGGGCCTGTGCTCTGGGATGAGCTCCCCTCTCTACCCAGCACTGTAAAGTACACAGTGGTGTCACTGGCATGAGTTACAAAGAAGTGCACAAATGGTGATGCAGGATGTACAAGCTGTAGGGAGTTCCCTGCTAAATGCTGTTCTTTGCTGGTCCTGCAGGAAATGGGAAGTTGGCACTGCATCACCTACAAAGTGGACTATTTTTATGGATCCCTGCAGACAGAAAAGTGTAAAGTGGAGCAGAACAGCTTTCTACTTTGATTGGAAGCATTATTATGAGTAACTCTTAATTGGTCCTTGTTCACTGCTGCTGTGTGGGATTTTATCTGCCTGATGTCTTTAGATGATGAGCAGGCAGAAACCAAGTGCTTTTGTGGAGAGGTCAGTGTTTACTTCTGACAGGGAAACACTGTGTCCCTTACACAACCCAAACCAGTGGGATGTAAGTGGATCAGCTGCATTTGCACTGCTGGCTTAATTCACTGTTGTTTCCCAGAGCAGCAGTCCTGTCTCAATGTGCACTCTCGCCTTCTCAGTGTTTTCCACACACCGTGCACTCGCTCATTGCTCTTTACAAGGTTTAACTTCCTTTCCTGGTTGTTCCTTTCTTTCCACAGAGGGAAAACCGCAGGCTCCAAGAAGCAAGCATGAGGCTGGAGCAGGAGAATGATGACCTTGCCCATGAGCTTGTAACAAGCAAAATTGCCTTGCGGAATGACCTGGACCAGGTAACATTAACAGAGTTGGGTCCCAGTTCAGGCTTGGCAACAGCGGTTTGGGGAGCTCTGCTTTGTGGTCAAGTGAAAGCATGAACACATTAAAAGTGTAATTATTTTTGCTTTTATTTTCCTGACAACCTCACTCTTAGCTGCACTCAGCTGGATTTTCACATGCCACTGTAGGCATTCAGTGAGGTCTGGCCAAGACTGATTGCATCTTCTCTGTTGAGGGTTGTTTAGAAAATGTAGGCCATAACCTTTAGGCAGATAGTGAAGAACAAACATTTCCTTGAAAAAGGTATCTTGGGAGACTAATTTCAAGGGAAGTTGCATTGCAGAATATCTGTGCGGATCTGTTTTTAACAGCACTTTTAGTACAGCCAACAAAATTCAGAGATAATGAAGTGGCGCAGCACCAAAAATTCAAAGGACTCCTGGGTGTTCGTTCACTGATAACTGCTCGTGTTCCCTGTAGAGACTGGAATGTGGAGGGCAGCAGCATTCAGAGCCCTTTGCCTCAGAGACAACAATTTTCAGAGAATACACATTCAGTCCTCTCTTTCTGCACTGCAGGTGCTTGGAGAAACTGGAATGAACACAAGAAAGGAAATATTTTTTTCTTTTCTCTTTTCACAAGAAAGGAGGAAAGATTTGTAGTTCCTTCAAAGCTTATCTTAAACAGGTCTTTCATCAAAAATATCCTTGTAATCCCCAAGTTCTTTTGTTCTAAGATGTTAATCTCATCAATTCTCCATTCTTGCAGTGTTTTCCTTTCTCCCATACAGCCTTATACACACTAAGCAATAAAGAAATCCTTAATCCATCTCTCCAGTCATGGAGATGGTGGAGCAGGTTCTGCTGCCACTAATATCCTCATTAGTCATCATTACTGTGGCAGAAAGATAAGCTGATCCCACCACAGTGGTAGAAAACCAAACTTCAGCTCAGAGACAAGTTCAGTTACTTGTTTCCAATGCCCTTTTCCCTCTTGTAATTTCAGCAAAGTCAGTGTTAATTGGCCACAACCATTTCCTGTCCTGGGCCTCATTACTGAACAGGAAGGATGGTGAGATGCCATGTATGTTTCCCTGGTGGGGAGACCTATGGAATATATCCAAAATTGAGAAATACATTTCTCTCCTGATGATCGGTGCTCACAAAAACAAAGCATTCCCAGTATGTGTCACCACAAGCTTGGTCCTTCCAGAGAAAATTATGTTCTCAGTTTTCAGGTTTCTTCACGTTATACTGAATTGCACCGATAAATTATTTTATCTGGTGCTCCTGTTCATCTCTTACACTTGTCTTTGCCTGAACACTTTGTAGGGTACAATGCAGACACCTAAATATTTTAGTTATGTTTTCCCTGCTCACAGATTAAAAAATGGGATGAGTTATTTGAAGTTACACAGGAGATAAATCATGCTGCCCTCACTTAGATTAATATTGCTTCCAACAAAAATATTCTGTACATCGCTGTTTGTGCTAGGACATAGCATCTGTGCTTATGTGCCATCTGGGCATAGGTAAACAATTGGCCAAAGGGTCCTTTTCCACAGTTGTTGAAACACAGTGAAATAATTTTGTAAATAGCTAACTGAAAAGGGAATTTTATATCAAAAAATTAGGTGAGTCATTAGAAGGCAGGAAAAGGCAGTGCTAAAACCTGAGCTTAGTGTATTTCTGAGCTGTATATCCCAGTGTGTTTGTACTGGCACAGATAACATCTGATTTACACAAGTGTCTTGGATTCTAGGCTGAAGACAAAGCAGATGTTTTGAACAAGGAACTTCTCCTGACCAAACAGAAGCTCGTGGAGACTGAGGAAGAGAAAAGGAAGCAGGAAGAGGAAACTGCTCAGGTAAGGCATTCTCCAGCTTTTCCCATTTAGTTAGTAAATGAGAGAAAAATTATATGCAGAAGACTGTGTGGATGTGTTGCAGTTGTGAAAAGGATTTTGTCCTCAAAATGCAGTTTCAATTAAAAGTTTATAGTGCCAGAGTAATTATATTTTTTTCCAAAGAACAATTTTCAGTGGTTTTCTTTACTTGGGCTCTGAATGTTTAGTTTTTCATAGCTTATCCTCTTCCAGGTATTGTAATGATTGTTGTCACTGGTGGTGAGCAAAGTCAGCTAAGGAGATGTGATCAGACCTCTTCAATATCTAAATGAAGGAGCTGGAGGAGCTGTTGCCTTCTAAGAGCCCATTCTGGATTGAGTTGCTGGATCACTTAAATAATGTTCCTGCCTGAAGCTAGACCCAACAGCAGAAGAACAGGGGTGGGGGCTGGGAGAATTTTGCTGACTAGACCTGGCTTCATACTTATCTGCAAAACACTCAGTCTTCATTCTGTAATCCTATTTATCTAACATGTACGTTTCAAAAATGATACCCTGATTTTTATTTTTGCTATTTGGCAACAGTGACTGCAACAATTAATGTTAATTCACTGTGTCTCTCTAAAATGGAGCTCTCTGTTTGCTGTAAGTGAGGGAGTGAGGCTTTTTTCCTACTGAAAGGGCTCTCCAAGTGGAGTGGTTCTGAAGGAGAGATGAGTTAGCTGTGTTTTCACTCGGTGCCATAAACCCAAATAGATTTTTTTCTTCTGTTACGGAGATGACAGTGTTGAGAGATCCTTCTTCTTATTCCATCTCCTAGCAAACAAGCAATCTGGCCAAACCTGCTGTGACAGTGTGCAGAAAAACAAAAACTAAATCAATAAACCCCACCTTTTAGTAACGTGGTTTTTGTGTTCTGTGGACCATGATGTACCACCATTTAACACAGAGAATGGGAGAATTTACAGGAGAATTTTCTAACCAGGGATAATGGGTCACAGTACAGACTTTTTGGTTATCACTGATATAATCAGTATTTGTAAACTGAGTAAATCAGACATTTGTTTGAGAACTGGAATTTCATAAGAAGCAGCTGTAGAGATGTAAACACAGCGAGACATGAAGAAAACAATCTGATGATGCATTTTGAGAAGTTCTGTCAGTGTACTGTGTAACTTCTCTCCTTCAATTCCTAGCTGAAGGAAGTCTTCAGGAAGCAGCTGGAGAAGGCAGAATCTGAGATCAAGAAAACCACAGCCATTATTGCAGAGTATAAACAGGTACCATTCCAGAGACCCTCTCTCATATTTCTTCTCTCAGCCTGTTACAGGAGCTGAATTTTCAGCATTGCAGATCTCATCCTTCAAATAAGCTCCACCTTTCAGGCTTTTGGAGAGCAATGTTGTAATTTGTCATAAATCTTCTTGTGGCTTCCTTAATAGTCTTCTAATTAGGCAGTCAGGAATAACCTGTCTTTCAGCTAATTTTAGTACTGTAGGGTGAATGCTTCTGTACTTTGTGACATAATGCAGTATAAACATCATAAACCAACCCATCCATAAAATGTCCCTGTCTCTGTGTTCTGGTTCTGTATTGAATACTGCTGGGTTTTTATCATTAGCAGCAGCACCAGCAGTGGTGGAGTTGTTAAGGGGGATGCATATCCCTGAGTGAGGCAGAATTCAAGAAATGTTGGTTCTAGCAAAAAACATTGTTAAAAAGCACAGATTCTACTTTGGTATAGTAAACATGAGCTAAGAGACTGCTTTCTTTGCTCCAGATTTGTTCCCAGCTCAGTACCAGGCTGGAAAAACAACAAGCGGCCAGTAAAGATGAACTGGAAGTTGTGAAGGTGAGAACAATGTCTACACAGGGGATATTGCTAATGCAAGTGTTGCTGAACACCAGGGATACAGAGTGAAACTTGAACTGAAGCTTCAAGTACACCACCGCCCCACATGCATTTTTCAGCAGATGTAAACAAGGAAAGGGTTTATTTCCTTTCATGGTTCTTTATCTTGCATGAGATTGTGTGGAACTGAAGTGCGTTTAGTACTTGCCTTTTTGCTGTTAAAATATATACTTCTGGTAAAAAATGTAGAGAAAACAGTATTTACTTGGGTGTTTTGATAAAAACACCTTGGATGTTAACTGATAAAAAAAGAAGACCTTCTGGAAGACAAAACATGTTGTTTCTCAAGTGTGCACAGAAGAGGGATTGGAATTGGCCAGATTGGACAAGGTTTATATTTTGGTTTCTGTAATTTAAGTAGAATTGGTTTAAATAATTAAACCAAATGGCACAGCTAGGGCCATCCCCAGAATATCCACAGGGGTTCCTCTCTCTTCTCTAAACCCCTTACCAGGAACACCTACATAACAGTGAAACATTTTGTGATAGGTAATAATAATAATATTAATAATAATAATAACAGCAACAATAATGATTCAGAGTAGGCAGAGCTGTTTGCACTCTGCTGTAGCTTCTCCATATTTCTTTAGTACTCAAGCTGAACTGGATTTTTTGCTTTTTAGTGACTTTTTAATGTTATTGATAATAATATTAAATAATTCTAGGATTGATGTTCCTAGATTCTGCTGAAATAGCTCAATATCCTCTTTTAGCCTGTGCAAGCCAGGCCAGCTGTTTCATCTACTCAGATTTAATTTACTCTTCTGAGTTGTGCTGACATAAATATTACAAAGCTTTGGTAGCAAGAAGTTTCTAATATAGGAGCAAAGTCTCTGTGCTTAGAGCATGCTGAGTAGATTTTAGGAATTTTTATACTGGTTAATATACCCTGGAAATTGTTCATGAACTACTCAAATTCTTTTCATGCCAGTTATAAAAATTGCAGTACTAGATGGTTTGAGATTGAGGCAGTGTGACAAATAAAATGGCTGTTCCAGGAAGTACAGCAACTCCTGTAACACGGATTAAGAGTGAGCTTTCTGGGTATTTCAGGGTAAAGTGATGGCCTGCAAACACTGCAGTGAGATTTTCAGCAAGGAGGGGGCACTGAAGGTGCCTGCTGTAAGCATGGACAACAAAGGCATCGAAACAGATGATGAGAAGGATGCACTGAAGAAGCAGCTGAGAGAGATGGAGCTGGAGCTTGCACAGACCAAACTGCAGCTTGTGGAAGCCAAGTGCAAAATTCAGGTACGTGAAATCCAAGTACAGCAGGGTGGTCATCTTAACCTCGTGCTCAGTCCAAAATTACTCTGAATCATGCAAAAAGTTGTTCCAAAGGGGAGTACATACCTGCATGCCTGTATATCTGAACTTTCAGGAAAAAATTATGTCTTAAAAAGAAAATGATGATTTTATTTGTGTGTCTAAATATTCTCTCCCCAGTGCCTGGGAGATTGCAGGGGAAGTGCAACGACTGAGTGTGAAGATGATTCTTTGTTAATTAGGTTTTGATAAATTCTGACTATTCTGCTTTCTTAGGAGCTGGAGCACCAGAGAGGAGCCCTTATGAATGAAATCCAAGCTGCCAAAAACTCTTGGTTTAGCAAAACCCTGAACTCTATCAAAACGGCCACGGGCACACAGGCAGCTCCGCAGCCCCAGCCGCCCCTGCCTCCCAGAGAGGGCAGCACATAGTTCCAGCCACAGCCGGCACAAGAGCACAAAGAACAACACAGCTGAAACCTTGGAGGATTCTTCCAGTGGTCTCTCCTCCTGGGCAAAGGACAATGAGGCAGGAGTGCAGGCTTGAAGTGAAATTCTTCAGTGTTTTTCATTGATTTTCTGATGTGACCCTTTTCAAAGGGGGGGGGGGAAAAAAGTCCTGGTTTATGTTGACTTCCTACTTCCCATACTGCCTTGCTGAAAGGCACATTCTGATACCTTCATACTTTTACACTTTATTTTATATGACTAGATGTTAAATAAATATTTCAAAACTAGGTCTTTAATACACATCTAATTTGAAATTATTTTTGTCTTGCATAGAAGGTTTTTCTTCTGGAGGAAGAGAGAGAATGGAAAACATACAGTACTGCAGCATAATCTCTCCCTAGAAAGCACAGTGTAAGACAATGAGGATAACTTAGGCCCTGGGACCATCTCAGAAGTTTATCACAGCAACTGCATCCTGCAGAGAAGCACTTTTTGTAAAGCTTAGGCCATAGCAAAGATAGGCTTGTGCTCTCCTGGCACAACTGCTATGAGCTTCCCTTACAACTTCTTAGTTTGGATTGGTTTATCTTCAGAAATACAAATAGTGCCATTTTTGTAACACTGTTGTTTAAAGGCTATTTACAGCTCAGCTGGAATTTAACAGAAAGTTCCCTAGTTCCCTTTTTTAATTCATGTTTATATTAAGAATTCCAAGGAATAATTCCTTCCACTGGGATAAAGGGGGTACCATTTTGACGCTTGATGTTTTTGCTGAGAAGCAGAGTGGAGACCTTGCATGGTTTTGACCTTTTGTAAATCCTGTGCAATAAAGGGTAGGTTTTATGAATAAAAGTAATGAAAACCTTGCCCTGGGTCTATATTCAGATTCCAAATTTGACACAGAAATAAGGTATCAAATAAAACATCCAAGAGGCTTGTGCTGCACTGATGAATAAAATACCATAGAAACAAGATCTGTTTGCTTGAAGTATTTGGTTAGGAAACACTTTGTTGATCTTACTTATTTTTTATAAAAACAAGCATTTTCAAGTGGAATACAAGCCTTAGACTTTCCTGTGAGGGTAGACTTCTCTGGTGATTCCCAAACCTGTCTGGTTGTTTTATATTTCTTAAGGTAAGAAGGTTCAAAAGCATTTGTTTTGACTAAACATAAAGTGTTCATAGAAATACTTATTTCATGGAAAATTAAACTATTGCTTGAACTGATGGAATATTTTTTTAATTATATGTGTCATGTCTGAAGATGGTCTTGCAGGTAAATGTCATTGCTGGACTAAATGTTGTGTATTAATTGTTTCATTTACAAGGTTTTTCCAGGGACACTAGTTCTGTTTTGATCTTCTTTTTTTTTAATTCTAAGGAATGCCATACATTGTCAGTTTTGTACAATAAAATTTAATAATACCCATCTTGTGCTTTGTTGTCAAGCATAATTGTGAATTATTTTCAACAGGGTAGTACAAATTTAATGTTACCAGTGCCAAAGGAAAAATTCTAAAAGGCAGTCAGCTGACAGAAGTAGAGCTCAAAATATAATCACCATCCTGACACAATTCTCTCTTCTAAGAATAAGGGGTTAAAAAAACTTTAATATTTTAAAATGTACCTTCAAGAACGTATCATCTGGAATTATTAATACAGTGAGGAACAAAAGGGGGAAACAGAAGGTACTTCTTTTGCAAATGTTATCAAAGGTCTTTTTCCCTTGTCACTGTCTTGCTCATAATATTTGCATAAATGTTTCCATTCTCTTGACTAACTAAACCCAGTGTTAGTCATTCACTTACCAGTTCCGCTTCACATTCAGAATGTGAATCTGAATTCATAATAAATCTGAAGTGACATTTAAGGATAGCTGGTGAGCATGTGATTGTTGCATTTGAGAGTACTCTGCCCATGAGGGAAACTGGTTTTGACAAGTGTCTGAATTTCTCATTTATCTTAAATCATACTTACAAGTGGATTTAAAACCATGATTGGAAAAGTTCAGTAAGAATGATTAAAGGAATGTGTTAGGCTGTGATTCCCTGAGCAGATGAATTAAAAGCTCACTACTGCTCAGCCCTCCAGCTTCCCACTGTACAGTCCTGTCCCTTGTCCTTGTTGTAATATGTACTGGAGATAATTAAAAACAACAGCAAAAAAATCCATGTGGGTGGATTTATCCCCCTGCAGTTTATCTTCTGTCAAGTGAATGACTTAAATCACCTCACAGGGTCCAGTGAGTGCAAGCGGATCATGGGACTTTCCAAGTTCATCAAAAAGGAACTGGTAAATCACCTTACACAGGATGAGCTTTGACACAAGATTCATTTTCTCAGTGTAGCTGCTTTCTGACTTTGGACATTGAGTTTCAGGAACAAAACCACATTTGCTACCTGCTAGCCATGACGATTTCAGACCCTTGTAAGGATGGAAGCTGGCTTACCTCACCCAAAGGAAAGCAGTGACCCTAAAGGCAATAAACACTTTCCACCTTCCAGCTGTGGATCCAAGGTAGCATTTGGAGCAATGGCATTTGGAAGAGTAATATTTAGGAGGAAACTGCATCTTCTCGGCATTACTGAAAGAGCAAGAAAATAGCTTAATGGCATTATCTTGATGAATATTGAGAATGAAGGAAAGGAGCAGGACTCCATGATTAAACCAGGCAAGCTAAAATCCTGTCTGCTGACTATAGATGCTATTGGGAAATTTAGTTTCCTGCAAGAAAAGAGATCTCTGTATGACAGAACTACCTACACACATATCCTTGGTGGATTTGTCAGGGATAGCTGGCTTATTGTCCAGCTTTTCAGCAGGAAACATAATCAAAGTCTCACTAAAACTGTTGTTTCTATGTGGCACTGGAACAGCTAACATAGCTCCTAAGTGTGGAGTGATCAACCTTTTTTCCCTGAGTCTGTAGTAAACTATGTGTTCAGATCAAACTTTTATTAAAATTAATTTGAATTTTATAAATATATATGTGGAACTAAAACCTATTTTTAAATTCTATTGAGAATGTACCATTCTGAAATAAAGACTTTACTTTGATTAGGAACAAACCTCCAAAGAATATTTTTACTACAACTTCTATCTTGGTGGACTATAATTTGTTCCTGAGAAGCCCAATATAGGGAAAAAAAAAAAAAAAGAGTCCTTTTCACTTTAAAAAGTTGGTTTTCCTTTGACTGTAACACTTTACAGGCTAAATGAAGCAAGGCTGATTTATTTACATGGTACATTTGTGAACTAGTCTTGTATTATCTTTGTGAACCAAACTTAGTCTAAATAGGACTTATTCCACTTAGTTTACATTTCTAAATGTACCTGGAGAGGAGTAAAGAGAAAAAAGATAGAAACTAGTAGGGGTAGAGAAGTCAAAAAACTGCAAAATCCCTGAGGTGCCATCTGCATTAGAGTTTGGCAGAACCAGTCTCAGGAAAGGTAGTCAGCTATGTAATCAGTACTGCCAGTGAACAAACCCACCCTTCTCCTGTTCAGTAATGAGAATTTAATTTACTAAGTTAAAGTGCTTACACAGGTAAGCAGCATTTTTTTTCTTTGTTAGACATTTTAAATGACTTAACTTAGTTGGCCCTTGAAATTTCTTTTAAGATAAATTATCATCTCTGCCACTGTGTTAAGAACTTGAAATAAAACCAGCCGTTTACAAGGGGAGATGGAGATAAAAAGTCAAGAACTGCAAGAATTCAGCCCCTTAACAAAGCATGAAGTATCCCATTGACTTCAGGGTTGTGATGCCACTCATTGACTGAACGTGGTAGTTTAGGAGGAAATAAAAATCTACATTTACTGGCATCGAAGTACCAAAATTTGGAAGTCACAGGTCATGGTTTCTCTACAGGATCAAGGCAGGGCTGTTCCTTCTATTAAATAGCTGCAGTGAAATCCATGAAACTACTTGTATGTGTGGGAGAACTATAATCAGGTGATTCTCACTTACTTAGAGGATTTTCATTTACTGTTAGACTCAGGGATAATTGGCAATTTCTACATCATCTCATAAGCCTAAACACCCTTGGCTTTGAAACCAGAAGCACTCTTACAGTGCTGGTATTCTTCCAGCTGTTAGAGAGAAAATCGTAGTAAGTGTCATGTCTGATTGATTGTGAAGAGAGGACAGAGATGTTCCCCTCAGGTCTGAGGGACTGCTGTGGCTGACAAGCACTCTCTGTCCCTGCTGAAGGGGCTGCTGTGCAAAGAGCTGGCTGCACCAGATGTGCAAACACAGAGGTTAAAACTAAATTATTTGTCTGTCTATTGTGCTAATATCCTACTGGGAACTGTCCCATTCCCATTAGTTCCTTCCAGGTAATAACACTAAGGGGAGACATGATGAAACGCTCAAGTTTGGATCTCTCGGGTTTTAGGGGAGGTGTATGTCACAGCAGCCTTTAGAACTGAGCTAATCCACACGTGGCTTGGGAAATGCAAGGAATTTGCAACCAGATAAATAATGTTCAGCATTGATCAAAACCTTATCTTTCCCAGGCCAGAAGTCTACGCAATTTATTTCAGGATCGTGACTTAACACATACAGGTCAATTCTCCAGGAATACAGGGCTCTCCATGTCTCCTGGGTCCCAACGGCTTTGCTACTGAATGTATTTCATGCTTTTTTTACCTGAAAAAAAAAAAAAATGGGTAGAGAATTAGGATATTACTTTTTATTATTTTCTTATTCAGTGAGACTTGCTTTTATTTAACCTGTAAAGAAATATATATGTATCTTTGGAGAACTATATCTTCCTTATAGAATAATATATAAGAAATGGAACGACAAGGGGATAAATACATCAAAAGGATTTGGTATCATAAATTTAATTTGTGATTTGATACCACCAGAATCCTGGGCTGTACTAATTTCCTTACAGTTTCTATTACTTTTGTATTTTATATTATACATGGATGGTACTACCAATGCAAACCACAGCAGATGTTCCCAGATTTTTCTTCAGATCTCAATTCTTGTCTTTCAGTAATCCCTGGGTTTTCAGTTCTGCTATACTACCCTCAAAAGCTGTGCCAGCAGCTCTCTTGAGCATTGGGAACTCTTGCTTTCCCATGGAAGAAGATTCTCTGGCTTCTTTGAACTGGGAAAACATGACATAGGACTGCAGAAAAGTTTCTAATCAAGCATAATCCATCTTCCTTTGTGTCTGCCATTAAGGTGGATTCACTCTAGCACACTGAAAACAGCAGCTTCAAATCTCTGACATGACAACGAAGTTTTCTACATTTGGGGTTGCCTTTGTGATCTGGGTGTGTCACAGGTTCACAAATCCTAAAGAGTTAGGAAAAAAAAGAGCATCACAGAGAGGTCAGACTTCCAGCTGAGAGCCATCCAGTACTACCACTGGATGTGTGGGTAACACATCCATGTATTATATAAAGTACAATGTGAAAATATAAGTGTAATGCTCGTTATTAAAAGTGCAATTCAATGTACATGGTCACAACAAACGTTTACTTTTTTAATTGTTACAGAATTGTTCAGATCAGTACCTTGTTATCATTGTGTGAACGATGCCTTGTAAAATAAATGGAAATGGAAAACAACTTGGGAATAAGATGCTTATTTTCCTAAGCCATTTACTTAAGAAGCAGCTTAAATCTGTTTGCAGGAAGAAGCAGCTGCTGTGTCAGGTTTTATGACGCAGTTCTCACCAGCAGCTCTGTTGCACCGGGCACAGTGACTTGGCAGGTTGGCTGTCCAAAGGGAGTGCAGGCTAATTCCAGCCCATCCTTAGGATAATGTGCTGGTCACAGGGAGCTGGGCCACAGAGCTAAGGGCTCACCCTGGCTCTCTGCTCCACGTGCCAGTCTGAGGTTTCCAGCGCAGAGAATGATTTTCCTAAAGGTTGGTGACATACAGCAATGGGACAATAGTTAAGGACTTCATGCTTCCCTGGAGTACACAAGCCTTGAGGCAGCGTGCCTGCGGGAAGAGACATGGGGGGCAGAAGGAAAGAGCAGGACATTGGCAAGTGACTACTGAGAGAGAAGCAGGGCTGAGCAAGAACAGGACAGAGCAGAATGTACCACAGTCAAAAATATCCAAATGCTTTATAAAACCATTTTTCTATGTGAGCTACTGCTCTAGGATTTCTTTTCTATTAACTGAGATGAACAGCCATTGTTGCCAGATAACAGCAAAAGCACACAGCACTTCAGGGGAAGATAAGGCAAACAGGGACAAAAGCTGAAGATTAAATTTACCAGCCATAACGTTTTGTATGAATTTACCTCCACATCACTACCCAAAGCATTTGTCAGGAGAGGAGGCAGCATCCAGACGCTGTTGCAGCTTTCTGCAAAGGAGAGCTATGTGGAGCTTGTTTTTACATGACAAGAATGACAACTCTTCCACATGGACGCTGCCACTCAAAGGGAAGTGTACAGAAATGTTCATCATTTCACATGTGTACAGCCATGTGTACAGAAATGTTCATCATTTAAGGAAACCAAATAAACACTTGAAAAAAAAACCAAACAAACTCTAAGAAAAAAAGCAAATTACAGGCTCACTTCGAATGTATTTCTAGGTTAACGAAAGCATTTCCTCCTCCAGCCAGAACTTAAATTAGAAAGTGATACCAATTTAAATTGTAAAAATAAGAGCACTTGCTAATAATATAAAACCACAACTGAGTGTGGAGAAACTCAAAGATTAGTAGATAAATTAAATAACATAACATTTTTCCTTGTCTCAGGTGCTGCTACACAGGAAATATTATAAGGAAGTAATTCCTGAATAAGCAACTGCCTTAACCAATTAAACAAACAAACAAAAACATGCCATAAAAGTAAAATCCAGCTGACCATATTGTATTTCCTAGATCAAACCAACTATTCTGTCTCCAAATGCTATTCCTGAGGATGGTCAGGCTTACACTTAGTCCTGTGAAAATTTATAATAACCACAGTTAATTCTGCAGATCTTTTCTCCACTGCAGATCCTGAAGCACTGCAGCAGAGGGTTATAATAAACACCTCAGTACAACATCTGTTAAAAGCACTCTGGGGAATGCCAACTTGAATACAAATATTTGGCTTCAGGGCTTAAAATTTCTTCTTCCCTCCGTACCTCTAGAGATCTCTTAACAAATTAATTCCTGGATGTTCACACTATAAGAGAAAAAACCCCAGATCCTAAGCCCAAGCATCAGCAAATAGGCTGCCATTCCTCAGTCTGATAAAACAGTGTTATAAATGGCACCTTGTTTTAGAGAAACTGACTTTTTCAGCTCTGTGTTCTGCCTTGGGTCACACTTTATAAAGGACATCTGGGGGCAAACACTGCCTCCTCTACATTCTGGTGAAAGAAAGAATGCCATTGCTTTATTGTTTTCTTTCAGGGAAATTTTAATGCCCAGTGGAGCTATAGAAACTTTTTTTTGTTAGTGCTCACTGTGCTGATTTAGTAACAGTGTCAATATCATGTTTTTCTTTTGATGAGGAAAACGCTTAAAAGAGAATTTTGGTAACATTACACCAGCATATTTTTACGTGTATCTAGCAAAATGCTCTGTAAATAAAAGCTACATTTTCCTTGTAAATGGTAACAACTCTTTACTCACAAAGTCACTCCCAGAGTACACATCGTGACATTACAGGTGATCAGCAGTAACTTACCCTCTGGGTTTGTTGTAGAAAGCTTATTACGCATTAGTTGTGAGGGTCTCCTTCTGTGGTGCTGTGTTGAGGGCACTGTGCCATCTGCCCAACTTCTAGTGGATTTGGTTGTTTTTTAATTGAAGAAATCTTAGGACTTCAGAGCTTAAACCTTGCTGGAGTTATCTTTTTTTTGGAAGTATTTTCCAACCTCAATAACCATGAAAATGAGGAGCAGAACAAAACCATGGCACTTAGCTTACAAGCCCATCTTCCTTTAAGGGCCAGGAAGAGAGATTTCTTCCCCTTTGATCACTATTTACCTGCACAACACGAGCCTGATACTCTTTGCCTGAAGAAGGAAAACAACACTTTATTTTGCAAAATTATTCGAAGACGTTGATAGCTACGAGCTCAGGGGCATTTACCGTAAAACAAGGCGTAGATTTCTTCACGGCCAAACTAAAGCCCAGGCCGTGCTCTCCTCAGCCGCCCGTCCCTCAGAGCCCGGGGGGCGGGGAAGCTCCTGCTCCCGCCCGTCCCTCAGAGCCCGGGGGGCGGGAAAAGCCCCCGATCCCGCCCGTCCCTCAGAGCCCGGGGGGCGGGGAAGCTCCTGCTCCCGCCTCCTCAGGGGCGGTGCGGGCGGGACCGGTACCGGCTCCGTCACTTCCTGGGCCGGAAGGTTCCAGAGGTTCCACGGGGAGCCGCCATGGCCGTGGCGCGGGAGGAGGTGAGGCGATTCCCGGCGTTGTTCCCCGGGCGCTGGCGGGGCTGTGTGCGAGGGGCAGCGGTGTGGCCCGGGCTGGGAGGCGGGGAGCTGTCATCCCCGCGTTCGCTGCGGGCTGTGGAGGTCTCCCCCTGCGGCGGTGCGTGTTGAGGGAGCTGTGCCATCCGCCCAGCTTCTATTGGTTTCTGTTGGTTTTTTAGCGTATGAAGAGTTAAGCAATTAAGACAGTTGTCTTAATTGAAGATGTTGGAGGTATTTTCCAGTCTTGTGCTCTGAGATGGCCGTGGTTGAGCAGGGGAGTTGCACCCTTCCAGCGCGAGCCATTCTGTGAATTAAGATTCTGTGGTTGTACATCTCTACAGGAGTGGACAAGGGGTGGGGAGGGGATGATTCCGTACTTAACTGGTTGTAGTGGGAAACTAAACTACTGACCTGATAAAGCTGAAACTCCAACATCTGGAACACGTGAAATTGTCATAAAAAGCTGTGAGCCCTGAGCACAAAGAATTTATCTGATGTATAAGTGTGATCCTTTGTTTTTGAACCAGTTGCAGAAAGATTTGGAAGAGCTTAAAGAACTGCTTACGAATGCCACTAGGAAGCGGGTGCGTGATGTCCTTGTGGCAGAGAAACAAAAGCTGGAGCTGGAAATCAAGAATCAGCCTCTGCCGAAGCCAAAAGATGTGGCAGAGGAAGAAAAATCATCGCTGGGAGGGTACACAGTGAAAATAAACAATTATGGTAGGATTATTTTTCTAGAGTTCCAGCATCTCTCTGGTGATGGCAGGGTGGCATTACTGGGAGTTTGAGTTGCCACTTAGCATCATAGTGAAGCCTTAAGTGTTTAATTCCACACTGGACACCCCTCTGTAAAAGCTACCTCACCTTTACCTTGCCATCCGAACCCTGGTGTGTATTGATCATGTTTGTGTGATAGTGTTTGGTGGGTTGCATCAAGTATCCTTGCTGTACCAGCTGGTATTTTTCCATTACTTGGTGTTTAGTGGGAATGAAAGAGTAAGTTTTGGCTTCTCTGATTGCCATGTAGGTGAGAGGAGAGGGAATTACTCAAGATGCAGGGAGTAGGGGAAGAAGTGGGTCAGGGAAACTGCAGCAGGAGCAAACAGCTGGCTCTGACTCCCCCTGCACAGCCTGGATTGCTCTCGTTTGACCTGAGCTGATACGTGGGTTTTCTCAGAATTTGCAGGCCTTGGAGAACAGGGCTACGTGGGGGGACCTCCCTTTGCTCTAAAGTTATTCCTGAATAATTCATGTTTTCCTTTTATCGCTCTGAAAATTGCATCAGTAAGGCAAAGACCCTAGTTGTTCTAGCGGGCTTTGTGGGGCAAATTGGAGTGCATGAAGCTTATGGAGAAAGGTGGAACTTAATCTCTTTTTTTTCACTTCCAGGTTGGGATCAGTCAGATAAGTTTGTTAAGATTTACATCTCTTTAAATGGTGTCCAGAAGCTTCCAGCTGAGAATGTGCAGGTGAATTTCACAGAGAGGTGAGTTCATCTTGTATCTCAGCAAGAACACTGAAATGCAGGAGTATTGGATTTTTTTTTTCCTCTACTCCCTTTTTTCTTTTTTTTTAAACTTCAGCTGTAGTAGCTTTTAGTAGCACTTGAGGATATCAGGGTGTTTTCATTTAACAAGTGCACCTCACGTTTGACAGGGCACATAGTGTTAGCCCTGGGCATTTGTGGTGATAGAACAGAGGTGTACATTAAGGAAATTCGATTTTCCTAGTTTGTTGGTAGAAAAAATCCTAAAGATCTTGATTTGTTGTGCAGTTTGGATTGGTCGTTGTAATTTCTCTGTTGAAATTGAAATGAACGTTTTGAGAGCCCTGGGAATAAAGTAATTCAAGCCTGTTGGGCTGCTTTCCCAAGAATTACTCTGCTTTCCTAAAAAATACGCCTGCTAAAGGGTTTTCAGACAATGCAGTGATTGGAACATTTGTGCCTTTCCTCCATCCTCTTTCTGGGTCCAGGTCATTTGATCTTCTAGTGAGGAATCTGAATGGGAAGAACTACACCATGACCTTCAACAACCTCCTGAAGCCCATCTCTGTGGAAGGCAGCTCTAGAAAGGTCAGTGCACCTTGTCTGTTAGAGGTAATTTAGGGCCCTCACAAAGTGTTGTGTTCATTGCCTGGCTAGTTCAGGAGACTCGGTTCTAATGTTCAGTCCCTCCCTTCTGCTGCTGAGTTTCTGCACTGTGAACATGAGTCCTACTAATCTGTGATTGTCATAACTGTGGAATTAGTCTCTGGAATCCTATTTCAAGAGATCATGTCTGGATATTTAATAGCTCACCAACAGGATTTCAGAAATAATTAAGCAGAAAATACC
The DNA here is from genome assembly GCF_049639895.1 of Pseudopodoces humilis. Lineage (NCBI taxonomy): Eukaryota > Metazoa > Chordata > Aves > Passeriformes > Paridae > Pseudopodoces > Pseudopodoces humilis. The sequence goes on along the minus strand of NC_142209.1, from coordinate 4,312,392 downwards.
ACCAAGTGTTCATTTGCATCTTTGTGCTTCTAAATACCTCTGAGAAATTCTTTGCGATTTTAAGAGATTTGTCAGCAGACTGAAATCTTGGGAAGCTTAAATAGGCTTAATTCCCAAAGCCAGGTCTGAAACCTGCTCTGCCTTAGTTAGGATGTGTTGCTTCAGAACTGAACACTGGTGTGGTGGTTTAGCCCTAGCAGGGGGTTAATTTTCTAAGGGAAATATTAATTCTATCCCAGCCAAAACCAGGACAACTAGTAGTAACATTTTACTGCTAATGATTAGTGATATCCATACTCTGCTGCTTGTGGCACCTTTCTAGGCTTAGAGGTGTGCCATATACTTCCTGTGAGTTCTCTGTTGTGCTTGGTGACATCAGATGTGAACTACTGGTTCAATTGAAAATTGGCCTAAAATGAGTACAGAGTGAAGTTAAACCAGCTGAAATAAATGAGAGTGATGCTCTGGTGATCTTTAATACAGTGTGAAAGTGAGCAGTGGTCATGTACTTGTTAAGCCAAGCTAAAGCTGCAGTAGAACCTTGTCTGCTGTGGCATGCAGGAGTTCTTTGTGAAATTTAGGTCAGGGTTGCAAGTCAGAAGGCTTTGTAACTTGCAAACATGTTGCAAGATTGAGCAACACCCTAAAATTAGTTTCTTATCCTTGGAGAAATAAATTGGAGGCGCCTCTACCTGAACTTGGTATGCTTGGAGAAGTCTTGTAAATATAGTCAGTCTTTACCAGGCAGCCCTGGCTACTTGAGCATCCTTTGAATCACTGAATGGTGTTCCTGCAGCATTTTATGTTCTTCTGTATTGGTTCCATAAGTCTGTACTAGTATTATATTAACCACATATGTGAATTGTCCAGAGCTTAATATAATTAAGGAGTTAATACTTTGTGCCCTGAGGCTGAGTACGTGCTATAATTTTTGTATGCTGCATGATAATGGATAGCTGAGAGAAAGGTTTCAGGAATTCCTGAGTATGGAAGAGGTTTATGTTACAAGCTAACCTTTCTCATTTTCACTGGCATCCCATTATGAAGCATTCTAAATTCATGCCTTGCTGTTCACCATACAGATAAAGACAGACATGGTCCTTGTGATGTGTAAGAAGAAGCGGGAGGAAAAATGGGATTGTCTCACTCAAGTGGAAAAAGAAAGCAAAGAGAAAGAGTAAGTGTCTTTCCAGCCCTCCGTCTGGTTTTCCATTTCTCATTCTCTGTGTTGTTTAAGGACTGTTGGGAGAGATCTGTACCGACTGCAGTAATTCTGGGGAATGTTGGTCTGGGGGACAGGCCCTGAGATGTCTGAGGATCTTAGGATAAGATCTCCTGATGTTAGGTGGGGATTTCTTTTGGTACTTGAAGGACTGCAAGTGGAAGAAATATACTTCTGAGTAGCTACCACTCCTCTACTGGTCTATTGCTAATGACAAAGGCTGAATCATAGGACATATGATAGGGAAGACCTGCAGTGAGAATTCTAAAGGGAATCAACCAATTAAACATTCATTTGCATTTTGGTGGCTGCATTCATTGCAAAAACTGCATTAGTGAGGTGACTGTTTTTAGATCAAGTGTATATTATATAGAAATACATAGATGTATCTCCTGCAGGTCTACTGGTCAAAACAATTATTGTTACCCGTGTGGGAAGTGTCTGCACAAAAATCCCAGCATGCTTTTGGCAAAGCAGGTCTTTAGTCATCTTCTACTTACATGATTTTCCAGAGTCTCAGGCCACTCTCTAACACTTCAAGTGCTTGGGAGCAGCAGGCAGCTTAGATATACACAGGTATGAGGGTGGTGAATGACAGCAGGAAACGCCTGGGGACAAAAGACTTTCTAAAATATATATATATATATATATAAATATGTATATCATATAATGATTTAATATTATTGTACATGTATAGCCACCTTGAAGAATGAAAACACTATTGAGAATGTTACCCCTGCCAGCAATTAATTTTGTGTATGTTTGTGGAGTGATTATCTAAAACTGATCAGGCATAAGTGCCTGAATTTAGGGCAAAACAGCCTTCTCCACTCAAATGCTATCACAGGAGATTTAAGAGGAAGTGACTTGACAATTAATGAAGTTTTCTGGAGAGGCAGGGACACTTTATTAGACCTGTGTCTTATGCAGAGAATTCCCAAAGATTTACTGTTTGTCATACAAACGGCTCCAGAAATGCTGGTCCCAGCCAGGGTCTGTGCAGCTGATGGTTAACCCTGAGTGTGAGGAAATTGCTCCCTCTGCTGATCTGTTTTCATCTGCTGTGTTTTTGAGCTAGACTGCACTAGGAACTACCTACAGGATTTTGGAAAGTGGGATGGAGAGGACTTTAGCCAAAGAGGGCATTATTTATAGTCAGGTCATACAGGCCGTTCCTCCACAGGTGGCACTATTCATCACCTGAGAAAATTGCTTTGAAATGCAATGTGTTAAAAAGTCAGTTAACCTGTAGAGATCATCTGAAAAATGGGAAGCAGAAAAAAAGCCTTTTGGTTTGTGAATGTGGTCTCTAAAGAACTTGATGTAGTCATTTTTCCATTTTTATTCACTTGTCACATAACACAAGGCAGGTATTGGCATGTTCTGTGTCTGTTACATTTCACTTCTACTTCCTACAGTTAATTTTGGGCAGTGCTTCCAGGGTCATGTTTACTGCAAATTGCTTCCCATTGAAATACTGTCCTACCCCATGGGACAGCTCTAGCTGTACAACTCGGCTTGCACTCGGTTTAAGGGTATTTCTTAGGATTCTTCCTATTTGGAAGCTGACTGAGACTGCTGCGATCTGAAGACTTTGCCAAAGCAAAAGTCCTGTTACCAGGATGTTTCAAACAACTATTAGCATTTAATTTTGTTGGGTGTACCTGACCTTCTCATGTATCCGTCTTGCAGGAAGGCTGCCTATGACACCGCAGATCCTAGTGAAGGGCTAATGAACATTTTAAAAAAGATGTATGCGGAAGGGGACGATGAGATGAAGCGCACCATCAATAAGGCCTGGGTTGAAAGCAGAGAAAAGCAGTACAAAGGTGACATACCAATGGATATCTGAAAGTACTCTAAGGGCCGCCTTAAAACTGATCTTCCATGTGAGACATGCTGTGCTGCAAAGATCATCGTTTACATAACCTTCTTCCAAGCAAAGACAGTCATTTTCCATTTCAGGTTGGAGAAAATATTTAAATAAAATAGCTTATAAAGCATTTCCTTCAGTCAAGTGGTTCAGCATTTTCTGAGGAGTGAAGCATAGGGTATACATCCTTACCCCTCCTTGAAAAATCATCTCAGATGAGTGGGGAGTGCTGTGAGACTGAGAACAGAACGTAAAAATAAAGGAATCTTAAACTAGGATGGGTCAAGGCCTCTGTTGCCAGTGGCAGCTGTACCCATGTGGTTGCTAGGGCTAGTGTCACACTCACTTCACTTCAGGGTGTAGCTTTTTGATTAAATACAGGAAAGTGCCGAACTGTAAAGCATGTCACAAAGGGAGAACTGAAGAAAGTAGAACCACATCCTAAGCACTTGATAGTAAAACAGGAACAGTATGGTGTTAATCCTGTGGTATTCAAATTTAATGAGTACTCTCAGAAACTATTCCTGTCTAATAAATACTATGAATTTTGGAAATCAAAATGCTTGTGCCTGCTCTGAGCATCGTGGGATGTCTTTGAGATGCCATCAGTCAGGATGCAGTCCACAGTCAGCAGCAGGAGAGCAGGGACAGGGAGCTTGCCCTGGCTCCAGCAGTGTAAAGCAGGAAACAAGGGATAAGCTCCACTTTTTCTGTCAACTTTGAAAGGGTTTTAAGGTAAGAAGTATATCAAGATGGCTTATATGCCAAAATATGACTCGGCTGGGTGTGGTGAGTTGCTGTCAGTTTGCTGCTAGTGGTATTTGGCCTTTTTATTGCAACCTCCCAGCCTCTGCTGGGGAGGGGGACAGAGCAGCCACTGCCCCCCCCTTTACTGCAGTGCTTTGAAGAAGAGTACAGGACAAACATGACCTTAGCAGCAAGCCTGTTGTCAATTGTGTCCTTCCTGCCTCCTCCTCTCGTGTCTCCCAAGGACAGATTTGTTGTTACCTGTGAATTAAGGAAGCCATTACTCTCCTATTAGGGTCTGGACTAGGGCTTCCTTGCTACCTTGTTCTTGAAGCATTGGACCGAGCGCTGCACTACGAACAGGAGAAATACCAGCACAGTATAGTTAACAGGTCCTTTAGCCACTTTGTCTGCTCGTTAATACACGTATAGGTTTAGTTAGCATAGCAAGAGTATCTGAACTTGAGGCCATGTTTTATTCCCACTCTGTGCTTGCCCTTGTTCACAGCAGAATACCACTTTGTCCTGTTGTGCAGTTTTATTGATGCTTTTACCCAAATTACCATGATGAACTTAACCGTATGGTGGCAAAAAAAAAAAATGCTTAAACAAGCCCTGTGCTGTATGTCTTTATTTCTAATGTTGGCCATACCACAAACCTCAGCTTAGTTTTGCAACCATCCATTTTTCCTCACAATCAAACTGTCTCTCACACAGACCAGTTCAGTGCAGTTGTGCTGCCGCTTGTCAGCTGATACCAATTGTAATCCAGGGAGTTTAATGAATCAGCACAACTTCTTGTCCTTCCCTTATTAGATTGACATTGATGCTGGACTCTGAGGCAGGACAGTCTTGCTTTCATTACACACACAAATGAGCCTGGTTTGTTTCCTCTGCCTGAAAGCACATCCACGTGGTGATTATTACCACATGGATCTCTGTACACCAGACATCTGAGCATGGTCAGCAAAGTGGCGGAAAACAATTCTGCTGAGCCTCCAACGCCGCTTAACCCCTCGAGGGCGGGATGTCAGGACACACCGGTTCCGGATCCTCACAGGGCAGCTGTCCCGGGGCAGGGCAGCAATCTCTTTGTCAGCCACTTCCTAAAACACAACACAGCGCAAGAGTTTATCTGTGTTCCCCGGGATTTAGAGGGGCCTTACTGCCAGACTTCAAAATCATAGAGTAGGTACCATCACAAGCTTCTCTACCACCTCATGAATAAGCTTTGCTATTTAATTGGGAACTTTCACCTATCTTCCTCACTCAGCCCACCCTTTCTGGGCATTCCACCAGTGAATGTAAACTGATCCCCAAAGAGACCCCCAAATTAATCTTATTACACAGAACAGTCTCAAGCCACTAATTATAACCAGTCAAATCAGCTTGTTTCTGTCTTTGTTCCAGGGTGAGCTAGCCCTCTAAGAAACCCCAAATTAAACCTTATGAAACTCAAGCCAGTTAGTCAAAAAACCACTTGGCTTTCTCCTCATTGCAGGCTTGGCTAGTCCTTCAGATGAGCCAAATTTAAATATATGTTGTTTATTAACTGCCTGCTGAGGTAGTATGCTTTGATGTCAGTAAAAGGGATCTCATACAGGGTACTTCAAAAGGTGTTGTAGGATTTTCTTTCAGGGCTTTTTTCTGTATTGGTTTTGCCTCATAAGGACTTCCAGCACCAGTCAGACAGGCCTGAGAACAGTGAAGTCAATATATAAAAGCAAATTGATACATTTTCTCTACCAGGATATCTAAGTATCATGGCCAGAACAAATACAGGAATAATCTAATATTTGCAAATGTTTTTGGTGCTTAGTAAGGCAGGCTGAGAGCAGGGCAGTCAATTTTTAATAACAGTTTTAACACCCAGATCCAATGCAAGTTTTGCATTCTTGTAGCTCTGGTAAGAGGTAAAATTAGATATTTCTAATTGCACAGATTGGTGGTTTGGGCTAGATCAGACATTCAAATTTTTAAATAAGAAAAAAAAAATCTAGAGTTTATTATTCTGAATTACTGGAAGTAAAGAAAATAGGTTTGTCAATATATGTTAGGGGCAGTGTGTGGGGGGTGAAAAAGTGACTTCACTGTATGTAGTGTTACACACACTGCTTACACAAGCAGTGGTTGCAAAAGACCCCACAGCCCAGTGCACACAACCTCCAGTCAGGTGAATATGCTGTTGTTGTAAACACCCCCAAAAAGCTGAAGTCACTGTAGAACATGACATAATTCTGTGCTTGTGGGCTGGGGAAACACAACATTTGTGACCTAGGACAGCCATTTAGGTCTATAAAGTGCCTGCTGTGGCCTTGAGCACACCACAGCAGCAGGAGCCACATGTGGGTTCATGCCCTGGCTGGGCACAGCCAGCTGCTGGTACCTGCAGCTCCTTGGGAAGGATGGAATTCTTCCGGATGGCGTTGATCCGCAGCCTCTCATCTGCATGCTCGTATGCCATCTTCCTTCTCTTGACATCCCGCAGCATCCTCCAGTCCACGTAGTAGCTCCGCACCTGCCTTGGGCAGGGTGAGGGAAGAACCTGATTTAAAAAAAACCACATTTTTGATACCTGCCTATTGCACATAGTTTGCCCTAGTCAAGTATGAACTATTGTTTCCATAAAGAATGGAATATCCTGAGTTGGAAGGGATCCACAAGTACCATCGATTTCAATGCCTGGCACCAACACGGCCCCCACCATGTACCTGAAGAGCCTGTTCCAGTGACCAACCACCCGCACAGGGAAAACCTTTTGCTAATATTCAATTGCTAATTTGCTAATATTCAGCCTGACACAGCTCCAGACGTTCCCTCAGATCCTGTGTCTCCGGCATCGTTTACTCCTGGATCACACGTTACACTTCTTACACCTCATCGCTGTCTACATCTTCCTCACGAGGGGCAGCACCGATCTTTGCTCCCTCTGACGAGTAAGTGATGCCTTGAGAGCTTTAGCTTTCATGTTTTCCAGATTCTGTACTGCACCAGTATATAACTCCGAACTTCACATAAAGTTCTCTCCACAGAGAGACACAAAGAGCCCCAAGCTACACCGAACGCTACCTAACACCGGACCCGCGATATTCCCGCACCGCGGGGGCAGGGCCGAGCCCGCAGCGCTCAAATACTACCCGCATCTCCCCTGCCCGCTCCCTGGAGCCTCGGCTGGGCGGGCAGGGTCCAGGAGAGTCGCGGGGAAGCAAGGTAAGAAGAATGGAGGGGAGGGAGTCGGTCTGACCTGCCGAGCCGCCCTCAGCGCCCAGCACAGCGCGGCCGCCGCCATCTTGCCGCTGCTCCGCGCGTGCGCGCTGTGAGGGCGGGTGCTCGCCCTCAGGCCGCTCCCGCTGCGTTCCCAAAGTGCCCGGCTTTTTTAACACTCTGCGGCTGGAATTGTGGTGAGAGCCCCAGCCGCATTTGAGAGCTGTGCTATATATATATATATATACATATATATATATATATGTATATATATATATATATATATCTCAGAGGTGCTGTTAGGGATCGCTGGCACCGCCCGTCATTGGAGGCAGCTGAATCTGCCACACAAACATCAGAGGCCGGCCTTGGGTGCAGCAAAGGTATCCCAGATCGAAAAGGAACGGCTGTAAAAATGACAGGGAAAGTTGCAGGAAAATTGGCACAGAGGCATCGCCCCGCCGTTGTGGGGTCCCTGTCTGGAACAGCACGTCCTGCCCGCTTGTCCTGCTGTGGGACACGGATCTGCCAGCAGCTCTACTAAAGGCTGGGCTAGTTCTGTTTCTTAGGGGTTTTTGTTGTTTTTTTTTTCTCTTGTTTATCACCAGGACTTTTCCTAAGTTCCTAAATTTATACCTGTGGTTTGCAGGTTTTCTTTCCACCGGTGAATTTAGAATCTTAGAATATCCTGAATTGGAAGGGACCCATAAGGATGATCTGGTTCAACTCCTGGCCCTGCACAGGACAGCTCCAAGAATTCTACCATGTGCCTGAGAGTGTTGTCCAAACTCTGTCAGACTTGGCGCTGTGACTGCTTCCCTAGGGAGCAAATCCCAGTGCCCCACCAGCCTCTGGGGTAAGAAACATTTGCTAATATCCAAACCTTTGGGTAAGTTACACAGAAAACGCTGAATAATCATAACCCCAAACAGAGAAAAACAAATGGGAAATTCTGCTTTCATTGTTCTTGTTCAGTGAGGGCAATGGTCCTGTCCCACTGACTCTGACTTTGCTTAAGCAGCATTTAAAATATGTCTATTTCCTGATTACAGGGAAAACATGCATCACAGTTTTGATGTTGAATTCATAGTTTTCCGTTTATATCAGCTCAGCTACATTCAAAGAGTCATTCAAGAAGCTGGTTCTCTGTTTGTCAAGCTGCTTGTTGTTTTACATAGATGGTTCAGGTAGATGGTACTGGTTCAGAAGTATGTAATAATCTGGAAGAAGTAGCTAGGTTGGCTGGCTAATCAAATTTTATGATCCATGCTACAGTCAGCAGCTTTCCTAGGTGCTTACTGTGGTAGCTTACTGCTGTTTGCAAGGGGAGAATTTCAAGTTTTGTTCTCTGATGTAATTGTCTATAACTTGGTATTTATCCGGATGGTAAAATTCATTGGTAGAATATCAACAGAGGAGATAACAGATGTGATCATATGGGATTTGGATGTTACAGCATGCATTCTTTTCTGCAATATTTTGTATTTCACTTCCCCTTTTGTGTTTATTAGTTGGTCCAGATGTGGAAGGAATGAGTGAGAATGCAAAGGAGAACTATTTCTTCAGCCAGGCCTGACTCCCTTGCTTGCTCAACAGCAATCACCTGTGTGATTGGCACTTCCCCAGCTGAGACTGACAAGGATTAACGATGCATGTTGATATCCCCCAGGCTGCTACCATCTTCAGCCCCCTCAGCACAGCTTCTGGTTGTAGTAAATCAAAGGAACTGTTCAGAATCTGAGGGTTTGTCAGCTAAGAACTGGGCTCAGTAATGCACCTGGTTAAATAACTGTGTGGGTAGTTCTTGAGGGATTTTTGAAGGTATTGTATTCAATATATGTAGCATTTAACTGCTGCTGAGTTTAAAATATTTTTTAAAACTTCTATTTTCTGTTGTACTCCACCTGAATTTCTCATCAATAATATTATAAATGTGCTTGTTGATACGGTAGTCTCAGTAACAATCCTGTGATTCTCACAGACAGATGTACAGAGCTGGAGAGGCTTTCTGGCTTTTGATTAGTAGCAGAGCATAAAACAAATTGGAAATGGTTCTTCCTGCTGATGGGCAAGAGGAATGCTGAGCAGGGGAATCATTCCCAAACCCACTGTGCTCCTTAGGTGGTTTGTAAGAGGGAAACGCCCTGAGGCCTCTATTGGTTCCTTTCATCTGATCCATGGGATCTTAAATTCACTGCAGGGACTGCTGCTGGTTTGCAGCTGGAGTGGGAAAAGGAGAAGATTTGGTCACTTTTTTGTTTGCTCAGATTACGTTTGCAAGTGGTGCCTGCATCAGAAGGGCTCTGAAGCAGACAGTTGAAAGTACTTGACAGGTAAGATAAAAGTATTTTTAATTCCTTTGAGATTCCTGTTGTGTGTTTTGAGGGAAAAATTCTGTTTGTGACTTCTCAGAGCAAGGATTTTCCAAGTTGTTTTTTTTTTTTTTTTCACAAACATCAGTAATCCTGTATTATGGGCATGCATTATTATTACAAAATGTACAGCAGTATTTAATATTTTTTTAAAGCCCATTTTAAAGGGCTTAAGCTTTTGCAGGTTGTCTCCTCCAAGCATATTAACCTACATATCTGCTAATATAAATGGGAGTTTTGCCTTTGGATGCAATGGAGCTAGGGTTTAACCTAGAAGGGTTTCTTTTTAAAATGCTTGTTCCTAATAATTTGTGTTTTAGTCTCTGATTTCTGTGTGACAGTAGGTGTTTTAAAAGCCCTTCTTTTTGTTGTTAGATCGTGCTGGACTTTGACCACATGCATCTTATAATTGTAGCAGACACTCTTTAGCAATTGCTCAATATTTTCTCCTCCAAAGGCTCTTCCTGTGACTTCTTGTGCACCTTTTCACAGACTCGGGGCTGAAAGCCAATAGAAGTTAGAGCAAAGGGTAGTGGCTCTGACTGACGGAGCACAAGTTTAGATCAGATATTAGGAAGATATTCTTCCCTGTGAGGGCAGTGAGGCCCTGGCAGAGGTGAGGCACAGGATGCTCAGAGAAGCTGTGGCTGCCTCATCCCCGAAGTGTTCAAAGGCCAGAGTGGATGGGGCTTGGAGGAATCTTGTCTAGTGGAAGGTATCCCTGCCAGGGCAAGGAGCTGGAACCAGATGGGCTTTAAGGTCTCTTCCAACCTAAACCTAGGGTTCTATGAGTCTAAGTATTTAGCACCTAAAGTGAAATTTATCACTGTTTTCATAATAAAAGTACCTTCTTGGTTACCTTATTTATAATAAAGATATCAGTCATTGGATAAGTAAAATTAATCCAATACAGGAGTTAAAAAAATGTTTGAACTGTGGAGACAATGAAACAAAGATTTGCTTCAGGAAAGACTGACTTAAACAGAAAGCTACTGACTGAGGAGAAGGGAGCTAGGTAACTTGTAACAAAATGCATATTTATGCTAATGAGCAAATATGCAAGTGCTGTTGAACCTCTCTGCAAATGAGTATGTAGGATTTTGACACTCATTCATGTATGAATAGTTAATACAATTTGCTTATCAGATCTTGCAGAATTAGCATGAAAGAAAAAATGTAAGGATGATTCCAGAAGCACAGTATCTCTCTGGCTGATTATAATTCTGTTTTTTTATTAATTATTTTGAATTATCCCAAACTTTTGTAGTGGAAAGTAGGTTCATTCAGTCTGGTAAAAAATGGGAGATAACTGCAAAAGAAACAATCTTGCCAAACTAATGATTGCATTTTTTGTTGGCAGTCATTGGTTGCACTAATTGCAAGCATTAATTTCATGAAGATTGCATAATATTGAAAACAGAATGCTGTCTGGCTTATTACAGCAGCTGCATGGAATGGCTTTTGTGGCCGATGCCAGAGAAATGGAAATGTGATGCACAGCTTTCTAACGCAGCTGAGGTTTGGAACAGTAGAACAGTCTTGCCGCAGAAGATAAAGGCAAATAATCTAGTTGGTTAAACAAAATCATACTTATGCAAAGTCTGTAAAACTAGTAAGTTGTCTCAGTCAAGTACATCACTGAGAAAAATACGAAAAACTGAAAGAAAATGGGCTGGACATCGTAGTGTCTGAGTAGCAGTATCATCATTTTATGCATGTTTTGAGCCCCCATTTTATTTTTGCCTGATTGCCAACGAAGGATAATAGCCCCCAGAGACCAAGTTCTGCTTTTTAATGCACTAACTTGTGTGGTTCTTTATTGCTAAAAGCATTGCAGGACATAAGGAGCATGACTGCATTCCAGCTTACTGAGGGATGAGCTGGTTTATCACTTCCTGTGCTGCTACATCTGCTGCTGTGTCTAAGCACAAAGCTTTGCCACGTGCTCTGCAGGTGCCTTTGCTTCTCTCCACAGGCTGCTGCTGCACACTTTCATGTATTGTCATGTCCATGCTTTAAGCAGAATTCAATGGTCAATATCCATTTGAGGGCAGAGCCTTTGATGGGCATCCATCATTGGTAATGCTTGTGTCTCCTCAGACTAAAAGTGTTGGTCACACAGGTCTGTTGCTGCTCTTGTAGAGAGTTATTGAAGTGGTGGCTGTTTGGAGGTCAGTAGCACTTCTGTGAACTTGTAAAGGACTTTCTGACATACCTTTAGTATTTGTCATTCCTCTTGTGTTTCTCAAGAAACCTCCGTGGCTTCAGGATGCTTGAACATGGCAGTTTTCTACCTAGGTAATTAGGAATCTGCCAGTTCTCCTGTCTCTGGTGCTGTGATGCACTTGGCAGTTCCATTCTAGCTTTAGCATGCAGAAGGCTACACTCAAAAAATCACACTCTGCATTCACCCTTGGTACTCAAAAAGCTCAAGTCTCAAACTTGCCCCATGGCTTCTTTCACCATGTCTCATTTTGTTCTGGCTATTTTGTTTTAATGTGTGTTGCTTCTAGTGTTGTGTTGTATAACTCTGTGGCTTGGATATGTGCATAATCAGCTCTGCCCCATTTATCAATCCTAGAATTCTCTCTCTCTTCTGCAACCATGGAGCTGTCCTAGACCTGCATTTCCTTCATCTGTGACTCCAAGTCCCCCTTTTTCTCCTCAATCCTATCTCTATGTCATCTGTACATAGAAGGTCTCTACCCTAAATCTTCAAGCACTGGGCAGTAGAATGGAAAAAGACTTGCGGAGTTAGATTGTTGGAATCTTTCACACAAATATTCCACGTTCTCTCCAGTTTTGATCATCCCATGCTTTCCTCTGCCAAGAAGATGTGAACAGGGTTTCTTTCATCCCTTCCCTTAGGAGAATGTTCTGTGCCTGGTAGATCTGACTGTTAGGCATTCTTTCCTAAATTAGTCCTTTCCCTAATCTGCTGTTATTGCCAGTTATATGTATGACATTATATTCTCCACGAAAAATCAGTTAAACCCACTCTTCTTAACAGCAGGGAAAAAACCTCTTTATTATATGATGAGGAAGCCAAAAAAGTTGTTCTCTTTCATTACGCTTGATAGAAATACTTGTGTCCAGGGGTTTTTCCTCTGGAATGATCCCTAAGCCCTGGAAAATTTGAGCTCAATTTATGGTTCCATGAAGCCCTAATTAGTCACAACATCATGTTACAACCCAGAATGCTATTAATCACTAGGTGCTGAACAAAGGGATTTCACGCATGTGTCTGTCTGTTTGGGGACCTCATCTCCAGGGGTTTGGAAGTAAATCCCACAAAACAAAGTGTTGGGGGTTTCCTGCAATGGACTGTGATGAGAATCTGCAGAATTTAAACGTGAATTTGTTCAGAGCTTTTGAAGCAATCTCTTATGATTTGATTTCTTTCAGAAGTCTGCACAGGAGAAGAAGAAAGGTGGAGCTAGTTTCTGTGTCGCTTGGAGGGAGAGGATGGGTCAGGGTGGGAAAGCTGCATCTTTGGTCAGAAATAGGCATCTGCAAAACACAAGGAGGGAAAGATGGGAAAGGAGACCTGCATTCACAGAGCAATGTACTTGTACTTGTTCCCCTCCATTTCACTTAATGGACATTAAATGTAGATAAGTGCTGAATGGAGGCAGAAAACCAAAGGAAACAAGTAACTACTTGGGTATAAGAAGCAGAGATGATTCCCTTATTTTATGGGTAGAATCACAGAATTTTTAGGTTTGGAAAAGCCTGAAAGATCATTGAGTTCAACCCAGAATTGCCAAGCCCTTCACTAAGCCATGTCCAAGCGCCGTACGTACATGACTTTTAAATCTGTCCAGGGGTGGTGATTTCAGCACTGTTGTGGGCAGCCTTGTGTGAGTTTACCTTTTCAGTAAAGAAATTTTTTCCTAATACCTAATCCAGGTATCAGGTAAGGAATTATAGATTGAATCTTGAAATCCATACTGTGTTTTCATTGGTGTCTGTGATTATTTTGCTTGAAGAGACATGCAGCAAAGTGGTCTGCAACACAGGTATAAGTGGGTACATGTCTGTCCAGTGGTGGTGTAGGGTATGTTTGGTTTTTAGCAGCCAAAGCTTTGTTTCTCTGGACAGAAAGGACACCTTCTTGTAGCTGTGCTGCCAGTGGAAGGTATTAATCTAATGGTAGGGATATTTCCAAGTCTTTGGCAGACATTTAGGAGATATAAGGGTGTTTCACAGAAACAGAATTTTTATTGTAACTCAGGAATGGATGAATTATTATAATGGAGTATTATCTGAGTCCAGATGTGCTGTTACTGTGGATGCATATTGGCCAAGTGCTTTCTAGTTATGACATTACCTAATTTAGATTTAAATAATGGATTTATTTTTTTTCTGCTTGTGCAATGAATAACACAACTGTTTGGTAAGTCACATATGGTGGCATTCTGAATTTGCATGCTGTGGTATGAAATTAAAAGTTTTTAACCAAATATATATATATCACCTTTTGATTATGATAATCAAAATATTATAATAATAATAATTTTTATAATGGTACAGATTGGCATGTACCATTAATGCCAACATTTAGTGTACAATATTGAATAAACCAACTAGTAAATTCAGATTTCTAGCTTTATATTTTATCCTTCTTCCCCTCCTTGTTCAGCTTCTACTTTCTTGTTATTTTTATCTATGAGGCGTTCATTGGACGTTAAGTCCAAAATTCTTCATAGGTTGACAAAACTTTTACAGCAAACATGTTTTTTTGGTGTGAATGACTGTACCTGAAAACTTTAAACATTTGATCTTCAGTTTTGACCTCTAAATGTCAATGAAATGTAACAGTAATATTTTATTTAGTTAGTTTTAGGTCTTAGTTTTAAGACTTAATGAGCCTGAAAATAAGCTCTTCCTATATATTTATCCAAGGTAGGAAAGAACAATTAATTCTGAAATAAAAGTATGGGAAAACAAGTAAGTTTACAACACATCCTGTTGCTCCAAGTGTTAACAGATGTGCTCTAGTAGCTACTAGGTGAACTTTGCCAGTGCTAAGATGATAAGTCAGGTAAAAGTCAAAGGAAAATAAACTTGAAATCTCTCAAGTGAATCAATTATTCAAGCACACAAAATGCCAATGCATTGGTGTCAAATGGAGCAAACATTTTAATTCTCCCAAATCCAGATGACAGTGTATGCTATATGCTATATTAGAGAGCAACATGAAGTGGGCAAAGCTGTGTCACACACTTCCTGTACAGAAAGATCAGTGTCAGGTCTCTGAATTTTTCATGCACACAGCATCAGCACAGGCTTTGAGTTGAAGACCATGCACAGGGCTCAAGAATGCCATGGCCAAAAAGATGTTCAGTAATACATACCACAGCTGAGAGGCTGATAAAAAGTCTGTTGTAACTGTTGCAGGGGAATGAGAGGTGCCGTGGCATAGTTAACAATTGCCATGGACCATGGTACCAAGCTTTATTTGAAGTTTGAAAACTTAGAGCTCTTTTGTATCTGTCTCATTCACTGTGACTTTTTGAGGTACTTACCAGCCTATTAGCCCTCTGAATCAAGGCAAAACTTTTCTTTTAGAAAATCACGAAAACCATTTTTATGCTCACAATTCTTACCTTTTCCTTTTGTTTGTTTGTTTTCTGTGGGGTTTTTTGTTTGTTTTTGTGGGTCTTTTTTTTTGGTTGGTTTGGTTTTTTTTGTTTTTGCTCTTGAAAGCAGCTGTGCTGTTTGAAGGGTCAGCTCTTCCTCTGAGAACCTGCCAGATGAATTTCCAGGACTAGCTTGCCTTCCCACTGGGTGTATTGCTGTGCTGTGCTCTCCAAACATCTGCTGTTCACCATCCTGCATCTCATAACTGCACCAGCAGTGCTCAAAGAATATCCTTGAGCCACTCCTGTAAGACTGACCTGCCCACATCCTCCCAAATTAAATCTAAAGCAAATCCATTACAGCATACTAAAGAGAATAGTAGGGTGCAGCTAGATCCTTGAGAGGCTGAGAAAAGGGAAAGCAGAATATAATCTTTAGGCACAACGTCAATGTGCACCCACCTACAGGGAACTGTGAAACTTGACTCACGTTAAGGATCTCTGAAAGGGTGGAGAAGCTTTAGAAGGAAGTGGCAGAGCTGAAGGAAATTTTCAGTCCTTAGAAGTGCTGTTGGGAAAGCCAAGGTAAGTAACAAGAGTGGTATCTGTTCTTACTTCCCAGGTACAGCCTATTTACTGCAGAGATCTGGGGACTGCACTAATTTGTCAGGGTTGTTGGGGTTTCTCCTTCTCATGGTGTGGTGCCCTGGATTTTGTGATTCATGTAGGTGGGAGGGTTCAATAGAGGATTTTCTTGAGGACAGGCACGTGAAAGATAAAGTAGGCACTTCTAGTTGCCATCTTTTTCTTTCTCAACTTTGCCTCCAGAATTTTGCCATTGCTGAGAATTTGTCTTTTTATCTTCTCGTTGATAAGTGACTAAAAGAAGAGCAAAGTTTATGATGATAATGTTTTGTGGTGGCCACTGGTTCTGCCTGGGATCACAGATTTATACTGCATGGCCTCTAAGAAAATATTTAACAAGCTGTTGTTTTTCAGGGAGAGGAGGTGGGAACTCCTAAGTCTTTGCTTACGTGAAAAATACAGGTGTATGGCAGATGAGAATAATGCACTCTCCATCTTAATAATATCTGTGGTGAGAAATAGTTTAAATTACAACATTAAGGTTTAGGTTAGAGGCTGTGGAAAACTTTCCAATGGACTCTCTGGGGTGGTCATGGAACCTGCATTCCTGCTGACCATGGACAAACATGTTGGAAAAATCAAGGCTGGAGCTGGTCCCTTCTTGGACCTGGGGCAGATGGACAAGGTGATGCCATCAGGTCTTTTTCAGTCTATATTTTTCAGTGGTATTTTTGCTTTTCCTTTAATGGCCTTGAACATACCTTTTCTCTACCTGTCTAACACTGCCTAATTTTTTTCTTGTGTTTTATTTTGTCTCGTCCGTGTATCACACTTGCAGTTGTGCATTGTGGTGTTGTTCTGGCTGGGTGTGCCTCGCTGCAGTTGCCGTGGCAATGCTGGGAAGTGTGGCTGTGATGAGCCTTTCCTGGTGAGGATTGCAGCCTTCAGGTGTGCCTGGAGAACTGTAGCAGCAGTGGGATCTGTGGCACGGCCAAAGGGGTCTGCCAGTGCCACAAGGAGTTCATTGGACAGGACTGGAGTGAGAATCAATATCCTGGGGATTGCAGTGGCAACGGGTTCTGTGACACAGGAGTGTGCTACTGTTACAATGGCTTCTTTGGCCTCAGCTGTTCCAAGGGTAAGACGCCTGAGAGTTACTTCTCTCTTCATTCTGGCAATCTGACTTTCCCTCTCTCCTTCCCATACACTTTTAGTTAATCTTGTAGGTAAGCCAACCCTGGGATCACCATGGTGAGTTTGCAGTTTCTGCTAGCTGATTGGTCCTTGTCTTGAAGAATTGCTTGGGAAACACTGTGGAATTGGGGAGAGGTGAGAATACGTTTAAAGATGGTGCTAGCAGCAGCCTGTGTGCTAGCTGAGGGAGAGAGCAAAGTGAGCCTGTAATTAAAGAAGGAGACAGGGTTCATTTCTTGACATACAAATGAGACATTAGAAGGTAAAATTGTGTTTGCTGCAGTGTGCACTGCTTGCTGATGAGGTAGTTGATTGGATGAAACCTGTGAGACAAAGGGTGTGTAGATCCTTTTAAAAGCCTCCCTTTGAAGTGAGGTCATTGGGAAATTGTTCCTTATCCTGCTTCCTTACAAAGTAGTAAGATTTGCTTGCGAAGACCTTGAGGAGTGTCCTGCACTTCATGCAATGAAGTGAATGCACTTCATTCTGCCTCCCTACAGCCAGAGGCTGGTACTCAAGTACTCAGCCTTTTGCCCTGGAAGCACCTTCTCAGCATGGCACTCTTGATCTAATCTTCCACAGCTCCTTGTGAAAAAGTAACCAGCACACACCGAGGCAGGTATTGCTCTGTGAGGCTTTTCAGTGACCTTCTTCACAGATCTGATTTGCCCTGTATCATCCCTCATGTTTCAGGCCTGATCTGTCTGCTCAGAGACTCACCTTTTAAATAAAGATTATTGGTTCAAAACTTCACTCCTGGCATTTCCACATTATTCAGGTGTGGCTATCCAGCATTCTTCTCTCTTGTCTGTAGGCTGAGAATTGCTACTCAGGAGGCAGCACCTTTATAGAGGTGGCGAGCATAAACAATTTTGTCAGAGAGCTGTTGCCCTCTTGTTTTCTCCCAAAGGGCTGTCTGTGTTCAGCTTTGGATCCTTTTCCTTCCACAAAACCTGCAGTTGTTTTACAGGCCCTGAAAGTGGCCCCTGTTCTCTGAGTGAGCAAGGGCTACAGAATTAATGCATGTAGCACAGTCCATCTTGTTACTGTTTCTGAGCACTACACCTCCAGTCCTGCTTAAAAAGTCCAAAGGAAAGTGGTTCTTTATCTCAGCAGCTGTAGCCAAGTGCTCCTCTCCTGTAGATGTCAAATTGTTTTTTCTGTTCCAATCTGGGTTAGATTTCTGCATCCTGAGAGATACACCAAGCACTGGCTTTATTTATTGTTATTAATGTGTTCTTTTTTATGTGTCTCAGATCATGAAGTGACATTTTATGTTGCCATGGTAACTGGAATATCTGAACATTTAGAATTTACTATGAAGCATGCAAGAGTATTATTAATGCTTTGCCATTCCTTCTGAAGGAGAACTAGAGTACAAGGACATGTTGAACAGCAGAGAGGCAGACACAATCATCTTCTGAACTCTGCTTGGACAAGGAATAAAGTACACCACATGTATTTAGATACTTTCTTATTTTACAGAAAACCTGAATTATTTAAATCCAGCTTCTATATCACAAGAAGAGACAGGATGAACAGTCTCATATTTTGTACAGAGTTTTCAATGAAAGCAATGGTATGCACATAGTGAGGGTGGGTTTGGTGAAAGCAGTGAACTACACATGGGAATGAATGCTGCCTTTCAAGTGAGAAGAATCTGATGTTATCTGACCTCATGTTGCTGACACACGCCTTTTTACAGGCACTATCTATATGCTTTGTTATCAGTTACAGCCTTGCTGTGTTGGTTTTACTTTCCCTGGTTTTTGGTAGTGGGGGAGCCACAGAGGTGGCTTCTGTGTGAAGCTGCTGCAAGCTTCCACCATGTCTGGCAGAGCCAGTCCCTGATGGCTCTGAAGATGGACATGCTGCTGGCCAAGGCTGGGCTATTAGAGAGGTTGGTAACGCCTCTGTGATAACAGATCTGAGAAGAAAATCAAAACAAAGGTGGGGACAGTTGTAATTTTCCAGCTATAGAAGAGGAGGAGGTAAGAATGTGTGAGGGAAACAACATGGAGACACCAAGGTCAGTGGAGAAGGAGAGTTAGGAGGAGGTGCTCCAGGTGCCAGAGCCGAGATTCCTCTGCAGGCTGTGGTGAGACCATGGTGAAGCAGCTGTGCCCCTGCAGCCTGTGGGGATCCACAGGGATGCAGAGATCCCCTCACAGCCTGTGGGGATCCATGGGGGATGCAGAGATCCCCTCACAGCCTGTGGGGATCCATGGGGGATGCAGAGATCCACCTGCAGCCCAGGGGGGAGGTGTCCATACCAGAGCAGGTGGATGCCTGGAGGAGGCTGTGATCCAGTGGAGAGAAGAGGCCCTGCTTCCAAGCTGGAGCAGCCTGTCCGTGGAGCACTGCACCCTGTGGAAGAGTGACCCCACCACAGCAGTTTTGGGAGGACTGTGTGCCTGTGGGAGGGACTCACACTGCAGCAGTTTTGGGAGGACTGCTGCTCGTGAGAGCGGATCCATGCTGGAGAAGTTCATGGAGAGCTGTCTCCCATGGGAAGGGATCCCACAGCACAGCAGGGGAACAGCTCCTCTACCTGAGTAGCAGGAGAAAACCTTGCATGATGAACTGACCAAAACCCCCATGCTCTGTCTCCCTGTCCTGTCAGTGGGAAGGAGGGAGGGGTGGGGGAAGAAAAGGTGTTTTTAAGGGCTTATTTTACTTCTCATTATCCTCCTCTGATTTTGTTAGTAATATACTCACTTTCTATCTCTAAGTTGAACCTGTTTTGTCCTTGGAGTGCTTTCTCCTGGTCCTTCTATCAACTCATGAACCTTTCGTTTAAATTTTTTCTCTTCTCTGCCCAGCTGTAGCAGGGGAGGGCGAGTGAGCAACTTTCTTGGGTGCCTGGTGTTTGGCCAGTGTCAAACCACAAAACTTGCTAATGAAAGCTGGTAGATTGTTTGATCAGCTTAGCATGTGCTCACTTGTAATTAAAATCCAGTAAACTTGATGGTAAACAGATATTCTGTAAGGACTGCTTTCAAGGTCTGCTTCAAGACATTGAGGAGCTGTCTCTTGGCAAAATAGTTAAGGTATTGTTGGTGTCCTGAAATGTCTTAAGTGCAGCAGATTTGCCCAGGTCTCCTCTAGGCACCAAATATAAAAGTTTCCATCAGTACTCAGTGAGAAAAGCTCATCTTTCTGCCTCTTCTGTGGAGTGGCTGCACTCCCTAGTTTTGGAGATCAGTTGACATTTGGAATTAACTCTGACAGTTATAGGAAAAGAGGGCTTAGGCTTGTCTTTCTATTCCTAGATGTATTGGTACAGAGAGCTTTATGATAGAGTTTTCTTCATGCCAGTGTGGGTTTAGAAGCTGGAAAGAGTCATCCAGGAAATTGTATTTGTTACTGGCTGCATTATTCGTTTGTATCAATGTATTGTATCAAATGATATGCCATTGAGCAGAAAGAAATGGTTAAATCCAAGACGACTATAGGCTGGGAGCTCCAGTTCTACATTTTCTTACTCAAACTAAGTTTGAAAAAATTTCATGCTTGGCCATGTGGCAAATGATGATGCTCATTGCAGTGTTTGTCTTTGTTTCTCTTTTAGTCCTTGCTCCCCAGAATATGCAGTTGCTGAACCCCACAGAGAACTGTCTGTCTGTCAGCTGGGATCCTGTGACTGATATGGATAATCATCTCCTTACCTATTATCTGGCTTGGTATGAAATGATGGTGAAACAAATCCATGTGCCCAAAGAGCAGCTCAGCCATGAGATTGTACTGGTGCCAGGGTGGAATCTCACAATGTCAAACTTCCATCACATGTGAAGGGGATTGCCAGTGAGCCCAAGCATCTAGAAACAAGTACAGGCAGGAACAGGTAGTATTATTTGAAGAGTCAGATGTTGTAAACACTTAGATTTCAACAAGTGAGGGGAACTGCGTGCCAGGGAGCACTTTCTCTTCCCATACTAGAGCTATGTCATTGTTTTCTGGAGAATCAGTTCCCAGATTTGGATCACTAGGGCTGAATGTATTGCAGATTTCCTCTCTTTCCATTTTTCTTGTCCAAATCCTACTTGTGTTGATACCTGTGAATTCCAGGGAATTTGTAGTGTTGCCTGCTGCAAGAAGCAGGAATGGAAGCATGCAGGATAAAGGCAGCATGTTACTAAGAATAATGCACTGTTCAACTGGATGCAGAAAGAACTTTAAAGTAGGCAGGATGTCATGCCTAGATACTTACTGTCCAAATATGTCTGCAGTAGTGAGTTCTCCTCATAGTCTCTTCCCAGGACTGAATGAGCATGATCCTGCTGAGGTTAAGAGGATGTGTCTGCAAAGGCTGTGTATTTCAAGCAGTCTCTTGAGAACTGAAACATCCTTTGGTTAGCAGCTGATACTATGCTATCTGCTTGTACTTGGCAAAGACAGGCAAAAGCTTGGTGATTTTGATGTTTTTCCTGCTTCCAGCACAACAGGTGGGAACTGAGAGCCAGCAAACACCAGAGCTGGACGGTTACCATGGATAAAACTAAACCTGTTGAAGTAACAATTGTGCTGTCCTTGCTTGACTTCTCAGTTTGGCTGAGGAAAATATCTTGTGTCTCAGAACAGGAAACTGGGCAGGGAAGGAGCATTGTTTAGTGACTTTTCTTTCTTCTATTTACCTTTTTGTGCTGATGCTGGTTCTCTACATCTCTCTGCTGTCTTTCCCAGTCCAGTCTGCAGTCAATGTCATCTGGGTGCCAGAGGAGATGGAGTACTCCCTGGAAGTGGAGTGGGTGAACCCATCAACAGATGTGCATTAATACAAGCTGAAGTTCAGATCCCTAGTGGAGATGGATGAGAAGCAGGTCATGGTGCCCAAAAGCAATGACCCTAAGAGCAGATACATCCTCACTGGTGAGTATTTGTGGGTGTTCCAAACTGGGCAGGAGCAGGAAGAAGTGGCAGGAATGATTAACTCAGACTGAGACAATTCTTCTCTCATGTGAATGTCTGGTGAGATCTGTTTGGGCTCCCCTATCACATAAGGAGGGGTGTCTCCACAGGGAGAAAGCTATGCTCTGTAAATAACAAGTTTCCAGGCATAGTCATTCATTTAATTCTGTCCTTGGTAGGAAAAAAGTGCATTTTTCTGTTTCAGAGCTGATATTATGGAAATCCCCACCACAGAGCATTGAGCAGCAGTCAATATGCCTGCCCTAAGGGCAAGCCTAGATCAAAGGTGCTATCAAAGCATTGAAAAGACAAAAAGCAAGTTGGATAGAAATCTGAACTTTAAGTTCCCCTCTGTAAAAAATCTGGAGCTGGATAAACTAAACAAAACAGCTTTCTTTAAGAAAAAATGCCATCTTCCCTAATTGTTGGTAATGCTCCCTTATGTTCTTTGTAGGCCTGAAACCTGTAACAGAACATAAGGTCACTGTCACACCTGTGAAAGACAGCACAGAGGGGAAGCCATCCTCAGTGACTGGCAGGACTGGTATGTGGAAAGTTGCTTTTACTACAGTGATGTTACTGTAGGGTTTGGGGACAGATCTTTCAAAATTCCAGCACAAAAGGTTCATAATTGACTGCTTCTTCATACATGACCTGCAGCCAGGTCTGCTTATGCCTTGTCTGAGCTTGCATACACTGTATATTAAACACTAAACCCTAAGCCTAGCTCAGTCTTTTGCTTTAATTTTTCACAGTAACTTCACCCTTAACTTGACTAACAGCTCCATCCAGACAGGATAAATGTAGTGAGTTGGTCTCTGTATGGAATTACAACTCTGTTGACTAACTGACTGTCTTAAAGAAAAGTGGCAGAATATTTTTGAGCTATTCTATTGCAAAAGAGACCTTGAAGAATTTTAAACTCTCATTCTACTTACAAGATTCTGGAATTTCTGAAATTCATCTCTTACAAAAGGGTAGGCATGCTGCTTCCAAAGTCTGAAAAATTCCGTATCAGGCCTGACATTTCTGAGGTTGTTGTGTAAATTGTTCTATTAAAATGAAATTTATTTTAAACATCAAAACCTACAACCTCCACATTGTCATTTGAGGGCTATTCTTCTGCCCTGTGTAGACTCTGATTATTTGGAACGCCCTTGATTTGTGTTTTCAAGCTGTTCTTGACAGACATGGGGGCTGAAAAGCTTCTTAAAAAAGGAAAATAATAACCCCAATGCTCATATTCTTATGTAACCCCTGGAATTTAGGAGATGCAAATAAGCAAATACCAGCTACTTCAAGAGCTACCACCAAGCTCTGATTCATCAGCTAAAATAGCAAAACCTTGGGGGAGTCTGACAGACAGGTCTGCAGGGAAGGCAGAAAGGGAGGAGCAGCAGATGGCTAACAGTGGAAGCAGAGAAAGGGTAGGCACTGTACTTGAAGCTGGGAGGGGGCAAGCCAGAAGGTTGATGCCAAAATGATTTTTGCTTTTATATATTCTTCATTTATTTGTAGCTCTGTAGACTATTGCTGTACAGTTCTATAGTTCCTGGCTCACTCCAGCATTTTTCCTACTCTGATAGACAGAAAGACAAAACACATTCCGAAGGACCCAATCCCAATCTTGTTTCCTCTGGGAACCAAGGACGAGCTACCCTCACAAGACACTTTCCTATAAAAAACTGGAAGAAGAGGGGCCCCAGAAGAGTTTGAACCAAGGGGGGGAATTACCTCATCACCTCTGTTTCTAATTGGTGATTCTTGTCAATTATGCTAATTTGCTAAACTTCTAAAACTGTATTCGCCCTATGTGAGGTGGGCATTTTTCCATACTTGCCCCTAGAGGCCTCCAATTAAAGACCAGCTTTTATATTACCTCCTATATTAACATTGCCTTGAAATTGTGTTGTTTTATTTCTAGATCTTTAAGGCATCTAGGTAATCCTCAAGTTGGTATCTGTGGAAGGCAAGACAGGTACCCTGCAAGCTCTGCCTGCAGAAAGAAATTGAGAGTTTCATGTAAATGGTAGAACGTTCTTTCTTTCTCCTGGTTTCTCATGGATGCCTTTCTTCAGAGGCTGTTGGGGGAAACCTAAGTGAGTGTTTTGCTGGCCAAAGAAGTAAGGCAAAAATAAAGGAAATGTGTACATGGAATGGTTTGAGTTAGAAGGCACCTTAAAGATCATCTAGCCCAATCGCCTGCCATGGGCAGGGACACCTTCCACTATTCCAGGTTGTCCTAAGCCCCATCCAACCTGGCCTTGAACACTTCCAGGGTGGGGCAGCCACAGCTTCTCTGGGCAACCTGTTCCAGTGCTTCACCACGTGCCCAGGGAAGAATTTCTTCCTAACATGCCATGACAGGTTTTTTAGGGGTTTAATTCTACTGGACATAGCTAATCCTGCACTTTGAAATGCTGTCTCAGCCCAACCAACCTGACAACCGACCAAGGGACAGAAGATACCGCCACTGCCTCATGGAATAAAATGGAGGCTCCCTTAGACAGGTACATGGGGAGATACACCTCAGCTGATTGAGACACCAAGGAAATACAGTTGGGCAGTGCAAATGACATGATCACTTTACTGGATCTGAAGCCTGACATGGAATATGTTGCTGACATCTGCTCAGAGAAGGGGCTCCAGAGGAGCAAGAAGGCAAGCACCAGAGCTGTGACAGGTGAGTTGTAGCAGCAGGTTGGTTCATTGTCTCGAGCCAGCCCATGTTCTCACTGGGCAGCTCCTGGGCCATGCAGGGAGTTCAGTAGTGAAAAGCACTGCATATGCAGAGCAGCACAGCCCGTACGCAGCTGCAGTGCAATTAGACCTAAAGAACAAACTTGATTTTCATACCACACAAGAAAATAATTTGCTTGGTTTTTCTTGCCACAGATGAGCGTCTCATACTGCTAACGAGCTGAGCTGTGATTATTCAAATTCCCAATTCCCAGCATGTGCTGCTCTAGGGTGGCACAAACAAGCCTCAGCAACTTTCATTAAAACGAAAAGTAATGTATTTTCATCTCACAAAAGAGCTGAGATTAGTACATGCAGGTGGGGAAATCACAACTTTTCTGTAGCTAATGTGTGGTAAATCACAGTGCAGCTAAGCTGGTATGTGGTAGATTACACTGTGGCTGTTGTGCATTTGTGCCCTGGAATTTAGAGCCTCCAGCAGAATAAGAAATGCTGTTCCATTAATTTGAGAGGCATCTGCAAGACCTTCACTTCTCAGGCTGCTGAGATGTATTTAGTAATTCAGTGAATTAAAAAATCTTAACCAGACAAACAAAAAAAGTTGTTCTCTGTAAAGGTCATGGGTGGTATGGCTGTCCTCAAAGGGCCACATTACTGCAGGCTGTTGTGTTGTGATATGAAACTAAGACTTCTGAAATCTTGTGTTGTGTTTCCATCTGAGAATTGGGCAGGGAAAAGAGTGTAACTGTAGGAAGAATTAGAAAGTGACAGACAGCTGCATTTCATAGATTTTGAGCATTTGGTGATTTGGGGTTTTTTTGTTCTGATTCCCAGAACAACTCAGGCAAGATGATGTTGTAATCTTTAGAAAGCAAACGTCAGTAGCACCATATTCTGCCTGGGCTCAGTGTCTGCCTGGGCAGTGGCTGTGCTTTTGTTGCTCCCAAAGAAAGAGCCCTGATCTCATAGCTGTGAGGAGGAGACCTAAACCCTAGCTGAAATACCTCAAAACTGGGCACCCCCCTACTTGCTAGTTCAGGCCCATCCTTGGCAAGAAGTAAAGGATGAGAGGTGGAAGAAATCAGCAGGGCCCTGAGTGTCCCTGTTTGGACACTCCTGTTTTTCACTCAGCTGTTCCACAGAAACCAGCAGCCTGTCTCAGCCAGTGCAGGGCAGAGGGATGACTGACCCTGCCAAAGCTCAGCCACCTCAGCAGTGACATGCAGATATGGTCACCAATGTGCCAAGAATGGCAGAGCATAGAAGCAGTTAGCACACCTATTTTATCTTCCTTGCAATGTATCCAGCAGTACAAAATGATTTGGCTCCACAAATATCCAGGGGTGACTCGCTTAAGTAGTGGCTATTTCTTGCATGGTCAAAATACAGTTTACAGCTAAAGATAAAACTTCTGTTCGATTTACCAGTCTGGGCTGGAGAGAAAAAAAGAAGCAAGCTTTTGGAGCACAAAACCTCTTTTAGGTCTTTAGACATAGAATCTTTTCCCAAATTTCATCTGTTTTTCCAAGTTATTAGATAGTCTAATAAAGCACACTACCTCTGGCTGTAAAACTTGTGTTGTCTGTGTCTTTAGACCATTGTGATTACCACAGCCCTATACTAAAACTTCTAATAAGTTTTTCTCATAGAAATTGACAGCCCAACTATCAGTAACCACAAGCATCATCACAGAGAGATTCTAATTACCTGGAGGTACTATAAACAGGTCATGTTATAAATACTAAGAAGGATTAGGGTAAACAAAGTCCTTGCATCAGTGTCTCTTATGTGTTTGTGTAACCTTATTTTAATTGGTTGGTTTGTTTATCCTTCATCATGCAATAGGGAAATATTCAGCTCCTTGAGATGAAGAAATTGAAGTGCAGAGAGGTTAACAGCATATGGGCCACGTTTCTTTGCAATAGAATGAATAATCATGGTTCCTCAATTGTTCTCATGTTGCAGTCCTGGTTAAGGATGTGTAGTGATCTTTCTAATGTGTTTCCTGTTTATAACAACACTATAAATCTGAACATTGGAATCCACTGAAAGTGGTGGCAGGTATTGACAAGACTCATCTCTAGGCCAGGAACTTACTGGAGGGAAATGAATGAATGTGTACCTGGGTCACCCTGGCCTCTTAACAAAAGAGCTTTGGTTGTTCTCATTTTCTGGACAGATGACATGTGTGTGTTCTTTGGAGGCTTGTGACCATAACAAAACAGGAAAGTAACAGTATCATGCTTTGTAAGGGCTTTTCTGTCCAGGTCAGGACTGGCTGTGCTGTTTCCCAGGAAAGCATCTATTAGAATTAAAGACAGGCCTTTTAAACCACCTCAGACCTTGTCACCTTTAAGATTTGTGGATCCAATCAATGTGTGATCAGAAATAGGACTTGAAAAAGGAAGAAATTTGAGGGGAAGCAGTGTCACAGGTGACAGCAAAGCCTGAATATGACAGCCTGTGTTGTTTGCTTTAACTGTCTGCAGAAATCAACAGCCTGGCTCACCTTGCTGTGCCTCAGTGCCTTACCTTGCCTTGCTGTGCCTCTTCATCGTCAATGCCAAGTGTGGTGATTAGCCATTGAGATGCAGTAAAGCCACAGATGAGTTAGTCCTTGCCATCCTTTGTTTCCTGAGAATAGGAAAACAAAAAATTTAAGGGAAGGGTATGTGTCTTTTTACTCTGCACTTGATTTCGTAGTAATGGACAGCACGAGTCTGGTAACTGGCCAAGTGACAGAGGACTCAGCCACCATCTCCTGGGACAGAGTGCAAGCTCCCGTGGACAAGTATGTGGTGGGCTACACTTCTGCTGGTGGGCACATTAAAGAAACAGAAGTGGGGAAGGACAGGAGCATTACCACCCTTCCAGGACTGAAGCCAGGCATGAAATTCCCTATCCATCTCTGGACAGAGCTGGGGAGCAAGCAGAGTAAGAAGGCAAGCACTGACAGGTAATGTGGGCAGAAGGGAAAGGAAATGGGATGGAAGTTGTGCATCAACCCAGGCAGGCATCTGGAACAACCACCAAACCATGGCTGAAATGCAAAGAGTAAATTTATTTCAGTACTTCACTAATTGGAGGATCCCAAAGCAACACCTGGGCAGAGACACACAGGCAGGTATGCCAGCACCATTAGGCTCAGTCCCATTTTTCAAGGGTCCATGAATGTATCATTTACCTGAGCTTTGACCCCCTCTCTTCCAAGACAGGAAGCTTAAGTCAGTGTGAGTGCCTCCAAGTCTCTCCAAACACCTATGTTATCTCTGCACAGAAATTCTGCTTCTCAAAACAGTCAGGATAAACAAGAGTAGACATAATATATGGCGTTTCCCACACTGTTACTCTTCAGGCCTGGGAATTCCCAGCTGCAAGGTCATTGAATGTACCATCCTCCTCACCATTATTCCACTTTCAACCCTTTCCTCCCAGCAGATGGATCCTGCTTTATTATTTTTCTATGTTTTATAACAGAGTACTTTTTGCATTGCTGCACAGTGGTAGCCCCACTTAAATAATTAAATTTAGTATTTAAATACATGCATACAGGCTACCCATAAGAGAGACTGCTGCTGTAGATGATTATAGAAGAGGCAGATGTCGTAATGCGAGAGTGATGGCAGCTGATGGTCCTTCTTTCACTAGTTCTTAATCAAAAGCATGCAGTGCTTCATGTGCTGCCATCAAGCCTAACAATAGCAGGTTTAACAACCAAAATGAAACCATTTTAGAATTGGAGACAGCTATAAATAATGGTTTGCCCTTTGACTTGTGACCTTAGGCCAGTCCTAGGAGACTGCTAAGCAAGTTTAAATTTATTCTGTTCAGTCAGCTGTAAGGACTGTGATGTACTGAGAACATTTGGGGTTACACTAAATCCATTGACCTTGCTAATGTACTTTTTCTAGTTTATGCATTCATCTGGTGTGAGATAGAACAGTTGAAGCTTGGATATTGGGCAAGATGCCAAAGAGTTCCCTACTGCTTACCAAGATCAAGGGCAGCTGATGGGGACAAATCTTGAGGCTAAAAGGCTGAACCTATCTGAAACCAGAAATTAATGGAGAGTTTCAGCAAATGAAAATATTTTTTTCTTGAACAGGCATGAAATTGGAGGCGCCTGGAAATTTTGCATGAAGTGAAACTGCAGAGAGGGAATGCATTTAACATTAGTAGTGATATTTTTTAAAATATCTGCACAAAAATAAATGATACTTCTGCTAAAATAATACAACTTCTGAGGAAGAAAAGAATACATTTTCTCACTCAAGGTGCTGGCTGATTACTCCCTGGCATTAAAACTGGTTGTGGCAGGGAGCTGCCTTGTGGTGGCCCCCTGCACCCATGGGAACTGCCAGCGGGCCTTTGAGGGCACTGCTGTGAGACCGCAGCCTCTGAGGCTGCCCTTCCCATCCTTTGCTCCTTAGGATGGATTTGGTACCTCTTAGCTCCCTCTCCTGTCCAGCTGGAGATACATATGTAGTGAACTTGTCTGAGGAGGTTTCTGAGTTGTTTCACTTAAAGCAATTGTTTAGTGCTCTCCCAAATGAAGCACAAGTTCAATAGATAAAGGACTACTGTTCAAGTCATGAACCTGGTGTAAGGTGCTCTGGTTGTAATGAATGGACAGCGTTTTAAACAACATGGGCTGTGAACTGCAGTGCTACTGTCCATGCTCTTATATTTGGTGTTTTGATTTCTTCCTCTCTGCCTTTTTATCTGCTTTAAGCAGTAGACTGTGCATGAGGAGTGCAGCATTTCCTGGGAGGAGCCAGCCTGCTCAACTCTTCTTTATCTAAGACAGACAAAGCATGGCCTTGTGTTTTTCTGTGGCCTTTTCACAACTGCATTATTTCACTGATGCATTAAAATTTTTGTTATGCTTATCCTTATTCTTCAAGACCTGGGAAGTTTTGTAGCCTGGTATATACAGAAAGGACAGACAACAATGTGCCCATAGTCTTCCAGGGAGATCTGTGGAAGAGCAGAAAATTGAGATAAGTTATTAATTTATAGTTTGATATAAACTCAGGTGTGCTTCAGGGCTGGAGCACTCTTCCCTGGAGACCAGCACTTCCCACCAAGGACCTCCTCTGTACAACTTGGAAAGGCATTAAAACCATACTCATCAAATTGTTTCCTTAAGATGTTCCTAAAATATATAGAATAGAGCAAGCACAGGATGAAGATTAGGGAGAAGCTGCTACCAGTGTTTCTACTTTCAACACAGATTTAAAAATTGGATTTATCTTGAGGGAAGCACTGCAGCCCCCTTGTTGGCACCTCATAAGATGTTTTTTGACAACTGCTGTTAACTGGCATTCCATTAAAATAATTCTGTTCTTCTCCTTGTGCTGACCTTGGGCAGTCTGACTGCTCAGGAAAAGTCTGTCCAAGTCTTTGATGCCAGTGAAGGAGCTGATATCCCATATCCAGCACAGACTGAACTGTAAAGCTCTGGGTTTCTTTATATTCCTGTGTTTACTAAAGAAAACTGAACCATAACAACAACAACTTTGAAGTCATTCTTCATCTGCAGTAGGGGAACAAAGGGTAGAGGCTCTCAGCAGGCCATATTGGAGATGTGCTCCAGGACTGGGGCATAGAGCCTAAACCTGTCTGTGAGTGCTCCTCAGAGATTAGCCTGATGGAGACTCCTCAGGCAGACATGTGAGGGGCTGTGGGACACTGCACAGTTGAGCCAATTGCCAGGCTCACAGAACATCCCAAATCACACAGATCTGTAGAAGGCTTGCAGTGTTTGGTCTAGGCTTCTGCTGCTTGCTAGCTATGAAGGCCACTGGTTGACTTTCAGGCAACTGCAGTTCAGCCCAAGACCTGCACTGCAGTTTGTGTCTTTCATTTATGCAGTGGTGTAGCAGGACTTCCCCTTTGCCACGGAAGAACTTATCTGTTCTATCAGCTGGTGCAGAGCTCAGCTCATCTTCCCCCCCTTACAGGAATCTGCTAATTGGTGAGGTAACCCAAGCCAGACCTCTGTCCTGTAGTGAGTTATTTCTGGTACCAAGGAGGTGGAATTCCCAGCTGACCATAAACATCTTGCCTTGAGAGGAGATTGAAGGGAGATAAGACTTGAATTTCTGACTGACAGACACTTCACTTTACAAACTATAAAAGCTACACAAAACTTTCACAAAGGAGAAGTCTTTTGCACATTCCTTCAAAATGTGTGGGGACATCTCCTTAAGGCTGGCCCTGAGTTACTCTTCTGGAAGCTGAGTGAAAGGAATATGTGACCCTACCATCAGTTGTTGGTAAGCTATGTTGTTTCCTAATCTATATTATTTTTTGCTAGCTATAATACGGGTACCTTTAGGTTGTGCACTGTTTTATATAAATCTACTAGTAGTACTTTGTTTTAACCTGTGTAGTAAGTAACTGTTTAAGGTATTTTGTCTGTTAATCTTCTGTCTATTCAATAAATAACTCATGTATACTAGATCTGATTTGCTGTTTTCAAGAACTTGTGAGCCAGGGCAGTTTAGGTGCAGGTCACCTGATTTTAAGCTGCTGACAAAAATCTGAACCTGAAGCAGGGTTTGTCTAATGCTTGCACTCAATCCATAACAAATGTGAGTTGACTTTTCTTTTTGCACAGAGACTGATCCTCCCAAGAACCTCCATGTGTCAGGTGTGACTCATTCTACTGGTGTAGTTACCTGGACTCCTCCCACAGCACAGATTGATGGCTGTTCTCTGACCTACCAGGGTGAAGATGGCACAAGCAAAGTACAGTGAATTCCTTGAATTCCTCAGGCCTGTAGACCCCACTGAAATTACCCCTGTGATTATGGGCTCTGCCAGTTGGGACTTGTGGGTATGTGGACCACAGAAATTTTGAGTGGGAATCTATGTGGCTCAAGGAAGGCAATGTGCTGCTGTCCTGTGTAGAAGGTGTGGAGGGACTTAGTGACACTGGAAGTGTCACTAACTTCCTAACAGATCTTCAGGTGCTGAAAACATGGTTGTCTCTTCACTTAGAATATGTTGTTATTACCTGGAAGGACAGCACCCATCAGGGGCAGGGTGTCCTCAGTGTCCTAGGAGTGTTTCTTGAGACCTTAGTCCCAGTCTTCCTTCCAAGGAGATGGACTTCATGTTTCAAGGATGCAGGGTGAATTTGCCTATCTGAATCCTACAAGAAAACCTTTTAAATACATATGGGGTTTGGTGCACTGTGGTCCAGAAAAGC
Organism: Pseudopodoces humilis; assembly: GCF_049639895.1. Taxonomy (NCBI): domain Eukaryota; kingdom Metazoa; phylum Chordata; class Aves; order Passeriformes; family Paridae; genus Pseudopodoces; species Pseudopodoces humilis. Next base: position 4,280,789 of record NC_142209.1, on the reverse strand, counting down.
TAAATACTGTTCTGAGTTGGGTTGTGCTTTGATCTCTTGTCGCTTGGCAGGAAGTACATCTGGGTCCCAGCAAATGATTGTTTGTGCTAGAAGGGCTGGAACAAGGAATGAGGTACACTGTCTTTTTGATGGCCTACAAGGGAGATTGCCTGAGCAGAAAGAGCAGAGATTCTCAACAGGTAGCAACTGGCCTTGGATATTGCATTTTTCCCACGTGCTCTGCAGCTGTTGTGCATCACAGCAGAGATCAAAGATAGAGTTTGTGTCCTATGGATGAACAGGGAAGCAGTGATCATAATGAAACCAACTGGCAAATCAGTGGTGTTATTCCTGGCTGGGTGTCTGTTCGCAGCCACACCATCTGGAGGCTTGGGAACACGGTGTGACTGTGAGTGGAGATTGCCCATGCTGGCCACCAGTGCTGGCAACCCTTGCTAGCCACATGCAGGACAAAACCTGCTGATGAGAGGCCAGTAAGCAGGAGAGAGGATGATAATGCAGATCTTTCTGCACATCCTAGTAATGGCAGGGAACAACAGTGTAAATAATCTCAGGGCCTTGGGTAGCTGTCCAGGTTGTTCAGAGGTCAGGAAACACACACCAGAGTGACAGCAAATCAAACTTTTCATGCCAGCGTGCTATGAGAGGCTCTTGTACTGTGTGAATGCCCACAGGGGTTGCCAATTGTGGATTAACTGTGAAATTCAGAGAAATTAAAGTACCTTTTCCCGCCACTCCCACCTTTACAAACAAGGGCTCCTCTTCCCGCTCTTATTGAAAGCCAAGGCTGGGTCTTTTTGTATGGATGGATAGGCAGTGGCAGGACAATGATTTTAAACTGGCAGAGGGCAGGTTTAGATTAGATATAAAGAAGAAATGCCTTACTTAGAGGGTGGTGAGCATTGGCACAGGTTGCCAACAGAGAATGTATCTGTCCCATCCCTCGAAGTGTTGATGGCCAGGCTGGATGGGGCCCTGAGCAACCTGATCTAGTGAGTGGCATCCCTGCTGTAGCAGGGGGTTAGAACAAGACAAGCTTTAAGGTCCCTTCCAACCCAAACCATTCTAGGATTCTATGGTTCTGTCTCTTCAGCCTTTGGGGACCCTATCTGTGTGCCAGCTCCCAGGCAGTGGGAAGGCCAACAGCTGCTACCTGCTGATGCAGCTGGGCCCTGTGTGAGTGCACAGCAGGAGCTGCTGCTTTCTGTACTTCTAGTACCCTTGTCGATAGGAGCTTCCCAAGGTGTAGTGCCTCCTCCTGCTTTGCTGAGGGACAGTTTTTCCTGCTCTGTTCACACAGTGAGCTTCCTCTACCTGTATCCCACGGATTGCAGCCAGGTGCAGCAGAATAGAAATGCCTCCAGTGGCATGTACACCATTTACCTGAACGGGGATGGCAGCAGGCTGCTGCACATGTACTGTGACATGAGCACTGATGGAGGCAGGTGGATACTGAGTGAGGCTCTGCTCCTCTTCCTGCTTTTTGATAAATGTAATCACATGGACATGACACAAATGTTAGTTGAGGCTCCTTTCTCTCTGCTGAACTCCTGTGTTTCAGCTCCTTCCTGAATGGAGTACCATGTTTTAGGGAGGCTGGTGGATGCTGAGGTACCCAACAGTCTGGGGTTATGTGTATGTACAATTAATGAAGTTCAGCTGATGTCTGTCAGTGTTTTCATTGCTGGTGCTGTGAGCATGTACCTCAACTCTGGCCACACAAGAAGTGTTGAATGACTCAAAGGAATCTGAAGGCAGAAGCACGGATGCTTTGAGGTGGGAAGTGTGTGTGAATGTGGAGGAGTGAGGTCTCAGGTTCTCTGATAGCAATCTCCCTAAACAACCAGAGAAAAATACTACCTTTTTCACCTTTCAGTGATACATGATTTTCTCCACTGAAATAAATTGTCGTGTGTTACTACCAAGCCCCTCTGATCTTGGTGAAGTTTAGAAACCCAAATGCCTTGTGGATCTTGTCTAAGCTTGTTTTGTCTAAGTGTTCAGATCATGCTTAGATTTGTGGGAAGTAAACTGTAAAATTTGTACAACCAAGTATTTTGCCCCAGTGTTATGTGCAGCCAGAAAATGCAGTGTGTGAATCAGGGAATCCAGCATTAAATAAGGCAAAGTTTTTGGAGAAAGAGCCTTTAAATGTTCTGGGAAAAATGATGTTGCAGTACAGCCAGTTTTGTGCTGGTTATTTGTTTTTTCTGTCTCTTGCCAGAAACTGAGATAAGACAGAATAAACTTGGCAAATTGTCATGAAGCCTCAAGAAGGGAAGGAGGAGGCAGGAAATAGTGATTTAACCAAAATGGTCATGGAGTGAGAGACTAAAACAGCAAAGGTGAACAGGCTTCCCACTTTAAAGAGTAATTGTCTTTTATTTCTAGGTTTTGACAAGCTGCACAACCTCAGGGGCTGCAGCTCCATCTGCTACGAGCTCTGTGGCTTTGTGGACAGCCAGGGAATCTGTCTCTGCTGTCTATGATTTCTTCCAGGTTGCCTCAAGGCTGTCACTAGGGAATTACAGAGGCAATGTTGGCAAGGAATGCCTTGTACTGGTGCTGTCTCTGCCCAGGGAAGCAAATGCTGGGACCTGTGTATTTGTTTTGTCAGGAGCTCCTTAGATCAGGATGGATCAGATGTGGTTCACTTTGAGGAGGAAAGTCTTCCTAGGGAGACTGAGGGGAGTGTGCCCATGGGCCTGTCTCATGCTGAAGACAGGAGAAAGAATTGCTTGTTCATAGGGAAGAGAGGGCTCTGTGACTCAGGGAAATGCCTGAAAAGGCAACTAGAAGTTTCCACGAGGTAACCTGTGCTGATGGGGCAGCAACTTCTGGGGCTTCCCAGCTGAGAGGGAATAAAAGTGACTTTTATTCAGATAGGAGTTTGCTCAACAGCAGTGCTGGCTTCTGCCACTGGTAAATCCTTACTATTGCTGTTGTGTCCCTAGTGTTCCAATTATCCTTTAAAACCCTCTTGCCATAAGGTTTAGATCTTCAGCTGGGAGGATCCACCCCTTGGACATGCCCTCTAATAGCAGTTAGAGATTTGTGTCCAGGCCTATCCTGTGGCTTTTCCCCTGCCAGGCCTGCTGAAGGGTGGATAAGCCCTCAGGCTGAGCAGCTGTAGTAACTTACTATCTGTTTGATCCCTTCTTTTAGGGGTTGCAAGGACCTACCACAATGGCTGGAAGTTCACAGTGTGGGACAGGGACAATGATGTGGCTCTCAGCAACTGTGCCCTGATGCACCAGAGCGCATGGGGGTAAAGAACTGCCACCCAGCCACTCTCAGTGGGAAGCACAGGGAGAGAAATCACAGGGAGGTGAGCAGCAGAGCTGGTGTGCTGATTATTTCTTCATAGCCTGAAGAAAATATGTGGAGGGAGTGTCTTTCCTTGCAGGAGGGATTGCCCTCCAACTCATCTCATTAGAAAGCAAAATGATCCATAACAAAACTTACAGCTCTTACTCCCTCCTCCCTGGATCCAGAGGACCTGAGCTCATGGCTCCCTGCTGCTTGTGGGCAGACATACATGAGGTGGAGCTGTCTTGATCTCTGAGGGCATCACCTAAAGGAACACTCACTGTCTTGCTCTGAGCAAGCATGATGCTCTGATGCACTGATGTAGCCTTTCCCTTGGTTTTTAGTGATCACCTTGGGGTACATCTCGCTGTACAGGCTTAATTTGGGATTGAAGATGGTTCAGTCCTTTGTGTTCCAAGCTAGATAGATGTTTGATCTCTATTAAGAGTGTTTGAAAGACTGATTATAATTAAAGTGTCTGCTTATTGGAGGGTTAAATGGTATTTGAGGTGGGCAGTGGTAGACTCCTAGCGCCTGGTCTGAGCACTTTAGTAAGAGAAATTCCTTGGTCTTCTCCCAGGGTGTGAACTGGGAGTCATGGAAAGGACATGAATTCTCCATCTGTTTTATGGAGATGAAGATTCATCCTCATTCTTCCAGTGATAAGCCAGTCCTGGGGAGGAGGAAGAAGTCTTTATCAGAGAAGAGGAAAAGGTCAGGGCTTAAATAGAACTCTGTGCAGAACAATACCAAATTGATTCAGTATTTCTTAACCAAGTTTGATTCAGACAGCTTTCTCCAATACAAAGGAGACAATAGCTGACCTATGTGGGACCCAGGGACATCTGGATCTGCAGGCCAACCTGCTACCAGCGTTTGGAGCTCCTGGTGGGTGATGTTCCAGAGAACTGGAGGGGGCTTGTAGGGGCATCATGCTTATAGATACTCTGGTTGGCTAAGCATGACAAGGACCTGCTTGATCCAATACATCAAATTCTATGAATTTTGTGTAAAGCAAGCCTCAACACATGTTGTTCTTTCTGAAACCTGGGCTGCAGATTCTTCTTAATTCTGTTTTTCTCTGGTGCCATCCACTTCAGACTTACAAAAACAAATTTGAACCTACTAGCATATAATAGCCCCCTAATTTACATCAGAGTGAATTTTTCTGAGACTATCACCTCTCCCTGTTTTGGTCTGAAGTCCTCCTTGTTATTTGGGTACATTCCCTATTCTTCCTGCAGAAGTGGGTTTTGGGAAATACTTCCAGTCTGATGGCAAGGCTCATTAACCCATGTGTGTTCTGTGGATTGGGTTCCAGTGTCACATCTCTGTAGGCTAAAATCTTGCTATTTTGCTTGTGTCATGTTTCCCAGCTCAGAGAAAAACCTAAGGAGATGTGTAGTAGATTGATGTTCACACTCCAGGGTGAGGCCCAGAACAGGGTGAATGTAAAGGTCTACCCTCCTCCAGGCTCTGCTCACCATCCCAGACCTGCCTCTCTGTACTGCTTGCTTACAGACAATTAACCAAATTCCCCGTGCAACTGTTCCATCTGCTGCCTTCTGCTTTTTCATCAGCAGTGTGGCAGGTAGTGATGCTGAAATGATAACACTTGTCATCCACCCCTAAAGTGAGCATTTCTTGGAGTTAAACTGATGCTCTGTGCCTCAGTGCATGGTTTCACATTTGACTGCTTTTATTTTTTTTTTTTTTTTTACTCACAGCCATAAAGGTGAGGTTTATTTTCTTTCCCTGAGAAGATATTAAAATTCTGGACAGCCAGCTCCAGCCAGGGAAGAAGTATGATCTAAACAAATGATGCTTGCTCAAAGGCTTCCTTGTCTGAGCACACTGGGACATGGTTCTCCCACGTCTTAATGGCCTTTTCTATTGCAGTGCTAAGCTGAGTAATATATTTTAAAGAATCCTTCCCAGACTTTGGAGAAAGTAATAAAATCCCAAATAAAGGAGGTCATTAAGTATTTCTGTCTTCTTTGTTTTGGGTGGTGGAATTATTTTTCTTCCTGTTTAAGTATTTTGCACAAAGTGTAGACGCATACCCAGGCCTGGAGTGGGACTGTGCAGGTTAGGTCTTTGGGGTGTTCTCCAAAACAGGGCTGGGGATTGTGCTCTCTTTGTGACTTAACTCTGTGAAGTGTTTAACTGATCTGTGCTTGTTAGGACCTGGCTGAGGAGAGCCAGCTAGAGAGTTGTCTCTCAGAGGTGAGGACTAAATTCTTCACTGTACTGTCAGGGCTGTATCTCTTGGGTGGACAGGTGGGCAGAGACTGGTCTGAACTGTGTGAGGATATCCAAGCCCTGGTTTGGGGGAAGGAGGAGACTAATGGTGAGAGGAGTAGAAAGGAAAATTGCACCTGAACTGTTTTGCAGGCTCTGTGCTAAGAGCATGAGAGAAGGACGTGGGAGAGTGATAAGGGCTCTTTATTGTGAAGTGTTTTCTCCCTGTTGCCCACTTGTCTGTAGGCAAGGACGGATTTTAGTTTGTTATTCAACTAAAGGGCTCAGTGAAGTCATCAGGAAGGTGACTGAGAGGGAGAGGAGGACTAGTCTCACACACAGGCACTCTAAACATTAAGTATACGCTCTAAAAAACAGCAGGCCTGATTGTTACCTTTGACTTTTTCCTGTGCAGCAGCAGAACATAATCCCATTCTAAAGCTGAATCCCACCTGGGAGCAGGGATTCTTCTCTTAAGCGGTATAAACTCTGTTTTTGAGTTAAAGGCAAATGACGCACCGTATTTGCAGTTTCTGAGGAGAATCTGTCACTCCTAATGCACCTCTCTCAGCAGGAAGGGCAAAGTGTCAGCTTGCTGCTGGAAAACCATTGCAGAAAGTCAGTATTCCCGAACAGCCACAGGATGGCATTGTCTCTTCATGCAGGAGACACTTCCTGGTGTCCAGCTGCCCTCTGTGAAAGGACCTTTTTGGGGTTAACTAGAGTCTGTGCTACAGCCTGGGAGGCTGGAACTGCTCAGATAATGCAGTTTGTTTGCCTTGAGGAACTGGCTGTTCTGGTTTCAAGGCTCAGGATGGTCGGGGTAGTCCCATAAAAATGTCATATCCGTTTACTACCCTTGTTTTGCTGTAATATGTGGCCCTGTAACAGTGATGCTGGAGAGCCAATACATTCTCAAAACCTCTGCCTGTGAGATCACTTAAAAGTTTATATACTGATTTGTGACACACCCAGGGCAGAATTTAAATCCCTGAAGGATCCTCACTGCATTGGCATTGCTGTGCTGATGAGGATCGTCCTGTAGCTGGGTCCTACCAGCCAGGACCCATCTGTTGTGATATATCTGCTGTTTCTGTGACCCCAGAGAAATGTTACTGTATTTACCCAGGAAGAGAAGGGAGAGGATGCCTCTTCCCAGAGATTCTGTATTGTTGTGATTTGGAGAGAAGCCTGAAGTGTCTTACTGCAGTGGAAACTTGCTTGGAAAGAAGTGCTGTTACTTTTGGTCACTGTTCTATGCTTTGTTGGCCAAATAAATGGTGGAATGGTCAGTGAGGATCCAATTCTTCTGTCATAGAGAGATTTAATGGGTATTTTTTGCTTCCCTTCAATCTTTAGACTGCTAAACTTCATCTCAGCCACTGCATATTTCTAACCTAGGAGCCTGGAACTATCCTTTCCCCTTGCAGCCCAGGTTACCCAAGAACACCTTGCCCTAAATCATGTCTAACATCTGGAGAGAAGCAAGAATCTCCTTTCTTCTCCAGGAAGTGGGCCTCTGCCTTTTCTAGCTGTTCATCACTATGGTCCTGTACTCCTTTTTCACCAGTCTCTTCCAGAGCCTCAGCTTTGAGGACAAGGGACAGCTTGGTGCCTCATCTGGCTGAGAAGCAGGGTTTTTTTTTGCCCTCATGGAGGCAGAGCTCCATGGTGTAGTATTTGAAAAGGCTCTACCCAGCAAGCTGCAAACACCATTAAATACTTGTCTGATAAAAACCAGCTGGGTTTAACTAGTCCATGCTGTTGATCCTCTGTAAGAAAAAAAAACAAACCTGCAGCCCACCTCCCACAGCACAAACACACCTTTTGCTCTTCCCACTACTTCTTGCCCTTGGGTAGAGGAGCTTGGCTGTGCTCATTAACAAAGCAAGGCCATTAACTTAAGCTGTTTCTTTATGAAAATGTCTCTAAGCTGCACAGCCTCTGCCACTGAGCTCTCCTCTACTCTTATCTAGGGCCAGGACAGGTACAAGAAAGATTTCCCCGGGAAAATAAACACATGACTAAGACATTGAGATACAGTGTTTGTTTTCGGTTTAATAGTCATTTATTTTTGGTTTAAAAAAAAAATTGCACAAAATTTTTTTTGTTGTTGTTCCCTGTTGCATAGACTTGTTCAGGAAAATTGAAGGTTGATACTGAAATGCAGTTTTGGGAGGCAGGGCTGGGGTGTTTGGAGAGCAGGGACTGCAGTGGAGTTTCTGTATGGTGCACGTCTGCCCCCTTGGTAACGTGAGTGCTGCAGGGTTTTGCTGGTGGGTAACAGGTTCTAGTGCACCTCAGGCTGTTGCTGCTCTTTTGCTTTTTCCTTCAGAAGCAGACAATTCAGTGCATGGTTTGGCTCAAACAATGGACACCAAGGAAGAAAGCCCCTGTGCTTTAGGGAGTGTGGAGGCTCAGACCATCCACTGGTCGGATGAATCAGGGCAGGGTTGTATCTTGGTCCCTCCCTGCCCAGCCCAGGGCTGGTTTGAATGATGATTTTAGGGAGCTCTTGAAATTCAGACCTAGCTTTGAACTCCCCAAAGCCTGGATCTGGAGATGTATGTGATATAATGCTCACATTTTCCTGGCAGCTCTCTGGTTCTTGTAGCAGTTGGTTGCTCTCACCCGAAGAGTCACTTGCTATGCTTCCTGCAGGAAGCCCTGCAAAGCCATCTCCACACCAGGCAGGCTGTACTCTGACAGTGCTTGCTGCCTCTGTGCCCCTGCTTGTTTGGCTGAGCCTCTGGCCTCCCATGGTGTTTCCCTTTACTCTGATTTTTTTTGATTCCTCCAGGCAGCACCACCCTGCCTCCAGGGCTGCTGATGCCTCTGGATCACAGCACCTGCATGGGCTCCTTTGGCCACCCGGTGAGTGTGGAGGCAGGAGGGCTGAGAAAAGCACTTGGATGGGGAAAGGAGGGAAGGAAGACGGAATAATACAAGTGCAGTTCTAGTTCTCCAGGATCTTGGCCAGACTGGAAGCTTGGGACAGAGATCAGAGCTATTTCTGCGTTTCCTAGCACGACATGTGGCAAATCCTAATTTTTATACCATTTTATGTTGCTTCCTGCTTTGGAGCAGAATGGAGTCACTAATTTCAATGCTGACAAAGCAAACTGGAATATAAGGCACATATGGGGTCAATTTCAAGGGCTGTATGAGGAGGAGCCCAGCCTTACAGCTGTTCCCAGCACAGCTGCATGCAGCCAAACCCTGTGACATGATGTGACCATCACAGCCCTGCCTGCATCAGACAAAACAGGCTGTGCTGGGACTGGGTGGCACAAGCAGCTGCTTCCAGCTGGTGGATTTGTCCTCCAAGTGAGGGGAAGGTGGCATCACCCTTGCCTAGGCTGGAAGCAGCTGTGCCCAGCAGCTCAGTCCAGGCTTGCCCACGTGGGTTTGACTGCTTGTTCCCCAGATGTCTGGCTCTGGCTGGCAGCTCTGGTCTGCTCCAGCAGCTTAAGAACTGGAAGAAAATGGAAGGAAGACATCCAGTGTACAGACAGGGCAAAACCCAGATGTGACGAGGCTTCTCATCACACACATGCATCCCTCAATGGAAAAAGAGATGGGGGAGACAGAGCCTGGTGGGGCAGAGAGTGGGGAGCAGAGGAGACTCCCAGCTCAAGGGACATAGGATGGGAACAGAAGCCAGGGTGGGGCAGGTGGGAAACATAGCAGGGATGAGAGCTGTGTGTGGTCCTGTTAGCTGCTGTGCCCAGGTGAACCATCTTTCCAAGGATGGAGAGAGGTGCATAGTCTGGCTGGATAATGTATCCCTGTGTAAGGGGTGACTGTGCACATGGAATTTACTTTGCTTCTACAGCACAAAATCCCAGAGCTGGTCAGCCAGACAGCCACACAGAAACCTTCAGCGCAGCACACAGAGCTGGCATCAGCTGGGGCAGCATGTGTTCATGGGTCTCTGTGTGTCTGACACGTGGCACAAGTGCTGCAGGGAGAGGTGACAGCTGAGTGTGCCAGGAAACCCTGACTGCTGCTTCAATACTGCTTCCATGTGCCTGGCCCTGCTCCAGAGGGGCCTTTGGTCCTGCTCTTCTTTAGTAGTCATTCAATAAATAACTCTAATGCCCTTAGCAAAGCTTTTACACAGCCTCAGGTTGTGTTTCTGCTCTTGCAGTAGCATAGTGGGCTCTTTAATGGCAAGTTTGTATAGAACAGTCTTTCCAGGAAGATGTTTTCTTAAGTGCTGGTGCAAAAGGGCTGGTTTGGCAGCTGCCTCTCTCCTTTCTGCCTCTAGCCTAGGTGGCAAGGTGTCCTTCTGCTGTGCTGCCTTTGGGTGGTGTCTGAGGTCTCTAAGGTTGGGCTGAGGGCATCTAGCTTCAGGGGCTCACAAGTGACTTTGGTTTGGTTCCTGGGAGATGGCACATCTTTGAGCTGTGGGGTAACTCGGCTTTCTTTGTGCCTCCAAAGCGAGCTGGGTTTGGACGAAGTCTAGACAGTGAAGCTGTGCCATTTCCATGGCAGGACAAGCAAACGAGGTGTGTCTGTGCCTGCTTCACTCACAGCTGTCTGTGTTGTGCAGGGGGAGTGTACAGGTGGCTCGGTCCTTGGGTGAATGTTGTCCTGGGAACCTTGTCTGTGCCACAGCGTGTGTGCTTGCAGGTGAGTGCAGAGGGAGAGCCTCGCACCCCGTTCACTGTGTGCCAGCCCTGTGTGTGCGCGCTGTGCTCGTGGCAGGAGGTACGTAGGACCGGGTGGCATGTCACCCTTGTGTGCTCACCTGTCCTTTGCAGGGGTCTCTGCCCTGGGGCATGCTGTCATGGTGGGGGAGAAGAAGCTTGCACAACCTGTGCCAAACCACCTTGTTTTCTGTTGGCCCTTCAACATGCTGGGCTCAGCCTGTGTTGAAAGTCACCATAAAGTGGCAGCAGCTTTGGTACCTCCTCTCCCCTTCTGGTGCACAGGTGAAAGGAATGGTGGCATCTCAGAGGAGAGGACCCATCTGCTAGATGGGCAAGGAGGGTCTCTTGTCCAGCAAGAGCAGCTTGGGCTGAGCCGAGATCCACAGGTCCTCTTCATCCTGCTTCTTCTTCTTTTTCTTCTTGTTCCTCTCAGCATGCAGCTGCCCATTGCTGCTGGGGCTACCTTTCCTCGTGCTTTCTCTCTTCTGTCTGCAGAAGCAGCAGTGGCAGCAGATGAAAATGAAGGCGATGAGGACAACGAAGGGTAGGCCCAACAGGACGGCCAGGCAGACAGTGTTGAAGATGCCTTCCTCATGCTTGGTACGGATGAGCTCCAAGATGGAATTAAAGAAAGAGCTGATCTTCTGCTGCATGTCAGCTCCTGAGTAGGCTGCCTGTGCTGCTCCCTCTGCTTGAAAGGCACCTTGAGATATGCTCAGCTCCTGTAAGCAGCCAGTGGGCTCCACAAGAGTCCTTGGATGGTGCCTGCAGAGACAAGAAACCGCATGGATCAGGTGCCTGCTCCCTCAGCAGTTTTCTCCATGGAGCTGCCAGAACAGCCTAAGCCTCAGCAGGGTAAGATGTCTCCTGCCTTGGAGGGGCCTGGAGCCATGGGGGATGAACTGTGCTGCCTGCTATGTCACTTTGCGTGTCTTCATCTGAGAAACACAGCCTCCTGTCTCCTGGGGTTTGTTCTTGATTGTGGGGATGGATGAGAAGGGCTTTGGGCATCCCCACTTGCCTAGGAATCTAGCCAAGCACAGATCCTGCCCCTTTGGATTTACACATCAGCCCAGGCTGAGCAATCACAGCACAGAGCTCTTATTAGCCCTTTGCAGGGCTTGTTTTGTAGCAGATGAAATACGGTCTGCAGGAGAAGCTTTTCTGTCTAGGAAAGGACTTGCCTGATCTAGGCCAGTGATGTTTGTGGAGACACAGTACTGCCACAGGAGCCAGGACTCACATGTCACAGGTCCCTCCTTATTCCCAATCCTAGGATGGGGTATCTTTGGCCTGACTGTTTCTCAGGGTCCATGGTCTGGGATGGGCAGCACAGAGGCAGGGTCTGTTCTTGCTGCCCCAGCAGCCCTGGCACCGTCAGCAGGTTTGGTGTGGGGGCTGTGGCTAAACCACCTGTATTTGGGATGAGGACTATGGTCAGTGGGACTCACAGGTGATGCTCAGTTGGTGGAGCCCAGTGAGCAGCCCTGCACCCACAGCTGCTTCCATGCACCCAGGGCTGCCCACAAAGGTGGCAGCAGGGGAGGATAAGGGTTGGCTGGGGTGGAGGAGTTGCTGCTGCTGTGCCTCACCTGGGAATTGCTCCAAGGGTTTGGGTAGGGCTGAGACGCATTTCTGTGGCTTGACGTAAGGTTTTCCTCTTCCCTCAGGGAGGGAGAGGTGCTGCTGAGTGTCAAGGCTCTCAGGGAAGCCCTCCTGCAGGGGCAGGGAGCTTCTGCCTCTACTCACATCTTTCTTCTTCTCTTGTGGCCAGGCAAAGCATGAGTAGAGCAGGGGCCCTTGTGCTGTGAGTTCACAGTTCTGGTTCAACACAGGGGTCACTAAATTAGAGGCTATAGAGATGAAGAGCTGTCAGGGGCAGTATCAGGCTCTAACATCCTATTTCACCCTTGCTCAGCATTTTACAGCAGTGTCTTTGCCAGCCTTTCGGATTCAAGCCCTGAAGCCTCTTGAGGGAGTGCTTAGATCCCCATGCACCCAGGAGGGAAAACTGAGGTGCAGTACAAGGAAAACCAACACTTTAATGTAACAAAAACTTGAGATGTACAGCCTGAACACCAAAGATGTCCTAGAGGGGTTGCTCCACTTGTCCCCTGTGACACCAACACTTTATCTTTCCTTCTGGCAGCTCTCACAGAGCTTGGGGACCTTGAGGGAGGGACAGGAAGGGGACCCATGCTGGTTTCAGTTGAATCCTCCTTGTCAACAGCACTGCTCTTCCTTTGAATCTCATTTTTCCTTTGTTTGGCACCTGCTAAGGATGCTCTCTTGTATGGAGCATTTTAGGATCCTCCAGCTAGCACCACTGTGCTTCCTTCTGCCTTGCTGTGCCATTACACCCCATTCCTAAAGGAAGATGAAGCCACCAGCCTCACCCAAAAAAGCAGCCACCAGTCCCACACAGCACTAAGCACAGCCCTCGTGATGCTGCTTGGGCAGGAACTCCTGGGCAACCCCCCAAAAAAGCAGCTCCCAGGAAAGAACTGCCTTCCAAAATGCTGTCCTGGGACCTACAAAACTCTACAGGGTCTTGTTTCACTGGTCTCCCCTGGCTGCTGGCTTTCAGACCTGACTGTCAGGACCTCAAGAGCTGAATCCCTTAGCATAGATACCAAGCTCTCAATTTGGGATTCCACAAGTGCTCAGATTCTGTTAAAAATAAAGGATTTATCTGTGTCCCTCAGAAACAGACTGACCACTGCAGATTTATTGTTTCAATTTGTACAAGCACACCAGCTGAGCTGGCCCCAATTAGCTGGTAGTTTCTCTTTTGAACATGAATTTCTCTGAGTGCCTTTCTAAAAAATTCTCATTTGAGATTTACCAAATGAAATGCAGTCCTCTGGGAGGTGGTTTTGGCTTTGGCTGGAAGAAGTTTATTATTATTACTGTTATTACTATTATTATTACTGGATTTTTGTCCAGTCTGCTGCAGCAAAACTGGCTATTCCTCAGATTCCCTCATTCCATTACTCAAAAGAGGACAGAATATCATCAACATCCCCACCTGAGAAATCACAGGCTACCACTCAGAGATTCAAATCCCATACAAACACTTCCTACCCCAAACCTGGAGCCAACTGGGAGCATCCCAGATCTGCTTTTGCTCACAGGGAGATAGGTGAGAGCCACTTCTAAAAGCCTGCTCCCTGTCCTGACCTTCATCTTCACCTTCACATCTTTTATTTGGGGGCAGCTGTAGTAAAGGTTACACTGCAACATAAATAAACAGAGAAGTTTTTCTTCAGTGTAATCATCCATGTGATGAAAGTTTGCCATTTATCCAGAAGTATCCTGACAGCTCATTATCCAGGCAGGAATACAGGATGCCTATGATACACTTGACTCCAAAACAGAAGTAAAAAACCAAACAGCCCCCAAACAACAACCGCCTTAATTTCAGACAAAACAGGATGTACAGTTTTATTCCTGCACTGAGCTGCTTTATATTTATTGCCTCTAAGCTTCTGGGTAGGGAAGGAGGGCTGGAACTTCCTTTTAAACTTGTAATTAATTGTTTGCAGAGGAAAAAAGAACAGGGAGGAAAAAAAAAGCAAAGCTCTTTGAAATGTTTCCACGTTAAACTGGAGCTGAATGCTCTGTAGAGGCCCTGGCTGATTGTCACTGGGAAGTGTCCAGCTGGGGACATGTGGCCACCCTGGGCAAGCTGAATGTGCGTCCCTTGGAAGGGGGAGGTGGAGGTACCTGCCCCTACTCTGACCAAGCAGCACCCAAATCCCAGGGCCATCTTCCAGCATGGCCATGCAGCTGGTTTTCAAATGCCTTTTCTTTCTGGTGTGTGCATTGCTTTTTGTTTTGTAGATGAAGGGATATCTGTGTGCTAAATAATGGGGTTCTTCAGTTTCATATAAAAAAAAGGGGGGGGGAGGGGAAAGTTGGAGGCAGAAACTCCAAGGGCAGAGGGGTTACCCAAGGCCACCCATTGCCAGCTGAAAACCTGAGTGCACCATGAGGAGCTGCATTAAGGAAAATCCATGCTGCTGCTCAATTTGGTGTGATGTCTCCCCTTAGAGAAGGGATGAACACGGAGAGCTGCTCACGTGCTGTGATCCAGGATGGGTGTGAACCGCCTGCTGCAAGCACTTGGAACTGCCATTGGGAGGTCAGCTGTTTTTTGGGTCAAGATATGGGACCAAAAACCAGGGCCAGGGAGGTACTGGGAGACAGGGCTGTGTCTCAGGGAGGGCTGTGAAGCATCCTGCTAAATGAGTTCTTTGTTTTTGGGCAGCTGGTGCTGGCAGAGCCAGGGGAAAGCTGACATGGAAACTCGCCTGGGAACTCCTGTGGCCAGGGATGGATGGCTCCAACTGATGGCAGCTCTACAGGCAGGGCTTTATGCCACTTGTGTAAGTTTTAATCAACATTGCGCATCCAGCATGAAGTTCTTTAAACCACAGTGGCTTCGAAAGAGCCGGTTTGCAAGGGTGGAGAGCATCTGCCACTCCTCTGGAGTTATGGGAGGCTGTGGGTGGAAAACAAGGTCCTTTTGAGGGACGGCTTGTGATGGCACCACAAACCATTGGCATGCAGGGCTTGCCTGGCTGAGCTGGAGAGGTAAAGGCTGCCAGCCTGTGTGTGGGGAAACCAAAACAGAGGGGGTTGCCTTGGCAATGCTGGCTTGTCCACATCCTGTGCGCTGCAGAGCAACCGCAGTGACTGGAGATGGAGGTAAGAGTTTGAAGAAAAGCTGCAGTTTACTGGAAACTGCTATGCTGTGTCACCGTGGCAGAGGGGAGAGAGCTGGAGGTCATTTTGCTAGTTAAGTTCTTCAGGCCCAACATTCAACAGGCTCTTATGTCTTCATGAAGTTCCCTCCAACCTAATGAAGCTCAACCAGCTTCTCTTAGCTGAGATGCCACCAGACTCAGACAGGAGTGAGGCTGTTCTAAGGTGCAGTGAGAGCAGCAGCAGCTCTGGGGCAACTGAACTGTGGTGTATGCCCAAATATTTCTGGATTATTTCAACACACTCTGTGCTCTGTGGCCGGCTGCAACTCAGGACTTGTGGAGGTGACATGAAATCAACTGACCTACAGCCACCCCCATTTCCTTAATGCAGATGAGACCACACTTGGTGCAGTTGATGCTAAGGAGTGCAAAGCAGGAATCACATTATTAAACAACCATTTCCGTCTGTTACTGCCTTTATGTCAGCTTTATACCAAGTTTCCATTGCAGTGACAGCTGTGGTTCAGGCAGGGAGAGGCTAATTTTTGTTACAGCCTATGAGCTCCCTGATCCACCCAGCAGAGACACAGCTATGCTGTCACACGAGTGGCACCTATTTTCCCTGCTTGCACCTGCAGACTTAAAGGAAAACTGGATGAAACCTGACACCGAGGGTGAGCAGTTTCCTTAGCAGGGATTGCACGTTGCTGTTTCGGAAATGGTGACTAAGAAGGATTTTGCCGCCGGTCTCCCAGAACTCGCAGCAGGCTACAAGACCTTCCTCAAACGTAAAAGACAAATACCAAAAGCCACCACCCAGCAAACATGGCCAGCTGAAGCTTCATCTCGTTCCCACCACCATCAAACCTTCCTGCCAGAAGCCACTCGTAAATTCTTTCATTCCTTAAAGGGAGTGATTTGGAAAACGACTGATATGGATGTTGGATAACAGGGTTAAAGTGAAACTATTTTGCAAGCTGCTGCCTGGAGCCCACTCGTCATCACGGTCTGCACACGCGCGGCTGCCGTCGGCCCCGGGATCACCGAGACTGTGGCCAAAAGATCAGTTTTAAGTTTAGGTGAGCGCCACTGTCATCCCTGGACACACAGGGAGCTCCTTAAAGGCATCCTGGGCTTCTCCAAACTACGGTACGGGCAGTGCCATGGCTCTCCCTGGGGTCGATCGCGTGTGGTTTTGGTTACAAGAGACACAGGACGCTGCCAGAGAAACTGTGGATGCCCGATCCCTGAAGTCTTCAGGGTCAGGTTGGACGGGGCTTGGAACAACCTGGTCTAGTGGCCGGTGTCCCTGCCCATGGCAAGGGGTTTGGAACGAGGTGGTCCTTAAAGTCCTTTCCAATCAAACCGCTCTGGGATTCTGTGGTGTTCAAAACGTGTGGGGGCAGCTCGGGTGTCCCAAAACCCCGGTGCCAGGCAGACTGCCCCTGACACACGTCCCCTGAGAGCTGCCTGCTGCTCCTCGCTCTTTCCCCAGTGCCCCCTCCCTCCCGGGCCGCGCGAAGCAGATGATGTGGCCTTAAAAAATAAATAAAGGGCGAGCAAACTCCTGGATTTGAGTAACAACAGCACGGAGGATAACGCCTAGGGAAGCCCAGCCCCGGGGTCTCCCTCCCGGGTACTCCCCTGGACCCCCGACCTACCTCGGCGCCGCGGCCCCGTCGCGCCCGCTCGTCCCGGCGGCTGCTGCGGGGGAAATGGGACGCCCCGTCCCTGCCGTGGCGTCCCGCCCGCCTCCGCCCCCGGCACGGCCCCGCCGCCCGCCCGGCCCCACCTGGGGCTCCCCCCGCACCCTCCCACGGAACCCCAAACTGCGCGGGACACACGCACTCTGTGCGGAGCGGGCCAGGCTCAGCAACCTAGGCTGGGAGAGAGGCGGGGACGGGGCACAAACCAGTCCCGAACCTGCTTTGGGAAAGAGGGAGGGAACCGAGTGGCTCTCCGGGCTTTGGTGCAGCCCGGGTTTTCCCAGAAGCGTTTTTGGGAGACAGCAGGGACTGCAGTTCCCCAAGAGCAGTGCCAGGAGTACCACCCTGGACCCACTCACCACTGCCACCCTGCTCCCTCTCACCTCCACCCAGCACCCCATCACCACCACCCTGCATGTTGTCACTGCTGCACTGCCCTGACGTCCACCCTAGAAAGGGGACATTGCAGCCAAGCAGGAGATGATGGAGCATCCCCAGGGACTGCCCCTGGTCCATGCAGCATCCCAGGAGCATTATGGGTGCTATACAGCCATGGATAATGATGGATGTTTAAGTCTGGGAAGGCACTTCTGGCTCTGCAGGGTTTAATGGTGGCCTAGGCATTGCTGGTTAAGGGTTGGACTTGATGATCTCAGAGGACTTTTTCAACTTAAATTATTCTGTGATTCAATATTTTCAAACTGTGATCCCAGTTCCATTGGGACTGTCACCCCCACCCTTCACTTGCTACTTTCTCTCCCACTTATTTATTTTTTAACACCCTTGCAGTGATATCCAGGAATTGCTGAATCCCAGCTGCTTTCCAGTCCAGGGCTCTACAGCCTCCACACAGTGTTGTGGTTCTAACAACATCTGGGCAAGCTGCAACTAGAAAAATGTTCTGCTGGAATTTTTCTGGTTGGACTGAGTCCTTTTGGATTGCAAAATCCCAACGTTTGCCTTCCTTGCCCACCTTCATTCTCCAGAGCCAGTGTCTTGGCTTTACTGCTTCAGCCTTGGTGCTGACTTCTTGAGCTGGGCTAGCCGGGGCTCTCTGACCCTTCAAGGCTCCTGGAAAATAGCCTCAGGTTTCCAGCACTTGACAGTGACTTGGCAGTACCAGGAGCAATGCAGTGCTGGGAATAGGAGGGAAGAGGGATAGAGAGGAATGGAGGGATGGAGGTAAGTTGGCTGCCAGCCTCTGCTGCCCTCCTGTCTTCACCCTAGTGCTGGGCATGGAGAGGTGAGAGGTCATCAGAAACATACATTGTAGGCTACAGCTTGTGCTAAGTGCCTCCTCATAGCCTTGGGGAAGGTGTTTTTGTTTTGTGGGAAACACAAAGCAATTTTTTCCCTGAAGATTTGCTGCTTAATGCCAGGAACTTTTCCCTTGGCTTTATGCTGCAGGATGAAGATCCCTGGCCTTTGCATCATGTGGCTCACTGCATCTCAGCTTCTCATATCCCAGTTCACCCTATTCTGACTCATTCAATCCCATCTCTCCATGTCCCAGCTCACCCCTTCCTATTTCTCCCTTGTTCCCTGACCCTATCCCAGCTCACTGCTTCCCAGCTTACCCCATCCCAGCTCTCCCCACATACTGAGCTGCAGCCACTCCCTCTTTTGTGGGTACCAAATCCCACTGTGGAAACATCCTTCCCAGGGCACACAGAAGCCACCTGGGTGCTGACAGTCACCTGAGGGGTACCTGACCACTCTACAGCACCAGATAGCACAATGCCACCTTTGAACCCCCTCTAATAGGATTGACTAAAAATATTTCATATCAGAGCTCTCCAAAGGTGAGCATGTCTGAAAGCATTAGGCTTCAGGGTTCCTGGGCCTGGGCCTGGGAAAGTGAAAGCCCAGCCTGTCCCTGGCACCTGGGATATTTGCTTCATTCCCTGTGCAAACAGCCTCTCCGGAGCTCCATGCTTTCATATTACTAATTTAATTTGGCAGAGGCCTTAACAAGGGAGGAGCCTTGCACCTTCCCCGGATTTTCGGGGGCCCCCCTGCACACAGCTTCAGGCAGGAGTGCTGTGGTGATGTGGCAGAGGTGGTGGGCACTGCTACTGTCTTGGAATGCTGCTACCTGTGAAGGATGACACCAAGGCCAGCCAGGGTGGTGATGTCATTAAACTGATCTGGGAAGAATCAGATAGACTTTAAGAAATTTAGAATTAATGCAAGAATATATAAATATAGTCAGTCCACTGCTCTGTCTAAGCTAGCATCCTTCTCCCCAAAACTGACCTCTAAAGGTCCCTTCCAACTCCAACTCAAATTCCATAGTGGTCTGTAGATGTTTTGAATTAATCTAAACAGCATGTGATGCTTGACCCTGTGGATTTCTCCTGCAGCAAGGTGTGCCAAGGCTCCTTCCCATATGGCATGACAAAAAGGTACATTTGCAGGGATTTTGAACCTGCCACCTCCTCATTTTGTTTGGCATGCAGCGTATCTGGGATCCAAGGAATTGTGCTTTGTTTCTCAGAAACTTTAATGGGCGAGAGGAAGCCGTGACTCAGCTGCTGATGAATCACTGCAGCTCCAGATTGTCTCCCTGCTTGCTGGTGCCCCTCAAACACAGGAACTGAGTGAGCCCGTGCCAGGCAAGCTCCTGTCACCTCATGGGATGTCAGCCTGAGCCCAGGTCTGGGACCAGCTGGAAATCAAATCCCACCTCCAGCTCCTGTTTTCCGTCCATTCTGCCCAAAATCCTTATTTCCATGTGATACCAAAGCCGTTCCCATGCCAAAAAGCACTCCCAGAACTTCAATTTCCTCCTAAGACCCCCTCAACTCCTAATTTGATTTTGAAAACATTACTTATTTTACACTGAAGATAGAAACACCCTCTTGCTTCCCCCTTGTTTCATTTGTTTCAGCTAATTTTGTTACCAGTTTGCCCTGTTACGCAGCTGTGAGCTTTACTCCTTGATAACACCCAGCTGGTACCCAGGGTCAGTTTATTTGGGGTTTTCTCAGCATGGTGGGATGGGGAGCAGTGGTAGTATGATTGCAGACATGATCACACCTTTCTTTCCCAGCTGCTTCCTCTGCTCTCTGGTGGTGATTTCTATTTGCAGACACTAGTCTGGCTTAAAGTAAGCAATGGAAAACTCTGCTCCCAGAGAAACATTCCTCTCATTTTTCCCCCATGCTTCTGCCTTTTCCTCTCCCTCTCCCCCTCCCACAAAAAAAGCCTGCAGTTTAAACACCAAAAATAACGCATGCCCTGGTCATAGTCTGGATAAAAATAGCAGCTCTCGGTATTTAGCAGCAACAATGTGTTTTCTGGCTTTGGAGGAAAATGAGGAGGAGGAATGGGATGGGATGGTGACTTTCGATGCAGGAATGGAGGACAAACACAAAGCTGGTGTTTTGGGATAAGCTGCTTCATCCCCTCCTCTCCCTCATTTGCTACCAGCTGGGCTCTGTCCCCTTCAGGGAGGGGGAGCTGTGAGGGTAGGTTGGGCTCAGATTCCCAGTCCCACCTAAGCCCCACCTTGGGCTGCCCTGTTTTGGTGCTTCCCTGAAGTGTTGGGGCTAAGTCCCGTGTAGGCAGTGATGGGGGCAAATGCTGCTCTTAGGGAAAATGCCCCAAAGCTGGTGAATTTTTGGGGGTGCCTCATGCCCACCCATCACTTGTGAGGCTTTGCAGCTGGGCTTGCCAAGGTGGGTTAGGATTTGCAGGATCATCTCTCCCTGATACTTAGACAAGAAGAAGGTAGGGAGTGAGGTGGGGTCCTCAGGTGTCTCCTCAAATACTGCTTGGTGCTTCTGTTGAGAAAGCTGTGGTATAAGGGACCTGTGTGCAGGTGAGGAGGAGGGTGGTATGTGTCTGCTCAGGGCACAGTTCAGTGTTTGGGCTGTTTAGAGCTGATTGTTTTGTGCGTGTGAGCCTTCAGGAACTCCTTCCTGAGGAAATCCTACAGGCAGCACTGGTGGCAGGCAAGGAGGAGAGGAGACACACTAGGAGGTGGGGAAAGCACCCGGGCTGGGCGAGTCCCGGCAGCGTGACGTGGTGCCTTCCCGTTTGGGAACGCTCAAAGATCTGTTATGTGAAAGCCAGGGAAGGAAAACTTGTTGGTGAATGGGGGTGCTCCTTCCCCCAGCGTGGAAATGGGGTCAGTGGCAGCATCCAAGGGCTGGATTTGTGGAAGAGGGGCAAGTGATGCTTGGGCACAGTCTGGTGCCCCCAAGGACCAGCATATGCCCCAGTTGTAGGAAGTGGTGGCTCATGCCTCCTCCAGCCACCCCCAGGGGTTTCCCATGCTGGATGGGTGTCAGATATGATCTGCCAAGGTTGATTTTTAGGTGAAAAACCGGTTGTGCCGGCCATCCCCTCTGCCACAATCCTTCCTTTGGCTCAGCTCCGTGCTGCTGAGGAGCAATCAGTGGCCATCCCTCAGTGCTGGCTTCCCCCAGAGCCTAGCTGAGGTGGACAGGGAGAGCTAATCCTGCTTTTTAATGATATGCAGATGCCAAATTAGTAGTAGTATTTTGATGATTTTCATTATTTGTTCTCCTCCATAAGCCACTCCCATGGGGGAAGCTGTTCCCAGAGATCTGTGGTGAGCTGATGTCCCTTGGCTCAGGATCACATGAGGATTTTGGCTGGTGGTATTGGAGCCATTGGAATGTTCTGTGCTGCCCTTGGGGCTTAGCTCCTGCCTGGGGGTGGGACTATCTGACCTTTGTTCTTCACAGTTCAAAGTGTTTCTCCTCCTCATCTTGTTTGCTACCAGAGGGGCTCTGTGGAGAGTATGCAGCTGGGTGTCAGGGCTTGGTCAGCTTGTTGGGAGCTCACCCACCTGCCAGAGGGAACTGAGAGAGAAATGCAAATTGTGGTGGGTGAAAGAGGAGAAAAAACAACCATGACCTTTCTTCTGGGGGTGTTTTTCCTCTTTCTGCCCCTCTGTGAGGGAGAGCAGGCTCCTGTATTTTGAAGGGCAAAGTGACCCTCAGACAGGGGGCAGAGGCCAAGGGGTGGCCAGGGAGATGCCATCTGTTTTTGGCCTGACTCGAGTGCAGCCAGGGCACTTTGGACCAGGAGCAGGGACAGACACTGTCCCCAGGACTGGGGGAACAGTGGCTCTGATGCTTCTCCAGCCCCATCCCCTCTGCTGCTCCTCTCCCAAGTGCCCATTTCCAACACATTCTGATATTCTTAGAGGGAGTATTTCCTGCCTCATCTCACTCCATCTCTTGCTTTTAAGGAGGATTTTTCTCATAGCCATTTACAGAGTTGATTCCTTCAACCCCCTCTTTTGTTGTGACATCAACAAATGCAGGAGACAGCGTGAGGACAAAGGCCTGTTGTGGTGAACAGAGGCGGTTTGTGTCCCCACCACGTCCTGGTGTGCTCTGCTCTGCTGGCCAGCAGCCATGTCAGGCCCTGGTCCCTGTGAAGGAGCAATGCCAGGTAGATAACCTAGGTGGGAGCAAGAGATGCTCATGCAGCCATGCTGCTGGGAGAAGCCTGCTACAGGATTTCTGCATCCTTTGGTGTTCCTGCTGACAGCAGAAAGCAGTCCAAAAATACTGGGAAGGGAGAGAAGCGCTGCTATAAGGACAAGGGAAGGATGGGTTCACACTGAGAGAGGGCAGGGTTAGATGGAATATTGGAAGAAATTTTTCCCTGTGAGCATGGTGTGGCCCTGGCACGGCTTGCCCAGAAAAGCTGTGGCTGCCCCACCGTGGAAGTGTCCAAGGCCAGGTTGGATGTGGCTTAGAGCAAGTCAGTCTAGTGGAAGCTGTCCCTGCCCATGGTAGAGGGGTTGGAACTAGATGGTCTTTCAAGGTCCTTCCCAACCCATTCTAGGATTGATTCTGTACTTGTTGAAACAAGTTGCAAGCAGAAAAATTGCTGGCTATAGCACAGGAAAAGGGATAAGCCTGGAGGCTCCTATTCACAACATTCCTCATCTCAGGGAGAGTGGGACACATCAATAAAATTTAAAATCCCTGCATTTAGATTTGATGAAAAGAGATTATTTATATTTTTTTTACACTCTACATAACTAAACATTAGAGCCTGTAGCCCCAGGAGTTAAAAATATTAAAAAATGGGAATGAGAGTTTTAAAAGGCATGATGAACACATGCTGTCTTATGAGGCAAAATTAAAATCTGGGAATGTTGAAGATGGTGCTATAAAGATCACATCTCCTAAGCCATAAAGCAGCTATGGCACAAAGCTGCCCTTTCATCAGCCTGCCCCAGCCTTGCTCTTGGAGGCGTTGCACCTCCTTCTGCCGCACTCTGTGCTCCTGGGCCAGCATTTTCCTTGTGTTGTCTTTGGGCTGAGGCTGCAGGATGTGTTGTTTGGAATGTGTTGCTTGAGCTCTGGGTTTGGGATGGGTGCCCAAGGTCCTTGCTGAGGACCTTTGTGCACCCTCCTGATGTTTGCTGTTGGAACAAAGTTCCCGAGCATCGCTCATGCAAAAAGGGGACTTTGGTAAGAGGGCTGTGATGAAATATCTCTGTGTAAAGTGCAGATTGTGGGGCTGTGGTGGCTGGAAGTGCCTGAAGAAGTGTCTGAGAAGGCTTGGAGTGGCTGGAAATATGAGATCCCACCACATGTAGGAGAGTGTCTAGATTATGGTCATGGCTCTGAGCTGTGCAAGGGCAGAGGGGTCCAAAGTGACAAGGGTGATGGGCCCATGTAATGGGGCAGGAGCTCACCAGGATTTAGTGTGATGGGGCAAAACACTTCCCTGGCTTAAATCAAAACTTGTAGCGTCTAGAAAAGGGCTTTTTCCAGCTCTCACTCCCTTCTCATCCCATCTGAAACCCGGAGTTGGGCCTTGACTGTGATTTTGGGAGGTGGATCATCCAGAGGGATGCTGCAGCTCCCCATCTACTGCCTTCTCTAGATTCCAACCTCAGAGTGATACATACCTGCTTCTTGTTACTGGTTTTTGCAATAGGAAGACTGTGTTTCCTCCAGGTGAGCTTTTTGAGGGGTTTTCTGCAGGAAATGTAAGCTCTGAGGGCCTCACTTGGCCCCAGATATACTGAATGGGAGGGGGTACAGTGGAAGGTGTTGCCCTTCTCTTAGAGACCATAAGTGAAACACTCTGGACTGGGTCAGCTGCTTGGCCAAGCATGGCGAGACTGGGATGACAAGTACCAGCACAGGTAACCCTTTCTCCTCATCCCAAACACATATCCATCCCTCACCTCCTCCATGCACAGGCCTTGCATGGAAGGTCTTCCATGGCACTGGATACCTTCAGACACAAAAAAAAAAAGTTAATTTATTCCAGACAGTGGAGTCCATCAGGCTTCACGCTGTGTTTTTGGCATACTAAGGGTCATGGCCAAGGTGGGATATCCCCTCTCTCACAACTTCCTTTTTTTGTCTCATGAATCCGAGCAAGAAAGAGAAGTTGAGAAGTTGCCACCAAGAAAACTCCCCTGTTTTGTCTCTCTGAAATCAAATTTAGAAAAGATTGAAGCGGTCTGGCGGAAGAGCTTCTTTCGAGTTTTCTCATCCTGTCTGGCTACGTGTCGCATGTGAAAACTTTAAACAAAGAGATTTGTTAGAGGTTAAACAAAGTCTTCACATGAAATAAGAGAAGAATTTCAAAATCTTCTGAAATTCATATTTGTCCTAGAGATTATTGCTAATCAGAGCCGGGGTTTTGTTTGGGGTTGTTTTTTTTTTTCCACTGGGAGTGTGTTCCACTGGAACAAGCCTTCCAATCTTTTTTTTGGTGGGGTTTCCATCATCTTGGGAATAGATTGCTGCTTAAATCAGGCAAATGGTTTTCACTGAAGATTTCAGGGTTGTTTCCCTTTGCTCCCAAGCATTCATACCACAGCTTTGCTTTCTCTGGCTGCAAATTGCAGAGCCAAGAGCCTCTCTAGCTCATGAGAGCAGCTAAATTTATTAGCAAAATGTCTCGTGCTGGGCTGAGGCCAAAGCACAGCTCCCTGCCTTCCTGTGGTTAATGGACCGAGCACGCTGACCTGACTTCGTGGCCATGTTATTGCCATTTATTTTAACAGCACAGTTGGGCCAGGGGGGACTTGGGAGTCTCTGGTCCCACCTTCTGCCCAAGGGAGCCCTGGGGTTGGATGAGATTGCTCAGGGCTTTTTCCAGCCTGGTCTTGAACACCTACAAGGATGAAGATGGCACCACCAGCCAAAGCTGGGCTGCCCCAAAACTTCCTCCTACTGTTTTTTAATTACATTGCATGTGCTAGACCTATCACCTTCTCTGTTCCTCCAGGTTTGAATGTGAATCCATGCTAAGCCCCCCATGCTCCTCCCATGGGATGACCAAAGATCAGGGATAGGGGATGCACGTCCCTTCTTGGCATGAGGCTGGGGCTGGAATGTTGCTGGGCTTGGATGCATGAGGACCCTGGTCCCACCCCACTCCTGGACAGGCACACAGCTCACTCCTTCAGTATCTTTTATTAATGTATAGAAAATGCATTAAAAAAAGGAACTATACATAGCCTAAGAGCGGTCAGGACTAAAAATACTAGTTAACAATGGTTAACAAGCGTTGATCCCATTCTCCAAGCTACATTTTCATTACAAGGTAGGGAGGGTTGTTTAATATATTATTTATTTATATTATAGATTTTATTTATGTATTTATTTACTTTTCTCTTCCCCCTCATTTGGTTGCAGTGGTTTGTATTTGAGTTCATCAGAACCTGTCCAAGGCATTTTGTTGCCTCTGTTCTCCCTTCTTAGGTTTTTGAACTTTTTTTAACATATTCAAAACATGTCCAGGATAACACCTGTACGCAGGGGGCTGCTTGTTTGTTTAGGTCTTTGTGTCACCATCCTTCTGAGAAACCACTGCCATCTGAAGAACTGCAGGCTGGGTATTGAGGCAGGTCTAGGCATCAGGGTCTCCCAAGGGAAGGGCCCTTCCCTCCCACTTACCCAATTTCCCCTCTGGAAGGGGCAAGGAGCTGCCACCACCATCAAGATTTTAGGAGAGGGGAAGGTGACCCTGGAGGTGCTGGTGGTCCCCTGGGGGCCCTGTTGGGTTTTATGGCCATCCCAGGGAACTTGGCTGGCAGAAACAGGGGTGGGCTTCTTGTTTGGTCCCAAGACAGAACCCTTTGTTAGTGGGTGTGAGCATGAATTAAAGGGGTTTTTGGGGTGAGAGTTCATTGCTGGCAGTGTTTGGTAAAGTCAAGACTTGTAGGCATGTCTGGGGGACACAGGATAGGGGGAGCGTGGTGACTCCTAGATGTGATGGTGGGGACATAGCAGGAGGGCAGCTCTGAGCTGGGATGAAGGCCATGTGCTGGCGTGGATGTGTGATGTGGGGCACCAGGAGGGGACTTTGGCTCCTGCTGTATTTTGTCAGGTTGCTCTGAGCCTGTTCTGGGCATGGAGACACCACTGGCTGAGCCCTCACCAACTGCATCACCGTGAGTGAAGGTGGCATGAGCTGTGCTTTCCACATTTGGGCACTTCACCTGGGATAAGCATCCCTTTAGGAAGGAGGCAAGAGGTTGGGGCAAGAGAGTATTTAGGCTGGTACTAGGCTTTGAGAGGCCCAAGGTAAAGTAATACAAAGAAGAGTAGAAGCAAACTTCTCCCCAACCTTTGTGTGGATACTCTCTCAGTACCTTCCTACAAAAACCCTGCTACCCTTGGGGAGATCCTGCCTCTCTCCTTCTTGAAATTATTAATTTATAGATGCTATCACTTTACTAAAAGCAGCTTTTCCTTCCAACACTCTTTTTTTCTTTGGTTATGTTTCAGTGCAGTGTGCAATGGGAAGGTGGTCTTGGAGAATGGAAACAGAGGGAAATGAAAATTGGGCAAGAGATGAAAGTCCCTTTGTGTTCCACTCCAGGATTTTGGGGTTAGAAATAAGAGGTGGCTTTGAAAGGCTACAGGGGTCATGGGCACACACGGTGGTCTGCTGTGTGAAGGATTTGATGTGCTGCTTCTTGCTTCCTGTTACACAAGATGGCATCTTGCAGTGGATAATGTGGTTTGGGTAACAGCCTCCTTTCTGGATTCTGGAACAAGCCTGAGCCACACAAACCCAGGATGGCACAGGAGCCACCAGAGCCCAGTGATAGTTCACATGCTGAAGCCAAGGTCTCTCAAGATGCACCAGATCCAGGCTTGGTTTCTGGGAATTTCAGGGCCAAACCTGGTCTAGCTGGAGAATGAACTAGCCCATCCAGTGATGGAGGGTGAGAAGAAATTACTTAATCATGGGGCTGTTCTGTAGCATCAGCATTAAGCACAAATTTGCTTGAAACTGCTGGCAGGAGCTTTTTAAAAAATAAAATTAAGGCAATATAGAAAAATAACTTCCTGGGATATTATATCTTGTTTATGGACAATGTGAACAAGGGACGATGGCCCAAATAAGCAGGCTGTCATTGCTGGTCGTGTGCCTGGGCTTGGGTTGGGTTATCACCAGGAGAAAACCATGATGTGTAGAAATCTTTCCATTTGAAGATTGTAGCAACTGTCTTTCACCAATGCCATGGAAAGGTAACATCCTGGTATCACGAGAGGTCAGGGACCAGCACTGGTGTATAATAGCACTGGAAGATTGGATATTGTCTCCAAGAGTGTCTTTCATGACTATGAAGTAGGGTCAACTGGGCTGACTCATCCTGGTTACAGAACTTGTACAAGGGATAACAGACATGAGGAGGGAGGGAGAACTATATGTCAGTAACCCTGTTTAAAGAATAATCAGCCTTTTTGAGGATCTTATATTGAACCCTGAAAAGGTTGACAAACTTTGATCTTCTGTTCGAGTCTTTTGAAAAGAGAGGTTTCTTGACTTTCACTTGACTGTGAATGATAAGTGTATGTTTCCACTGACATCTCTTCCTTTCACCTGGGTAGGTAAGAAAACAGCACCATCCACTGCCAATCTCTGCTGGTTATAACCACTGCTCTGTTACAGGTTTTGTTGGGATATTTCTTCCTATAAATTCTTGATGGTTTGGGGAAAAATTTACTCTGCTGGTCTACTAAAAGCCTCCTTAGGATTTAATCAGTTCCATCTGCTGTTTTTCGTTGGCTTTCACGTCTTAAAGCAGCGTTGAGTGCTCAGGAGGCATGACATACCACCATCTGTGACATTGGCCATGTCCTGCAGGAGATCCCATCATCTGCAGCCTCTGACTCACCTGTTCCTCAGCTGGCTGACTTGTTGCCTGATTTGATGCCAAGGGGAAGTAAGAAGGGACACCTCATTTACATATGAGCTGAGCATCCTTTCTCCAGATCAGCATGTAAGCTGACCACATGAAGGACTGGGCCCTGTATCTAGTCTTGACCTCGGTGTTAGCTGTGATTTCATGTGCCAGTATGTGGCATGGAAAAGGAGGTTATGTTTCCTGCTTAATGCTCTTCTTCAGCTCTGTAGCCATAGTGAGTAACGTCAGAGCATTAGGGAGTGTGACCATGAAAGATACACTGGCCTGAATTATAAGCTACTGCAAAGATGCCTTTATGTTGCCACCTGAAAGATGTTTTTGAGACAAAGCAGCTTCAGTGTGATAAAACCAGACAGCAGTGTTTAGAATTTGTAATGTTCCTTTGGCTGCAAATCCAGTGATGAGATGCACTGTCCTTGGATGCAGGGATGAGTCCCTTCTTCGAGACCAGGCCAGTGACAACGCCCAGCATTGATCGGAGTCCTTGGCAGAGGAGTGACTTTAGCATGGTGATCATTTGGGCTGTGTGGAGGTGGGGTCAGTGACAACAGGGCACAGACAGAGCTATCCAAAGAAGCCATCTTTCTTGAGACAGGAGAAGTTAAAGATGGGAAGAGTGAACTCATTAATTCTTCCAAGGGCCTTAAAGTGCTCCAAAATCTGAATGGAATCCTTTCCAGGAGGGAAAACAGTTGATTTTCTGTTAACAGAGATGGCAATACCAAGGCACTGAGATTTGTGTCTCTCTTGTGATGGCATTGAAGAGGGGTGGTGTAAGAGAAGGAAGGAAATGGGCATTCCACAGCTTGCACTTCCCTTAGCTGCATGGTCATAATTCTCTGTGTGCGTGAAGGGCCATAAACAGGAACACCTGAGCTGTGACAGCTGTTGGCTTCAGGTTGGACTGCAGTTGTGTGGTATCTTTTTATTGCTGCTCCTTCTCTGAGACTTTTGTTTGGGACCAATTACCTCAGTGAGAGAGAGAGGATGCAGACAGCATGACAGAATGTAGAAGTAACAGGTGAAATGGGTCCTGGATTTCAGGACCACGAGTAGAGATTTTTCTCCTAAATCTTCTAATTTAAGTTCTTTCTTCTCCATCAAGTTCAGCAAAGCCCAGGCAGATGTCATGGACCTGGAGTGGGCTGAGTTCAGCTTGGAGGAGTGGGTAATGAAGGTTGGGGCTGGTGGAGTAGTTCTTATTCCCATACACCCCATGCACACGAGGATGATTTTGTAGTGAGACCAACACATGAGCTGTGGACTCTCTGGAGTTTGCCTACATATGCAGATATTTGCCAAGCCCTCCCGTGAAATCTGGAGATGGGATGAGCCTTTGCTCATCCTCACTCAGTCCCCATGTGTCCAGAGCCTGCACATAGGGAAGAGACAGGCCTCTGCCTGCTGGAAGAGTTGGTGTCTACAGGATGGCATGAAGCTTGGGACCTCCCTGCCAGGAGTGGGCAGGGAGACAGGGAGAGGATGGGTGTCCCTGGCCATGACTGGGCTGGAAATGGCCACACCAAGGTACCTGTGGGGAAGGTTTCTGCCACAAGCCCCATGACAAAAATTTCTAACGGTTTGCTGGGGATTTCTATGTCTTTTAAAAAAATATCAAAAAATCTGTCTCTTTCTTTTTCTTCTCATGTTAAGGGCCAGAGTATTGGGACAGGGAGACTGGAAATTTGGTATTTCTCTGGGACAGATGCAAAGCAATGAGGTCTTTCTTTTCCCATGGCCTTTCCTTGTGCCATGGTTCCCTCCAGCACTTGTGGGGGGCAGGTTGCTATCTCAGACGAGTAGTAATTTTTTTCCCCTTTCCATATTATAAAATACAAACAAATGACAGAAAAGGTCAGGTGGTGGGAGGCAGGAGGGGTTCAGCTGGCTCAGAGCTGTAGGGACCGTCGCTTCCTCCCAGAGATGTTACGGTGGTTGTAAGGTCGCATCTTCATTTCCACAAAGGGGATGGAGAACTCATGGCCTTTCCAGTGGTACCAGTTAATACCCTGGCAGGAGGGAGAGAAAGGCAGAGGGTAAGGAAAATACAAGAAACTAGAGTGGGAGAGGAAGGAAACAAGGTTGATTGCTGTAGAGAAGCCAGAAGGAAAAACTTGCTATAGCAGAATCAAGCAACTCCCCTGCTTCTATGGCTTGATTGTTTTTTTCCCACTGCTCAAAGGCTGATCAAATTTCATGTAGGTAATTTTTTTAATCTAATACACCACAGCAAATTACTATGTGAGGCACAAAGCATTAGCCTAGTTGGTTTGAAGGTGGCTCCCTTTTCTCCATCTGATGTGGGGTTATGTCACCAGTTCTGACTCTGGTGCACCAATCACACAGCCCCAGCCCTAACCTGGGCTTGCTGACATGTTTCCCTAGAAGAAATTCCAGAGGCTTTCTGCCCAGCTCTGCTCTTACCTGACTGTGCCGGGACTCTCCGTACTTGCCGTTGAGGTTGGTGCGGTGGCAGTTCTTATACCACCAGGCTCCTTTGTAGGACATGGCACAGTTGGTCACAGCAACATCATTGTCCCTGTCCTTGGTGGAGAAGGGGCGTCCCTGGTGATAGGAGAGGGAGTCTCCTGTGGAAAGAGGTGCCATTAAAGGTGATGGAGTCTGAGTTATCTGGTCTTTTCACAAGGAAATTAGGATATCCTGGTTATGTGGCAACCATTCCAATCAGTTACTCTAACAGCTGACAGTCTGGGAGTAGCGTTAGCTGCAGTTGTTCACAATTGGTTCATCTGAGGTCCTCTGCTGTCTGTTTAGGATCGGTGCAGACCATAGCAGATCTTAGAGGCTTCTTGGCTTTGTCGGATAAAGTGCTTGGACATGTGTTTGGATCTGAATTTCAGTGTTTCAGAAATTAATTCAATCCCAGATTTTGGCATCCCAGATTTCCCAAGGCTTGGCTCTGCTATGTAACTTCAGGATGCATTCAGCCTCCTTCTTTCCTGTTAGCCAAAGGGAGCTTTTTCTCTCAAAGGAGACCAAACTTTCATCTCTTGAACCAAGGTGCTTGGCCACCTTTTGGTGGCCTCTCTTTCCTCTCTTTGGAAAAGGGGAAGATGTTTTTGGAAGCTGTGTGATGTCTTATTCCACCAAAACCTCTAACCTCACCCTCACTAGATAACTAGAGAGCTGCTTTTATGTGAAAGAAAAGCTGGAGTAAAATATGATCAATTGAATGATGTACTTAAAGGAGATATTCTAAATATGCTCCTTGGTAATCCCTAAGGACATACGAAGTGGACCCATGCTGGCTGTGTGCAATCCAGCCATGGAGAGACTTATTAGAAAACCTCTTGGCAATGAACCATTTGTTGAGCCCTGGCTCCCTTAGCTCAAGGTGGAGCAGAAGCTCCTTGGCTGGATGGCTAGAAGCAGAGTTTGCATGAGGAATGGGATAGAGTCATGTCTGCATGACCCTACTACTGCCATCCTTGGCAGTAGGTTGGGTGCCTTCTGCCCTGGGATTTGAGTTTAGAGCAAGTGTTTTGTTGCACACCATTAAGATTCTTGTCACTTCCAGGCAACTAACTAGTATTGAGTAGGGAAATTTCTGCATCTTGGGTATGTTGTGGGGTTCCACCTAGTACACAGTGGAAGTTTTGTCACGGAGGCTTGCACTGGGCACGTCTAACGCAGATGAAAGGGCTACAGTTGTACCCCTTCTCCCTTCCTGAGGAAGAGATCTCCTGTGCCCTCCCTCTAGCACCCACCCATTTCTAGTGGGCAACTCTAACTCTCCTGGATCAACCAAGCAAGCAGGTGTGACAGTGTCCTTGCAAAACCAGGCAGTGTTCCTTTATGTGAGGAAATTGCTCAAAGGATTTCAGATTTTTCCATAGCTGTGGAAAGGCGATAAATACAGCCTCCAGCACAACATAAATAGCCAGCTGTGGCTATTGCCAAGTGAGATGACACCTCTGACGATTGACCTGATTATTTGAACTGCAATGTCTCTGATATTAAGTATCTAATCCCCAATGGAAAATTCCATGTCCTTAGTGGGATCAGCCTGGTTTACACAATGGACTGCAAGACGGCAGAAAGGATTATGGGTTTTTGTCTTGTCACTCTAGACAAGTGAGATTTCATGTTGTGATTTCCTGTACAGTCCTGGACCAAGCAGTCACAGGATTTCCCAAGATCCTTGCTAGCAATGAGGCTGTACCTGAAGTGCCATTGTAGTCCCCAATGCGCAGTTTGTAGAGGCTCCGGGAGTCACCAATGGAGAACTTGTCATAGTAGGCATATGCTGTTTCCTGACCATCCCTCATGTCTATTCGCAGCTCATAGCGCCCTTGGGACGTGATCTTGTGGATGTTGTCCAAGCCTGTCAAGACAGTGAAACACCCAATGAGAGCTGGTGCCCAGATTTGCTCTGTGAACAAACAAGGAAAGCTCTAGGCAAATAAAACAGCAGTGGGAAATGAGAGCAAGGAGAGGAATTGAAGAGCAGCAGCAGTTGTGGTGAGTCTGTGTATCTCCCAGCATTGCTGGGGTCTGAGCTCTCTGTCCCCACTCGAGCTTCACTTCCCTGTGTCTATAAGTGGTGGGTTCAAGGCCCAGGCTCAGATTTCTTCATGCTGCTGAAGCTTGGAACATTCATCTGTTGAGCCCTGGTGCTACTAATGTTGTTGTTAAGCTCCCATACAAGCCAGAGTGTGTTTATGCTGCAGGTCCCTTTGGCTCATGTTCAGGTTTTGGAGGAGCACACTCAATTTCAGAGCTGTGCTGTCTTCCACTCACTCCTTTCCTGCTTTCATTGGACAGCTGACTTTCTGGCCACCAGTGCAACCTGTGGTCATCCAATGGACAGTGATGGGTTTTGGTCCATGAAACTGACAGCATACCCCGCTTCTCTCCCAGACAGAGCAAACTAGGGAACTGCTGATCTTCAGAGTGTGCCTTTATGTGGTGTGCCTCTGCATGAGTTCCTAAGGTGAAAGGCAGGGAATAAACAGAAGGAAAACTCTGAGGGAGAATGTAGAGGAATGTGGTGAAGGGCAAGGAGCCAACAGCTGACAGTGCACATGGAACTTAGGTTTGACACATCAATGAAAGGCAACTGGGGAAGGTCATACCCAGCCAAAACTCATCCTCCAAGTTTCCAAAGCCAACCCGGTAATCTGCCCATTTCCGGAAGAAATCAGTCAGCCCGTTCTGCCGCCGCTGGAAGACCTGATGTGGAGGAAGACCAGGGGGAAAATCATAACGATGGAGATGAGAAATGGCTTTGCCAGGCTTTGGACACACAAGGTAAAGATAATAATTTTCTTTCCATTGTGCCTTTCAGGGGAGAAAAATGCAATGCCCATCCAGTTAACATTAATTGCAGCCATGTGATTAATTCATGTGCAGGTGTAGAAACCAAAGAGATATTAGATAATGTCCAATGCAAATCAATGGTAGAATAGGAAGAAATTGGCCTTTGAGGTTTCTGCTTTAACTAATACTGCCTTATGTATTCTAGTACATAATTCTTCTTTGAGCTGGCTATTTCTGTGATATCCAAGGGGATACTCTGGAGCAGAGAGAGAGGGAAATTTACTGGCTAGAAATCAGCATTTGAGGAAGCCCATTTTTTTGCTTTTGACTATACATCTAACAGGGCTTTGTGTAATGTGTGTAAGTAAGAGTTTGACATGAATAAGATCAAAGCACCATGGCATTATTTACTTACACTGTCAGTCCATCTACGTCAAGACAAGCAGTGTTTGTACAGTTCAAAAGCCAAACTGGCATTTGTTTCTAAAGTTCTCCTATGCAGACTCAATTGGGGTGATGCCTGACATGCTCCTTCTTCAGGCAGTGTGAATCATTCCCCGTGAAAGCCACCAGCCATTAATTTCATTTCTAGAACAATAAATCAGCTTCACTCACAGATTTTGCTTTCCAGAAGCCCTGCAAACGTGTCAAATAAATCAAAGGGCATTTCTCCAAGTGTAACTATTATTACCGGAGCGTGGGCCATTCCCTGTGGCGTGGGAAATGAAGCGTGTGATGCTGAGCCTGCTGTCATTCCTGTGCTTTGCTGGTAGGGGCTCAGTTACTTTGTGATGGGGACATGCAGGACAGCCACATGGATACTCACAATCCAGCCACCTCCGTCGGTGGTCATGTCGCAGTACACCGGCACCCGCTGGCTGAGGTCCCCGTTGATGGAGATGGTGTAGACCCCACTCAGCGTGTCTCCATTCATCAGGTGCTGTGCGCAGTCCTGAGGGTTAGCAAAGACACGTCCTCCTGCAAAATTAAAAAAATAAAAGGTAAAATTCAAGCAAAGAGACATCTTTTTCCCGTGCCTCAGGTTCCACTAATTACAATCCAGGAAAAGTCTATCTTGACTTCTGCATTCCAAGTAATTCCACGAGGTGCTGAGACTTTATATCTGCCATCAACCTCAGAGGACTAACTGGAAAAAAAATGTGTGCCTATATTAATTATTCTTCCATATGTCATATACTGGAAAAGTGCATGGTAACATCACGATGAGTGATGAGGGATGTCACTTCTTGGACCATCTTTCTGCACTATGTCTGAAACCCTGGGGTTTAAGCTATCACCAGCATATTTAGACAGTTGTGAAAATACCAAAATCTGTTCTCCTCTCAGGATTGCCAGCTCCAATCAAGTTTTGTAATGTTACTCATTTCAGGGGGATTCTCCTGATTCTCCATGCCCTTGGAAATGATGGTGGATTTACGCTGAGCTAATTGTCGCTTGCAAGCTGAGCAGGAATGAGGCTGTGTGAAATGCTAGAGGTAGGTAGCATGGGCTGTGCTATGGGTGTTCTCTAATGAGGAAACATCTTATTCTGTGGTCAGAGTTTAGGAGAGTCTTAATTATGACAGTTATTCTGCCAGTACTGGAATGTCAACTCTGGGAACAATTTTTTCTTATTTAAGACGAAAGAGGGAAATACATCTTTTTCTTTGGTGTTGGTATGTATGGATGATGGAGTGCAGAGCTGGCAATGTGGATGTGGTTTTCAAAGATGTCTGTAACAAACTGAGAAGGTGGGAGGGACCTTCAAATCTTCTATGCTGTGTGTGTCCATCACAGTTGTGTAGTGCCCCATAGGACCAAAGCACAACCCTTGTCTGTTGATTCCCATTTGGGTGTATTTCCCCCCACCTTGTGACCTGAAGACTTGGAGGTCATTGCTGTGTCCAAATATCCCCTCTTTTTTCTCCCCATCTTCATGGTCTGTAGCACAGTCTGGCGAGACATTGTTTGTATTTAATATTATCCAACAATGAAAACTTTTTAAACGACAACCACTTTGGGCTCCCCTGAGCTCTGTGGAGATTGCTTGTTTCTTAATTTGTATTCATATCTTTAAGAGCCAAGGAGACCTTGAAAGACATTTCAAACCACTATAAATTATAAATACTGTATCTGTTTCTTCCTTTTGTCTCATCTGTATACAATTCCCCAAGAACCTTATGCAAACATTAAACAAAAGAGGCTGAGCTATTAATATGTCAGAGGGAATAGAAGAACCCCGGGATGTGTACTGTAAGCAGAAGGAAGTAAAACAATTTAAATTAAGCCTGGGTGGCTTTTTTGTTGTTGTTGTTGTTGTCCTTAAGGACAAGTCCTTGTTCTCTGCAGAGTGCCTTGATAAACAAAGTGCCAGAGTAAACTGAATTGCAGATCTGGATGCTTTGATGAGAGATGCTGTCCATGGATTGCATTGCCTTGCTCCTGCTTGCTTCTGTCTCATCAATATTGGGGTAAGTGGGGAGGAACCAACTTGTTACTAATGCTTATCTTCATCTTCAAAACAAGTTAAATGTATCGGATGCTGTATCAGCTGGCAATGGAGACTAGCGTTTCTGAGGTCTGACACTTCTGTTTGATAGAAAAGGTGCTCTCCTTGCCTAATGTAAGTGGGTTTGTGCTGCTTTATCCCACCTGAGAAGTCACCCCCATGCAGCTTCATCCCTGACTCCTGAGCAGCCTCAAAGATTACGTGTATTTTTTCATTACCTGCCTGAATTGTACTGGCTTTATGTGCATGTGCAAGAAGCAAGAATAACAGGAAAGCCTATTTTGTAGGTGTATTAGAGAAGTAATTTCTTCTTTTGTTGATGTAAATAGTTTCTGTTATCACTTAAAAGCAGGTGAAGGGACCTTTGCATGTAACTGAGATGGTGAAGTGTATCTAGAGCAGATTCAAAGAAAATTCTCCTAATTGAACTGGCAGCGCAGATGGGAGGAATTTTTGGGACATCGTCTTGAGACTTCTCAGTGCTGCTGACGCTCAGGAAAACCACGGTTGGATTCAGCCCTGAACAAGATGCATTCTGTCTGTAAGTGCCCTGGCCTAGCCATGCTTTTCAAAGAGAATGAGGGACAATTTGCTTTGTATAATTTCTATTATGAGTGGTTGCAGAGGATGGGAGCAATGGTGACATTCTCATGCAAACTTCATTCTTGGAAGAGTAAGTATTGTGTCTGTGAGGGTTGTGGTGAGTGGATGCCCACCTTTTGATTTTGAAAGGAAACCATTCCCATTACTTTAGTGCCTTAGTGGATTGTGAATGCTCTAGAATGAGAGTGGGGAGGAATAACGCAATTAGATAAAGTGCTGGCTCTCCTGTCTGTGACTCCACTGGTGGTGGTGGAGATGCACCTGCTTGATATTTCCAGGGATATCCCAACCCTGAAAACTTTCAAGGTTAAATTCAACAGG
The DNA here is from genome assembly GCF_049639895.1 of Pseudopodoces humilis. Lineage (NCBI taxonomy): Eukaryota > Metazoa > Chordata > Aves > Passeriformes > Paridae > Pseudopodoces > Pseudopodoces humilis. The sequence continues at coordinate 4,244,277 of NC_142209.1, read as the reverse complement.
GCTCTGAGCAACCTGACCATGTTGAAGATGACCCTGCTCACTGCAGGGGGATTGAACTAGATGACCTTTTAAGATTCTTTCCAAGATTCTTTCCAACCCAAAATATTATATGATTCTTTGATATTTGTGAGCAATCAGATCATGTCTACAGAATGGAGACACTGGCTGAGTCCTCTCCCAGGAGCATACCTTTTGATATGTGTTGTTGATTTCATTGAGTATTTTTTTCTCTGTTTATGCACTTGAGGATGGACATGGGCAAGGCAGAGAGCCTGGTCTGGTCTGGTTCCTGGTCTGAAGCTCAAATCCCCTTGCCCTGGGCTGGGTCTTGTGTTTGAATCATAGATCCTTCAGCCATTCACTTCTTGTAGTGAAGCAGCACTGTGGGTGATGGCATTGTAAGTACCCCTCTATGGATCATAGAGGAGGATCATTGCCTGAGGAGGGAGAGTCCCCAAGAGCAGTCCATTCCTACCAGCATGATATGTGGGCCAACCTCCACCTGTCTGAGTGGATGCATTGTGAGTCCTCACCTGTGGTGAAGGTGGTTGAGATGAGGCCGCTCCGCATGGCGTTTTGGGCAGCTTGCAGGTGCACCGTGTACTCTGTGGTCTCAGAAAGCCCCTCCAGACGGATCCACGTGTCCTCAGCATCCACAATCAGCTCCTGTACATGGGTCCCAGAAGGAGGTAGACACCAAGAGCAACAGATGAGAAAAGCGATGGGGAGCCTAAAGAGCAAGTGAGGAGGGAAGGGAAGCCACAAACTACCACAGCCCTTGGAGCCTGGCCGAGGAGCTTTGCATGACTGCTTAGACCCCTGGACGGAGTGAACGTGAGATCAGTCAATATAGACAACATTTCAGAATGGTTTGGGTAGGGGAAAGCAACCTGGTTTGGAGACGGATTTAAATGTTTGCAGTCTGTGTCCTCTGTCTACTAGGCCTGTTGGGACCTGTGTGCCCTCAGTACAAAACATGACTGATTGCCCAAACAACTCAAGGAATAGAGCTGGTCAAACCTGGTTATCAGCTGGTTTTGACTCCATTGATCCCTGTCATGTTAATTTTTCTGGTTGTTGGCCAGTGCCACACAGCATTATTGACTCCCTTCTGCAAAGCTATTATCCTCTGGCTGCTGTGAGCCAATCACACCAGCAAAGGAAACCAGACTATTTGCCATAACGTATTTCTGGTAGTGTTTGTTGCAGCACCTCCAGACAGGCAGATGTAGACACACTCATTAAATAATCAAATGTATTGTATTGCAGGGTTAATTAGCTGTCTGTGCCTATCTTCCTTTTTGCAGGAAGGGCAAATGGCATTTTTAGCATCTCTGCAGAATAATGTTCTCCTGCCTCAGCTTGCTTGTGTTTCACAAGCTGTGAATTTCCCCTGTTCCTCCAAACTTTCCAGGTAACTCCTCTATGCCCAGGCCAGATGTGCATAAACATTTTGCCTTAGGCAATCTCTTCTTGCTTTTTCCCATCATCCTGCTTATCAGGAAGTAGTGTCTATGCTTCTGGTCTTCCTGAGCCGGTGAGCATCATTGTTTTGCTTTGGCTTCTCCTGCTCGTTTTACCATGGTCTTATTATTCCCTGACCTAATGAGCCTCTTTGGTGTGAGGACTCACTCACCTTCCGGCTGCCATCGGTGGATCTGTAGGTCATGACATAATTCTCGATCTCTCCCACGGGAGGAACCCAGGACAGCAGGGCGCTCCGTCGTGTGACTTCACTGGCTGTCAGATTTGTTGGAGGATCCAAAACTGCAAGAGTGGATAGGCAGCCAGGGAAGTGCAATTTCTCACACACAACCACCTCAACCCTGCTTTCCGACTCAGTACACTGGGATTCATCCTTACAACACTGAGCTACAGCCCAAAGTCCATCCTCACCCTCAGTTTCAAGACCTCATCACCCTTTCCCTGTCTTGAACAGAGCTCTGCAAGCCCTCTAGAAATCCTCCTCTACCTGTGTGTCACCTTAAGGGTAGCAGCTGTGAAATTCATGTGCTGTCAAGCTGTTTGTGAGCAAAATGGGTTGTCGTGTTCTTCTGGACTATGGCCTTGGGCAAAAAAAAGACTCGGTCAGGGGTCTGTTCAGGAAACCACATCCAAGGGAAATCATTGAAAGAAAGGGATGAATGGATGGAGAGATGTTGAAAGAGTGAAAATAATGGTTGATGCTTGTTGATCAGAATTCTGTTCTTGTGTTGTGCCCTACACTGGTATCTGGGATTGGTGTTTATGTCCTTTTGCCACATGGCTACCTCTATGCCCACGCTGTGTAACAAGAGCTCCAGCTCAGTCTTGCTGGCTGCTTTTCCTGGGGTGGGAGCATGGCTAGGGACGAGTGAGGGAAGTGATTGTACATACGAGTAGTGAAGTTGGTGCTGATGGTCTGGCTGGTGAGAGGCCCGCTGGTGGCATACATAGAGACTGTGTAGGTGGTAGTGGGCAGCAGGTTGGTCAGCTGGTACTCCTGCTTGTCTCCATCCACAAGAATTGTTTCTCCTGAAACTGTAAGCAAAAAGAGATGAGTTAGGGTAGACGTTCAAGGTGGTTCTCCAAAATGTGTCTCTGGATATGACTTCATGAATAAAAGCACTTCTATTGCTGAAGCACCATAAGGTACTGTGCAGCTGAGCTGTAGCAGTGCTGTTCAGGCTGAAGGGTGGTCTAATTTCTCCCATAATCCCTATAAAACCCAAGGCAAGGGCTCCTTCCCTACTCCCTCTGTGAACGGCACCCACTGAGCCCTGGGCTTTGGGATGGGAGAGAGGTTGAGGTGAGCTGAAACAGAGCCCTGGTGTACCTGCACGACGCGTAAGGACGAGGACATAGCTTTCCACCTCTGACAGCGGCGGGTTCCACTGCAGCAGCGCCTCGGTGGGAGTGATGTTGGTGGCTGTGACCCCCAGGGGGACATCCATGGCTGCATGGGGGAGAGATCCAGAGTCGGAGGCATTAGGAAACTGGAGTACAAACTGGAAAGGCTTTTTGTACGTATGTCCTGCCCTGCTGCCCAGACACATGTGCCTGCACAGAAGTTACTGCTGCCCAAGCTGGAGGGCAGAGATGTCACAGCTTGTGCTACTCTGCTACCTGGGCTGCTCTTCCACTCTTTCCTTGATGCCCAGTCTGGCATGTTAGGGGTTTTCTTTAGGTTTTGAGGAGTCTGACGATAGCAGAAGGTTTTATTCTTGCAGCACATGCTGTTTGTGACAGGGCTTCCTTAGGGATTATTTCTGGAAATTTGTACTCTGTTTAGGAAAGGTTGTCATGATTTCCCAGCATCATGTTTCTGGCTTCTCTGCCTGGTACACAGGTTTATCAGTTTTACCCATGACTACCCATGCATATTTGGGATAAACTTTGCCGAGACATACTTCAAAAGCCCACACTGAGCCCTTGTAAGCCCTGCTTATCATCTCCAGCTTGCATCTGGCTGGTGTGAGGTCCAGCTTTCAGTCACCTGAATATTAGTGCAAGCAGGGACTACCAGCCCTGCGCAGAGCTGGACCTGTTTGATTGTTCCCTGCCCATCAAGAGCTCCTTCCCACCTGTGTATACAGTGATGGAGGCCAGCTCGCTCTCCTCCCGGCCCCGCACGCTCTTCACTCCGATCTCATACTTGGTGGCTGGCTGCAGGTCTTGGAGGGTGTACTCGGTGGCGTCCCTGGAGATGGCCATACTGTCTGTCCTCCCTGCAGAGATGGAGCCAAGAGCTTGGACATCACAGCTGGCCCCATCCCAGGGGCTCAGGAGGAGGGGAGGACAGTTCTACAAGACACTGTAAGTGTAACTGGGTTTCATGTGTGCAGGTGCACTCCTATGTTCCCATCACTCTGTTGGCCTGGCCTTTTCAGCATCATTGACAAAATTGGGGCCAAGGGAGATGAAATAGTCAAAGCAGATGAGGGAGGTGGGATTTCAGGACTGAGCCCTGAATTTAACCATCTCTGGGGAGCACACACTGCTAGGGACCCCTCTGTGCTGAGCTGCTGCAGTGGTCCCTTTCCATCCTCATCCCAGACACCCCATCCTCTGCCCTGTAGCCAATCCCAGTTACTGGTCGCTTTGCCCAAGGCACTGAGATGCTGCCTGGGTGAGGATGACCTAGTGGCTTGCTTGGGCCAGCAGATGGAGGGAGGATTGGCAGCTGTGAGCTCAGGGCATGAACAGGAGTGGTCTGGCCTATTACCTTCGGCAGCACGGTAGGATATCCTATAGTGGTCAAAGGCAGCAATGGGAGCACTCCAGTAGACCATCATGGACTCCTGGGTGACGTTGCCCACCCTGAGGTCCTTTGGTGCATCAATCCCTGGTGAGAGGGAGCACAAAGAAAAGCTGTGGGAGGCAGGCCCACTCCCCTTGCCCCTGCCTGCCCTCCCCAGTGATGTCCCGTGCCTGGTGGGGGGTGTCCCGTGGTACCTGTTGTGATGGAGCCCACGACAGGCTCAGAGCTGATGGTGCCATGCACAGCCACCAGTGACACCAGGTACTCGGTGGATGGCTGCAAGCCCATCAGGCTGGTGTGCCTCCGGGTGCCATCGAGTGTGACCTGCTGTGCCTCCTCCTCATCCCGGGGGCTGTAGGTGAGGATGAGGCGGTCTGCTGGTGGGGATGGGTCACTCCATGTGACATTCACACTGGAGGATGTCAGCTGGGAGAAGTGTAGCTGTGAGATGGGCCGAACACCTGGAAGATGGAGAGGAGAGGTGCAACCCCAACTGTCTGCAGATCCTTACCTCCATGTTTTTCACAGTGCTTGTATGGGAAATACTTAAAAGAAGTGGCAAAGCTTCTTTTTATGTATTTTATATGGGCTCTCCATTGATCTGAAACTGTGCTGGGATCAAGAGGCAGAACCAGGAAGGGGAAAATGTTGCTCTTCTCAGCTTCACCTGCAAATATCCTCTGTACCAGATGCATACGGTGGGTGATGGAACTGTCCCACTACAGGTGGTATGTATTGTCTGCACTTCATGACTGCAGACTTTTCAGCCAGGGGTCCTTGTGAGGCCCCCCCCCCATTTCTTCTTATGGACACAAAGGCCACCCTGACCACAGAGGACAGCAGAGGGCTGTCTGTTTCCCCCAGCTCTATCTTATCCTTTTGGGACCCTCCAGCAAAGCGTGTTCAGTGCTGCTGGCCAAAGGGATTGTGCCACCACATTGGTAGGGCCATCCTCCTTTTGAGGTCAACTGCTTCTGTGTGGACACATTGACCCCAGCTCTCGTTCCCACCACCACCTCAAGGGTTTTGGTGCCAGGGATGCAGTGGGCTGGCACTGGTCTGTGCCCTTGCCCCCAACCCAGCTTGTGTTTCTCTACCTGTGAAGGCATCCACAGTGGCCTCCAGGCTCTGCTGCCGTCCCCTCTCAGCAATGATGGAGATGGTGTACTCTGTCCCAGGCTCCAGCTCTGAGAGGGTGAGCTGTGACTCATCCCGGGACACTGTCACTTCAGAGGCCATTCCTGAGGCAGGGGTGAAGGTGATGCGGTAGTGGTCGATGGGACCTGTGGCTTTGGTCCAAGCCAGTGAGATGGATGTCTCAGTAGAGGCTGTCACCAAGAGGTCCCGGGGGCTGTCAAGCTCTGTGGGAGAGGGTTGGTGCAGAGCTTTGTCCCCATGCACGGACTGTCCTATGAGGGCATCTGAGCCATAGGAGCCAGCTGTGCTTGGAGAAGGCAGTGGGGCCAAACTCACCAGTCCTGGCATTCATAGTCGCTGGCACACTCTGCTGGCTGTCCATCACGGCTGAAATCCCAATGCCATACTCCGTTCCTGGCACCAGATCTACCAGGGAGTGCAAAGAACATGAAGGGGTTTGAGAGCAGCACCTGTCAGGGTGACCTCAGGGGGTGTGTGACCCCTTCTTCCACCTCCCACATGTCAGGGCAGGGGAGGACCCTCCAGAGCATCCCTGGGGTTAGCAGCTCTCCCACAGGTCAGCAGCTCCTCTGCACGTTGCAGAAAAGCTGAGCCTTTTGAAAAAGCCCTGTGGAAGCCTTTGGACAGGGAATTTGGATTATTTTAGCTCAGAAACAAGCCATTTTTAAAAGTTGTTGCTGAGGTCTGCTGTAATTGCTGGCAGTGAGACAGAAGCTCTTGTGTGTGTGAGCCGAGATGGGAACGATAAAGTAGCTATATTTTTGTCCAAAGTGAGGCAACATCAAATATTGTCACAGGCCTGGTGTCTTGGAGAGAAATAAATTATGCATAGTAAATGAAATGCACATTAATTAGGAAAGGTGCAGTCTTTCAGGGAGCTGACTCAAGGCTGTTCCTTGGAGTAGACATGTCCTGAGGTGTCTCTCTGAAGAAACTTGGGAATTGAGCTCATCCAACTCCTTTCCTCTTGCACTGCTTTATCTCCACGGGGTATCTCTTGCCTCTGCCTGTCACTTCTGCTTGGCTGCTGGTGGCTTTATTCCCCTCTTCCCTGTGCTTCATGATCTTTCCCACAAAGTTAGAAAAAACCACAAACTCTCCAGTTCAGCCTCACCATGCCTTGTCCAGGGGCAGCATCCCCTGGAGCCACCAAAACCTTTCCCAAGAGGTCAGGAGAGAGGGACACTCTCCTCCCCTGCTTTTCTCTTACTACAGTGCAGTCTTGGTGGTGGGGAGAAGATGGACCCCCTTGGCCCTGCTCAATAAGTGTCACAAGTATTCTGGAAAGAAGAGTCTGACAGAAGGGAAGGAGAAGGAAGAAATGAGCAGGAGGATATAAACCTTTTCTCTCCCAGCTCTTTTGTGAAGAGCAAGATTATGGTTATTTCTGCGCAAATGCTGATTTTTAAGAGAGATTATGGGTCAGGGCCAAGCTTGATGCACTTTTAAGTGTAAATCTTCAATAAACTCTGCTTAGTGCCATTCCTTGCTGCTTTTCCTGCAGGTAGATGAGACTGGCTGAAAGAATTGATGGTTGCTTTCATACCACGGATCCCACCAGGTCCTGGGTGACTGGGAAAAAAACCCAATGGGTTTTGCACAACATCCAACAAGACTGGAGGATATGACTACTCTGTACATAATAAAGCTGTGAGAGGTTCATGTCCCATCCACACTGTGACTACCATAGCTTTTCTTTTTGCTAGCAGAATGTTTTTTTCATTATTTTCTGCTATGACTAGGTTTGTTTTGTTTTTTTAATTGTTTATTACCTAGCACCCTGGGGACTGGAAGTAATGTACTTGCATGATGATGGAGGCACTATATAAAAAATCACTCTCTACAATTGACTTAAGAATCTGCATCTCTGCAGCCCACTTTGGTTGGGTTTCTTGCAGCCTTGCCTGAGTCTGGCAAGGCCTTGGCAGCTTTTTTAGTTTTATTGAGAAAAAGAAGAGACTTCAGGCTGCCACATACTCCAAGACAAGCTCAAGTCAAGCCATGGTTATCATCACAGTGTGTCACTGTTGTGCCTCTGCCCAGGGAGGGGAATTTTTCCCATTTTTAATGCTTCTTCTCACCTAGAAATGTCCTAAAGGAAAGCTAGCAGGAGTCCAGCACTGAGTCTTTGATTTCATCCTACTTCTCCCCACGTATCCTCATCACAAGCACAGAAGAAACCAGCCCAAACTTCTGCATTCCACATTTTTCAAGGTAACTGCTCTAACTGCCTTGCTGCCCTCCAGCCTTTCTTGTGACTCTGCAGCTTGCCCATAACTTAACTTTTGACTTTCCCACTGAACTCTCTCCTATAAATCCACATGGCAGATTCCTGAGCCCTGGGAAGGTCCTAGGAAGGCAGAGGATCAGCATGGAAGAACCTGGTGTCCTGCCATACTGAAGAACTTCAAGATGAATGGGAGAATATTTTTGCATGTAATTATTTTCGTTGCTCAGAAAATGCCACCAGAGTAGCAAATCCATAAGGCAAAGAGTTCTAGCAAAAAAACAAGGAAATCACGTCTCACATGGTGCTTTGCTGTGTTGCTGCATGAGGTGTTGGGGCTTTCCTGGCAGTGGGAGGTGGGTGGTGTTGCAGCCCCTATTCTGGCCTGAATAATGTACCACTTACAGGAATTGCTCAAAACCAGCATCTCTAGATTTGGGTCTGCTTTGAGCCCAATTTGGAAAAAGGCAAAAAACTCAGGCAGCCTGGCTCCCTATCACTGCCCACGGGGCATCATCACCCACTGCTCTTTCCAAACAAGCGAGAAAGAGCAGGGTGAAATAATATTTTTCTGTAGATCACCCTAAACAGACTTCTTGTCATTGCTCACTTTGTTCCTTGCCAGCTCTATTTGCCACCTGGAGAGATCCTTGCTGGAGGTGTACCCAAGCATTCCTTGGAAGTGTACCCACATAAGGGAAAATGAGCTCTATCCCAAGGTAAACCTTCTCTCCAGTAGATAGTAAACTCCAAAACAATCTCAAACACGTGCCAGCACATGGGCAACTGAGTCTTGGTGCTGATTTGGGTTGTCCATTGCCCTACCTGCTTGAGGGGAGGAGGATGAAGGGGGAAGAAGGGCGCGTGGGTGCACGCATACCTGCGAGGGTGGCCCGGGTGGTGGGACCGGTGTCGCGCGGCACCAGGACCTCGTGGTAGTGCTCCCCGGCCAGGGTGCTGTAGACCACCCTGTAGCTGTGTGCCTCGGCCTCGCTGTTGTCCCAAGCGAGCTCGAGGCTGGCAGGGGTCCGCGAGCCCACCCGCAGGTTCTTGGGGGCATCAATCTCTGCGCAACACAAGGGAGAGAGGCACCGTCTCACCGCTGGGAACGCACCCTGCGGCCTTGGCACAGCCAGACAGCAGTGGAGGGGTACCTGGGTGTGACATCCAGGAGATCCCACTTGTGGTTCCTCCTCCCCAGAGCATATCCTGGCAGGAAGGGCTGGAACATTTGCTCTCACCTCCTGCTCAGCACAGACTGCGAGTGCCACCCAGGAGAGTGAAGCGAATGCTGGGCACTCGCAGCATCCTCAGTAACTTGGTTTGGCAGCTAATTCCATGTTGTTTCAAAAAGAAAACTCTTTTCCCCCATATTAAAGAAACTGAGGCACTGTGAGTAAGAGAAAAAGGGCTCTGTAGTAGCCATGCTTGAAGCATGAACTGCTTTTAGAAGAAAACCTTGAGCATCTTTACAGGCTCATTCACACTCAGACATTGCCCAAAGGGTTTGTTTATTGGTGCTGCTTAGGCTGTGCACTGAATCTGCTCTGGTTTGCACAATAAACTCTGCTGAGCAACAGCTTGGGGCTGGGCACCAGTGGACAATGGGTAATGGTGATGGATCTGAGTTTCGGGGGGGCGGTATTTTTATGTTGCCTTTTAGAAAAAAAGCAAGGAAGGCCAACTCAGCAAATCAGCTGGGGCAAGTATCTCATCTGAAATATTTATCTATAACGACATGTACACACACAATTCATGTATCACAGTTATTACAGGAGAAGCCTCATATCCAGCAGTAATGTACATGAAAAGTAATTTATATACCATAAACCAGCACAGAAATACATGCTCTGGCTCCTCCTTTATGGCACGGTAAATTAAATCCATTAGCTATCTGCAGGCTTAACATTAATTAAAGTTTTACCGACCACTTAGGGTGTTCAGAGAATGCATACAGTAAGATAACCATGTTTCTGGCTGTGCTGGTTTCAGCTGCTTGACTGCTGATTCCTTGGTCAAGGCACCTGCCTTGGCTCTTGATGCTGAGTGGGAGCAAGTGTTGCCTCGAATTCAAGACCTGTGCTGAGCATTTTGGTGCTTTCGAGAACTGTGCATTGAGCTGTGGGTGCTCTTAGGGACATAAACTGTGAGTTCTAGAGTTCTAAGGTGTGGGTCTGAACAGGCACTGGAGCTGGGATGTGTGTCCCAGGCAGGTTCAGCCTTGATGCTGCAGCAAGATATGGCCAAGATGGGGTTGGCTTGGGGTTTGCCATCTAAATATGGGGGGGTTGAGTACATCCATGCCTCATCACTGGCATCTGGGATCACCCTGGGACCATATGAGCATCCCTGTGAGGCATAGGGCATAGAGAGGACCTTTGGCACTGGAGGTTTAGTGGCTAAACAGCCACTAGCAGTGGAGGGGCAGAGGGCAGTTTTAGGGTGTGTATTTTAGGGTGAGCTGAATCATTTGCTCTGCCTTGCTCTGTGACAGCATGCAAGGCACCAGCATTCAGGCGTCTCCATTCACCCCTGCATCTTAAACATTGCGTTTTCATTCCACTTCTTCCTCCTAGCACACCACATTAAACACCAGCTCACTTGTACCAGGGGAAAAACAGGTATCACTAAACCCCAGACGCAAAACACCCTCAGTTTTTCTCTGGATACGTCCTTGTTGCAGGACAGCCCATCTGCAGATGGCAGCAAGCCATCTTCCCATGCTTGCCAGAGGCTCAAAAATTCAGTTCTCCCAGCAAGGCCAGCTAGCTACCTGTGGTGAACTGTGCGAAGGCTGGCTGGCTCTCGTTGGCACCCCGGAGGGCGCTGACGGCGAGGTGGTAGCGGGCGCCGGGGCGCAGGGCCTGCAGGGAGTACTGGCTGAGGGGGGGCTGCAGGCGGAAGGTGGTCCTCCCGCCCTCCCCGTCCGCCAGCCCGTACTTCAGCAGGATGGCATCCACCTTGGCACGCGGCGGGGTCCACTCCACGAAGGCCACCGTGTCGGAGACATCCCGCACCAGGATCTGCGTCGGGCCATCGATGACTGCAGGGGGAGGGGGGAAACGGGCACCTGTTATTTTTGGAGAGTTGGATGGGGAAAGGTGGAAGCTTTGGGGACATCAAGCTACAGGGATGCTTCAACCTGACCTTCAAAGCGGCTGGAATGAGTATTTGGGGACAAGGGAGAGAGGTGGCAAGGGACAAGACACTGACCCCAAGGTACTTAGGGGATTTGGTCCTCATGGGTTCCCGGTCCCTTGTCCCAATATCCTGGCTCTTTCCTGAACCCTCTTCACGTCTTGTGAACACCAGAGCAGGACCCAGCAGGTCTCTCATTGACACCCATTACAGCTATAATGCAACTCATGCCCTTCTCTTGAGCTGGTCGTCAGCAATAAATCCTCCTTGGTTTTTAAAGGTGGTACTTCCCAGGATATAAAACTCCTATATCTAACTGCAACACACTTTCTTTGCTCTTAGATAGCTGTCTGCAGTTTTGCATTGAAAAACATGTAATTTTCCTTTGTGTCCAACTCTTCAAACTATCCAAACAACTTTTATTGATGTTCTACTCAATTTACTCTTTTTTGAGCCTTTCCATCATTGGCAAATTTATCAGCAACAGTATTATGTCTTTTGAAAGGTGTTGACAATGTGTTAAATAACGTGGGGCCAAGGACAAGATCCAAGCATTGAGAACTGAGGAATGCCTCTAGAAATGTTTCTGCTTTGCTGCCAGCTCCTGGTTTGTCCTTAAACTGAGGGATCAGCTCATAAAGCTGCTGGTGTCTTGGCAGTGGGAAGAAAGAAGAAAATGCAACTGCTCTAGTGAACCTGTAACTGGGTATGGGGCTATGGTGGGTGTCCAAAATAACCTTTCAGGTAAAAGGTTTTGAGATAAATTCATACAAAGGATCTACTGGGAGACCTTTTTGGACATTTCTGCTTTTTTTTAAGAGATTTGGGCCCCTCCTTCTTCCACATCCCCCAACACTCAACCTTTGGACATCCTGGGCTCAAGCCTGGCTGATGAATGATTTGAGTCCAGCAGGACTTAACCACTGTGTGGATGGATGGATGGATGGATGGATGGATGGATGGATGGATGGATGGATGGATGGATGGATGGAGCCAAGCCTTGCCATCACTTCTGTGTCATGGCAGTGCTCATGCATGAGGCCTGCTGGGCAGCCTGTTTTATCACTTAGATGATCACAAGGTAGGTGAAAAAGCCCACTTTAGTACTGTAATTTAGGCTATGCCACATATACATATACCTAATGTACTATATAACTTAGAAAATGACAGTATATAATAGGGGTCTGCTGAATGCTGCACCTCAGGGTTGGAAGTTCTGGGGGACAAGCCTGTGGGCAGGGGTGGGAAGGAGCAGGGAGGATTAGAAAAAGACAGGGAGGAATCTGGAGTAGTAAGGTGAGATCTGGGGGCAAAACAGCAGAGGAGGGAGCACAGCTGGGAAGACCAGTGTTCAGGTAGGAGCTGGCCATCCGGCTTGGCCAGGACCATGTCATGCATACCCTCAATCTCCAACTGCTTCATGTTGTCCAGTCATCCAGGTGATCCACATCTACTTATCTGTGTAGCATAAAACCATGCCTTTGCTGCCTGATCCTGGCACAAGGTGTTGAGGAAGAACGAGGTGATGGGGATAAAGCTCTGGGGGTGCTGCAGAGGAAGGCAGACATGCCAGCATAGGGATGCCTTCATGGAGCACAGATCCGGGAGCCCACCACTCCACCTGCGCTGGTCAACCCTTGAGTTTGAAATACCAGCTTCTATTTTTTCTGATTTCCCAGGGAAAGGAAATTTCGGGCTTGACCAGGAGATGTCTCTATTAAGCCACATCGAGCTGAAAGCTGCAGCAAAGCAGGAGGAGAGGACTGTGCTGGAGAAGCTCAGACCTGAAACAAACTGCTGCGGTGGAGGGACCCTCCCTTCACTCTCACTGCTGTCTCAATTAGCAGCACCTTATTACAACCCTCCGGCAGCTATTTAAGTGCTGTTTCCTTTTAGAACAGCTCAGATGGAGGTAGTAGACGTCTGCCTGGCTTTCAAGGCAGACTGCAACAGATCTAGTGTGAAGAGTCTCTTCTCCCCCGTGAGCCCTGCCCATCTCTGTATCTCCTTCAGCAAGAAGACCCACCTGAATTTTCTCTGGTCTACAGGGTGGAGCAGTGACTGGGCAAACAAATTGGTTAGGAGGGGATATGCTGTTGCTCCTGGCTCCCCGCCCTACTGCCTGATTTGCCTGAATAGGTGGGAGTTGAGGGCATTTGGTGACATAAAAGCAGGTGGGAGGATTAATCTGTTATATATGAGTAAGTAATACATTTGTAGATACATTTCTTGACGGCATCCAGCCTCCAAAATGTGAGCTTAGCAGAGAAGAATAATTTATCCAGATATACAATAAAAGCACAACTGAGTCTTCACTCCCAACCCCATTAACCTCACCAGGGTTTCTGCACTTATGGCAATTTAGGAGAGAGAGGGACAAAATACTTCATGAAGAAGCTGTTGCTGCAATGTTTGGGCACCTGGGTGCCGCCAGTTTCATCCCTGCCCATGTGGTGCCAGCTGCTCTTGCTGATGGAACTTTATTTTTGGGGCCAAGCCCTGGGCACTGTTGTGCTGCCCCCAGGTCAGGCTCACTCACGGGTTGAGACGCTGTCGGAGGTGGGAGGGCTTCTGGCTTGTTCCTTCAGGGCCACAACGGTGACAGTGTACTCTTCCCCTGGCTTCAGCCCCGTCTGGTTGAAGGTGGTGACGGTGCTGGGGAGCTGGGCAATCACACCACCCTCATTATTCTGTCAGGGAATGAAATAAGCATTAACCCTCACCAATCAACTGGTGTTTTGGGGGACACTGATGCATGGAGAGGAGTTGCCCCCCCATCCTTCCACAGCCCGCTCTGCATCCTCAAATCACACTGTCACACCCCACCACAGAGGGAGACACCTGGGATGAAGTCACCCACCAAGCGTGGAGCACTCGTGTTGTTTGGCTGCAAAATCCTCCCCATTCCTCCTCCCTCCCCAGCTTCTGTATTTTGCCATTTGTGCCTCTGCTGTTCTCCAGAAGAGGGAAGATGATTACACTAAAGCCTTGGCTAGACTTGTTTTCCTGCTCTTCAGGTGCCAGGAGCCTTTTGTTGCTGATGTATAGGTATGAAGCTGTGAGGTCTTTATTTTGCCTTCCCCTCCTTTTTAACCATCTTTAGTACACTCATTTATGCCTTGTGGTTTTGCCCTGAAAAACTGTAAGGCTTTAAACAACTGCACATGTCACCTTTCCTGCCAGTGTTTGGACAAAGGATCTTTTCTTGCTGCTGTCTTCACTATTAACATGCTAAACAAATCTTTGCACATAACTCTCAATTCATATTCATCTCTTTTCTCATTAAACAGGAAATCTTCCATTTTAGCTATCAATTGCCATTTTACCTTTCCTAATTTTCTTTGCTAAATCTGTCTTCTCTTTGTCTTTTCCCCACCCCATCCCCACTGCAGGCAGCAGATGGGCAATCTTGCCTGACCCAGGTTTTGTGGGGGTGAGAGCATCGTGGGCACCATGGAAGGAGAGTGGAAAGAGCTCTGCAGGAAGCTGCAAGCATCCTCGTTGGGCAACTGAGGTCCAAATCAGCATCTTCTCACCCAGTTTTTGGGAAGACAGGGAGGTCAATTTTTCTCACCACAGTTGTGATGCTGCAGTTATGACTGTTGTTTTTAGCCTTTGGGAATGGGTTTTGGGTTTGGTTGAGGTGTGGCAATGTTTTGGCATGTACCCAAGCAAGCTTTGATTGCAGGGCAGTAAAGGACACAGCACCCTCTGCCTAATTTTAGGGGAAATGCTGTTGATAGAGACTCCAGAGAGGACAATTTTGGCAGCTGATGGGCAGGAGCATGACTGTGACTTTATGTCCTGACTCATAGATTTCAGAACTTTTAAGCCCAGTGAGCTACATCCCTTCCCTTCCCAAGACCCTGCATCCAGGAACAACCATCCTTTTGCATCTTATCTGCCTTTAAATCCCAAAACGTTTCCACATATTTTTAAGCTTAAGCTTAAAAACAGAAAAGAGGACCAATGGTTGACATTGATCTGCTTCAGGGGGATGCTGTTCACCTTAATTCCTGAGTAATAGTGAAATGTTTGGAAGAGCTATTTTTCCCTACCAAAAGCTTTTCTCTGATATTGCTATATTTTTCAGATTTAATCCTGAAGGATCACCTGATGGTGACTGAAAATTATCCCAGGATCTATATCTGCATGACCTGAGCTTCAACTTCTGACACAATTTGCATGTGGATATAGCCAACATTGCATTAAGAATCTTCTAAAAACTCTTTGGAAATGAGAGAATTGAGTAATTTAAGGCAACTGGGCCCTTACTTTGTGCTGTACAATGATACTTTATAGTTAAGAGTATTTAAAACTTTGGGGCCAAATTTTGCAGTTCTCCACTGCCCAGAGCTGCCTTTGATTCCAGTGAAGGTTTTGTACAAGTGAAAACATCATAATTGAGCCCTTAATCAGCATTTCTTTTACTGCTGAAGCTTGAATATTCTCGTAAAGAGGCTCCAAATACAATTGAAGCTATACTTACGGCTAAATGGTGTAGAAATTATGAATATAGATTAAATACTTGATGTACAATTTTTGTTGCTGTGCACAGAAAACACGGGGTATTTAGGGCAACATTTTTATCCTTTCATCTTTTCTGGCATGATTTCTACCTGCTCGTCACTGCGATTAAAATTCCATGGCAGGAATTAAGTGTGCGTGTGACTCGGGGATGTTGAAGGTTGTTGTCTGAGAGCCAGCAGCTGCTTGCTTTGATCCAGGCTGCTTTGGGGACCTTAGTGTAGAGAGCAGGACAAGGAAGAGGAGGAGGAGAAAGAGTCATTGCAAAGGAGATGGAAAGAAAAAAGAGAGAGAAACAACAAGAGGCATGGAAACTTTTTTTTCCCATCACTGGATTTTTTTGGGGGATATTTCTTTGAGGACATGTATGTCTTGACACAAAAACTTATGGGGAATTGCAGGCTGGCAGTGTCTGGGGAGTCTGATGTGCAGCACACAAATGGCAAACACAGGCTGGGTATTTTGGGAAGGGGGTAATTGGAAACTGATTTAGGATCCACTCACTGAGTGCTTTCAGCAATGCCGTGGGTGTGGCAGCAGTACCTTGGGAATGAAACTGATCTCCCAGCCGTCGAAGGGGAAGGAGAAGGGCTCCCACTGCACCTCTGCTGTCGTCTCTGTGATGGTCTTGAACTTCAGCCCCTGTGGTGTGGCGAGGTCTGGAAGGGAGCAGGGGGTGGTGAGCAGAGCAGGGTGGGTGTGCCCATGCTGTGGTACCCACCCTGCTCCCTGTGGGTATTTTGTTATCTGGGCAACAAAACCAGGGAAACTTCTGGTAACTGTTAGCAAAATTCCCTTTTCCCCGCTCCACGTGGGTTGGAAGAAAAAGAAGGAAATGCCTGGACCTATGGACACTGAAGCATCCCACTGCACCATTGTGTGAACAGCGTGACTGATGGGGTTGCAGAGGGGTGTCCGGATAGTTTCTGTTTTTTCCCCTGCCCTCTGTATCCTTAGTCTCCAAGAAACCCTTCTGGAAGCTGGTATTACAGCTTGATACTCCTGTTTTCCTCTGTGCATCACAATCCTGGTCAGGACTGTGTTTCTCCTGATGCACAGCAGCATCTCCTCTTGCTGCACTATTCCCTGTATCATGGGGAGTCATCACAGGGAAATTATCCATTCAGGAGTGGGAGGAGAACCTGAGACTTCCATGTTATATTGTAGTATTTTCTCTGAGGAAAAAAATGTAATGTAACAAATATTTATTTATTTATTTATTTTTAAGGCTCAAGTTTCTGCTGGTAGAAGGTTTTTATGGAAAAAGCGAGCCAACTTGAGCATCCCCTCAGGATACTTGGGTAACAAAGGACAAGTGCGGTAGGATACTTACTAGTCATCACCTTGGAGGTAACGGGGATGCTGAAGACATCACTGATGACTGCATAGATGCTGACATTGTAGGCAACACCTGGCTCCAGATCCGCGATGGTGATGCTGCTCCAGTCCCCAGGCACCCTCTGCTGGAGCTGGGTGCCCCCTGGCACCGCGGGCTGGTACGAGACCACGTACTCGGTGGCTGCCCCGGGGCTGTCCCAAGCCAGCTCGATGGAGCTGTCGCTGATCCCCGTCACCCGCAGGTTTTCAGGAGGAGACACTGGTGGGAAGGGCAGAGGTACAGAGAGTGTCAGCATGTGCGTGGCTTATTCTTCCACTGCTGTGGGAAGCTGAGTAGGTCTGCTGCTGGGACACGGGCTGGGGTTATGTGCCATCTGTGTTTGTCTGAACAGCTATAGCAAGGTAAAGGCTCAGGAGAACCTGTTGCACTAAGGGTTTAGCCCCCATGTCGGGATGAACCTCACTGGCTTTTTACTCACCTCCCAGACTTTTGTCCATGATGTCTTTGGGGACAGGGATAACAGGGAGGTAGCCACACAGTGGGGCCTCAGTGTGTCCTAAGCGATGCGCGCTGCTGGGTACGGATTTCTCCCAGGCTTCACGGTACTCCTATGGGACTCTGGGCACCTTGAAACCCTTACTTGTGCACTCAAATCTGGCTCTCCTCACGCATCCCCCCCCACCCCTACCTGCT
The DNA here is from genome assembly GCF_049639895.1 of Pseudopodoces humilis. Taxonomy (NCBI): domain Eukaryota; kingdom Metazoa; phylum Chordata; class Aves; order Passeriformes; family Paridae; genus Pseudopodoces; species Pseudopodoces humilis. The sequence goes on along the minus strand of NC_142209.1, from coordinate 4,226,955 downwards.
GAGCAGTCCTGCCCGTCAAAGCCTTCCTCGCAGACGCAGAGCCCATCCCGGCAGACTCCCCGGCCGCTGCAGGCGTTGGGGCAGTGCAGCCTTGCGCAGTCCTCGCCGGCGAAGCCCTCCTGGCACTCGCAGGTGCCGTTCACGCAGCGGCCCCGTCCCGAGCAGTCGCGGGGGCAGCGCAGCTGGGAGCAATCCTCCCCGGTGAAACCCTCCTCGCACACGCACTCGCCGTCCACGCAGAGCCCGCGGGAGCCGCAGCCGGCGGGGCAGCGGAGCTGCGAGCAGTCCTCGCCCCCGTAGTCGTTGTCGCAGATGCACTGGCCCTCCAGACACACGCCGCGGCTGGAGCAGCCCCGGGGGCAGCGGGGCTCGGAGCAGTTGCTGCCTGCCCAGCCCTCCATGCACACGCAGCTGCACGACTCCAGGCTGAAATTCCCGTGGCCGCTGCACTGCGGGATGTAATCCAGCTGCCCTGCAAGGATGCAGGACCGAGGGTCAGAACCCACCGGGCGAGAGGCGGAAAGAGGTCAGTTTTGGTCTCATGTCAGCCCTCTGAAGGGCTGGAGAAGGGGGCAGGTGTGTGTCGGGGGGTGGGATAGTCCTCCCTCTGGGCATGCCCAGCTCTGGCGAACTGATACCTTTAGGGCTGAAAGGGGAAGAATTTGTGGTACGGGGTTGAGGTGGGGTTCGGGTGGATCTTTCCCTAGGGAGCTGTTGCTTCTGTAACTATGGGTGCCATCAGCCTTGTGGTGGTGCAGGTGTTCCCTTTGGTTTCTCTCCAGTTCAGCACTCAGTTGATAGGAACTAGACCTCCTACTGGGAAAAAAACCTTCCCTGGCCAAACCCTCTGCATTAGCCATGACTCCTCTGGTCTCACATCTACCCACTTCTCCTTTTTATAGATAAGAGATCCCCATTTGCTTTCTCGCTCTCCTATAAAAAGTAGGTATGTACCCAAAGGCGTCATCTTCATCCCTATCCTGGTGAACCTGATTAAGACAGAACTGTTGGCTTTGGGCACATTGAAGTTGTGGAAAAGCAGGGACAGCACTTGGGCTCTGTGGCCAGCACCTCTAATGCCCCCTCTTTAGCTGTGAGCCTTGCGCAGGATGCTCTGGGGTGAGGAGGGAGGATGGGGATGAAGGCACCAGTCACTGACACTAATGCTCCCAGTTTTGCCCTGAAACAGAGCCATTGCTCCAGCTAAGGGTTCATCCTAGGCAGGCTAACTTTTCCTTGCTGATTTTCATAGCCTTTCCTCATGTGAACCAAGGAAGAACAGAAACCCTTTCTGTGCTTCCTCCAAACCATGGGAAACCTTTGCACCCCAAAGACCCCCCCCAAGTCCCCAGCTACATTTTCCATCCTAGCTGACTTTTCTGAGCAGCTCTTCCAATGGGGGATGTAGCAGGTGCACATGTAAAAGCAGCTCAGTTACATGCTGTGCCAGACAGACCCATTTGGGTTACTTTGCAGGACAATTCCCATCCAAACTGCAAATACTGGGAATGCCAGTCAGGATGTCTTCAGATCTCAGCCTCTAGTTAAGTTATCAAAAGATGAGAGAGGATGCTTCTAAGTGTGCTGGAGGAAAGAGGCTTTCCTCAGGGAAGTGCTTTGGGTGGTGGGGTAGGGATCCTGATCTCCTTTGCACTGCAGTGAATTGAAAGGAACTCTGGTAAAAATAAATTGAATTACTCCAGTTTTAACTTGGCACATCTGTGATGGGAGTGGGGGCTCCACCAAGCAATGAATGTTTAATGGGACTGTCTGCGTATGTTGCAAGTAACCCAAATAGACCCATCAAGGTTTCAAATTAATTCCTTTAAAACAGGGTTTTCCCATAGCATTTCCTACGTGATTTTAACCCTCGCTTTGCACAGACTGGTGTTTCCTGTTTTGTCTCAGTTATTAATGCAGCAGATGAATGTGGCATTCTGAGGGATGTGGACTGAAGCCATGGCTGGGAACACATTGACTTCCACTGGCCACATGATAGATGCCAGCCCAAGCCACCCTGCTGTGTGTCCATCCTTGTTTCTCCCTCCTTGACCAACACACCTTTGGTGGAACTTGTGACCTGAGCATTGGTTTCACCCATTTCATTCTCATGTGTCCTACTCATAGAGGTGTTGGGGTACCACTGGAAAAAAATCACACTATAGCTGCAAAACTTTAAAACAAAATGCAGGAAGTATTGGGGGTAAAAGTTTGTTTTGTTTTTTTTTTTTTTTATTTCTCTTCCTTTCTGTTGCTGTTCTTGGTGTGAAAAGCAGTTTTCCCCTGGAAAGATGTCCTGTGTGGTTCTCCTTGCTTAGTGTTTTCTTCCCTGCAGGGAGACCTGGTGCATTGAAGCCACAAGCAGGGCTGGGCTGCATTTGGGATGGATGCCCTTTGAGACATCCCCTCTTCCTCAAGACAAGGAAAACTATCAATATGCTGGCTCCTGCACCATGGAAATGCAGCTGCTAGCCCAAACCTTCCTGACCCATCTCATTTCAGCTGAATGCTGCTTTCCTGACCCTGAGGGACAGCTGAGGTGAAACGAGGGGCTGCCTTTATTGGAGTAACCCTAATGGGAACTCTTGGAGGTCTCCACAAGAATACATCTTATTCAGATGAAATATCATGTTGATGGTTTTGTGCCTTTTTGTTTTTATAGGTTTTGTTTGCTTATTTAATGTATTTTTTGTATTTTGTAATCCTTTTTTTTTTTTCAAACTCAGCTTTTCAGATGTGTTCGCTCCTCCTACAAAGAAGATGAAGAGGCTTATTGCCAGCTCCCATGGGGCTGCCTTCAGCCCAGGGACAGCTTAGGAGAGCAGCAGCTACATCTCTGCTCCCTGTCCCACAAGCAGTGGCAGATGTCTGAGTGCTGGAAGGACTGCAGAGCTGTGAGATCCCCCTGCTTACCCCTAACCAGCTGTAATTTCATCCCTAAAGGGGGGTTCAGCTCTCTCTCCATTATGGAGTTTTTGGAGTGGGCACTCAAGTGACCAAAGCCCTCACAGGGGTTTTCCTGGCTTAGAAGACTTAAGCTAAGTTTTTTTCATTAAAGCCACAGCCCCATCATGGGTAAACACTGTTTTTCCTGTCACCACTCTGAGTGGCATCATCAGGTTTTGTATTATTTCTCCTGCCTTTCACTCAAGCCCTCAGTCCCCAGCAAGAGCTAACAGGATGGCATTACTACCTGTGGCTGCATTTTCTTGGCAGCAATTGGAGGTGCATTGGTCCCGGAGGATGGAGACCTCCCTCTCCAGCATCTCAATCCTGCTCAGCAGCTCCTGCAGGGATGGGAGGGAGGTGGAGCACTTGCAGGCCTGCTTGGGCATGTTTATCCTGTGGGTGAAGGTGACCTGGCTCTCGCTGTCGGAGGTCTGCTCCGTGTACTCTGCCAGCCGGTCGTCTTCTGAACTCACCTCCTCGGCCGAAGACTTGAACATGGAGGAGCAGCAGCTGTCCAGTGGGATGTTGATGTTGTAGATGTGGTGGAAGACCATGGGCTGCTCTTTGATAGGTGGGCTGCAGTTGGTGAGGCCACCTGCCTCATCCACCGCTGTCCTCTCAGCTGGCTCTGTTGTCATCTCCAGCCGGCACTCAAAAGGCTTGAGGACAGCGCCCAGCAGAAGCAAGTTGAAGCTGATGACCACATTCCTCAGGACTGGGTTTTCACCATCAGTCCCCATTTTCCTGGGAGAGGGAAGAGCCTTCCACGCCAGTCTGGGTCAGCCAAGAGTGGGGAGGACCTGGGAACACAGAAGCAAAAGAGCATGGTTGGTGTTAGGCTTGAAACTCAGCAAAGAGAGGCAGTTATCTAGACACACGTGGGGCTGATTTAACCACATGCAGTCCTTCTGGCTTTGGTGGACCCTAAATCAACCCTGGATGGGTGGGAACACCTTGTCATAGCCCTTGAGCAGTGACAAAGACAGGTTCTTGTTGTTACTGCTTTTTTATTTAAGAAACAACGAATCTGGTACTATCAAAGCACCAAATACTCATGTCTGTGCCACTTACCACATCTTACTTTGCCACCTTCTGCCAATGCCATAACCTTGAGCAATTGCTGTCTCTTGTTTCTAATGGCCCTCCTGCTCTGGAGCTCCTCTCCAGCTCCCTGGGGAACATCCCTGCCTCCCTCATTACCCTACTGCTGAATGAAAATATGTCTGCTGGTTTCTCTCCAACAGCACCTGAAACTCCTTTGGTAGGCTCTCCTTTTTCCCCCTGATTTTAGGAAAAGCAAGAAAAATGGAAATAACCCTGCAATGGGGTGTTTCTGACCATGCTCACAGAAGACAGGCTCTGTAAGTGGCAATTTGGGGCTGCATTCTCAGACTCTGACTCCCTCAAGTCCTCCTCTGCCTCCTGGGCTCTCTGCTGGCTCCTGGGTGGCCCTGGCTGACCCACAGGGAGACTCCTTGTCCCTGCCTAATGGGGCAGCGGTGACAGGGGAAGGCACAGGGACTAACGAACACCGGCTGCCTTTGATTGACTCGTTGGTGTTCAAATCCCAGCACCCCCTCCTTGGCCTCTCACTTGGCTTTTTGTGTGTGCTCGGAGTGGAAGTAATTGTGGCCATGAGCCAGCTGCTCCGAGCTGGGCTAGTGCTTCAAAGGAAGACTCCTTGCAGGATTACAGGAGCAGCTTAGATACAGGGAAATGAAATCCTTCCTCTCCCCCTCTTTGGATCCAGCCTGCCTTAAGAGACATGTCAGAGCCTGTTTGTGAGCAGAACTGGATGGGGGTAGAAGAGTTCCATGCAGGACTGAGGGAGTGGGAGATGGATGGGGAATAAAGGAGGGTGAGCAGATACACACGGCGATTGCTCGCTAATGACAGTGAGCAGGGTGGTTGGGTAGTTAACGACTCTGTATCCCATAGACCGAAAGCCATTCATTTGCTGGTAGGAACTGCCAGGCTTATTGATCTCAATCTCTTTATCAGTACATTCATTACAGCTGCCCAGCTCTCAGTTCTGAGTGGCAAGTCACAGCATTCCACTCCTGCCCCTTAGGTAGGGTATGATGCTGTGGGAATGTTGGCATCCATGGGGCACAGTGCTGCAGAGATTTCTCTTAATATATCACTGGTTGGGCTCTTAGTTGTGAAACGGTGAAAAGTCACCACGGTTCAGGCTGACTCCGGCTCAAACCAGGCTGAATCCACATGGCAGGTGGATGCTCCTTGGTGTCCTCCAACCCAGAGCAAGCCAGACATCTGTATTAGTCCTCAACTTCTTCCCAGAGGCTTGGGCTGACAGCTCTGAAGCCCTGCCAAATTTGTGAATGCATTCCTGAGCTCTGTCATCGCCATTTCCTGTCTGCTCCTGCTCTGTCTCCTGCTCCTTGTGTCAACAGTTTGCTTTTCCCTAAAGGACCCATCATGGTGAGCTCAGCCAGGCTGGGCTGGGAGAGCTCTGGGGCTGCATGAGCAGTCTGACAGCTTGAGTCGTGTCTACCTGGGAAGAGGAGTTGCATGAACATTCCTCCTTTTCCTGTGCTCCTGATGCTTCCCAGTCCAGCTCACACTGCAGTGACAGAACTGTTAAAAACCATTGACTGGGGGAACAGATCTAGGGCTGTATATTCCTCCACCCTCCTTCACAAGGAAAAGAAGCCAATTTCTGTGCCATTTAATGTGTGAAATTGGTTGCATTAGAGAAAATTTACCTAAGTTGCTATTAGGTTTTTGGTTTGGTTTGGTTTTGGGGTTTTTTGTTGGTTTTTTTTTTTTTAATTATGCCTATGTTGTCCTCGGGTTCAGATAAAACTCCCAGCTGGTGGCCTTCTTGATGGCTTTGATCCCTTCATCCCTAGAGGTGGCCTTGGAAGACCTCCCATCCAGGGCAGTGAAGGCAGCTTTGAGCCTGTTACTTTCCTGGTGACTGGTGTCAGTGTACTTCACTTTCTGCTGGACTGGGACAATGCCTCTCCATCCCAGAGTGGTCTCCTCTCCCTCAGGATAGGACAGCTGATCTCAAATTGCCTCTGGCACAGCACAAGCTTGGAGCTGATTCTATATTTTACCAGAACTAGTTACCTTTGGTTTGTTTTGCTTTTTTTTTTTTTTTTTTTCCTACAATCCCCCTGAAACATGGGTGTTTGAATTAAAGTTCAAATTAAAGAGTTATTACAGTTAATTATGAAGTTTGGCAGGCATTGAGCTTTTGGCTCCAAAGCATTTCAGCTTTGGGGAGCTGTGAAAGAATCAATCTGCTGCAATTTCTCTGTAGTGCTCAATAAAAAATACAGACAATATAAAACTGAGAAAAATATTTGAGGGTTTTGCCAAAGATATACCACAGCAAAGCTCTCTCTTTCCCTCCCCATCAGCCTCCCTCCATCCAGGATTTGTGCCTTATGGGCCAGCAAAGGAAGAAATATAAAACCCCTATTAAATCCACAGTGCATCCACCCTAATTATATATTTTCAGTTATTTTTACATTTTGCTGATGGGCTGTATCTGTGTGAGCAGCTTTGTGAGAACATATGCAAAAGGGAACCTGTGTGTGTGGATGCTCAGAGCAGCTGTGCTGAGAAAGTCATTAATGATGTAGCAGTGGTTTGTGGGGGTGGGGGGGACAGCATCTCCCCAAAATGCAGCACCAGATCTCCCAGCAGCATATGCAGCCCTTTTTTTATAACTTAGCAATGTGAACGTAGCAAATGCAAACTGGGCTTTTGCAGAGTGGGTACAGAGACATCAGATCTGCACAGTGAATATGCTGCCAGGAGTTTTGTCTGTGGCATTTTCTGGGGATAGTTTAATGGATGGTCCAACAATATTTCTATTTTCATGACAGTTTTGATGAATTGCTTTGGTTAAAAAAAAAAGTCAAATGTTGTCTGGGAAGATGCTTGAGAAAGGAAAATATTTATTTCTTCAGCCATATATTGTATATTAAAATGTTTTTGAAGGCAGTAAAGATGAGAAAATGAAGTGATTTTTTTTTTTTCATTGAGAAACCTTTTAATCTACCCAGAGCATATAGAGATGGCTATGTGTGTATATATATTTATGTACATTTATTGCATTCCCTTTTTCTGAACACCAGGTAAACCCCAAGCCCTGCTGTTTGGTGCAGATGACCAACTGGAAAATCAGATCTATTTAGAGTTCAGGCCCGTGCTCATCCTTGATGCTGACCAACAAACCATCAAGAAACAGAGTTTGCTGCCTGCTTCCTCAGCATGGCAGAAGCAAGCAGGCATTTGCTAACACCCAGCAGTCCCTGAACCGTGTGATCAGAGCTGTGATGTGTTCCCTGCTGGAGCACAACTGGCAGGAGCCAGACCTCTGTGATGGATTTGCTCCCACTGCTGTTAATGGTGGGAGTGACCCCGGGGTATGGTGAAGCAGGAAGCCTGTGGGTGTATCATTTGGACTTCTGTGTTGAAAAGTGTCTTGCAGGTTTTCCACAAGCAAAAACCCCCTGCTGATGGATGGTTTTCAAGGCTGCCAAAACCACCCTGGAGATAACCAAGTGCTTAGTGCATATGGTGCCCGTTCCATGTTATGGCAAGATGCAGCCCATGCAGCTTTCCTCTTGGCTTCATTGGGAAGGAAATTCAGCTCCATGGTATCCCTGGTTGGCTTCCTAGCCTTAGCCTTTTCATTCCAAAGGGATCACACAGCTGGAAAACTAACATGGATTGCATTGCAAGATCTGAATCCCAGCTCTGGAGTTTTTTGGGATCTCCAAAGCGAGGCTGCAGTACTCGCTGGTTTAGGGCAACTCATCATTCCCATCCATCAGCATCATTATTGCCTTGACATTGAAATCTCTCCTGGGTTCCACGTCCTTCAGCTGAAGATGTGTGCATGGCAAGGCACACATTGTCAAGCACTGGCACCCAGGGAAGTGGTGAATCACCATCCTTGGAGGGATTTTAGTGAAACTTGTATATATGGCACCTGGGGACATAGTTTTGTGGTGGGCTTGGCAGCACCAAATTAATGGTTGCACCTTGATCTTGGAGGTCTTTTCTGACCCAAATGATTCTAGGATTCTCAGACCCTGTGGTGTGCACCTTATTTTTGCTTTGCTTTGTGATTCAGCAAGCAGCTCCTGTGATTTTCCTGTCCCACTGGAAAGAACTTGCATTGCAGCAGCTGCTAATGAAGAAATAGTGGAAATAATTGGGTCAGCTCCTCAGCAGCTGAAACTGCTGCAAATTTGGTGTCACAAGACTGGTCTGCACCAGTAGGATCCTCCTGAGCAGATGTAGAGTTGCAGCATGTCCTGCAGACCAATTCTCTCTGGCAGCTTTCTGAGGGAAAACAGCACTGGTGCCCAGTTATTATTGATTGACTGATACGTAATTTTTCTGCTTAAAAAGGTTTTCATTGCACTAATTCCATGGGGAGGTTGAAGGTCCTTGCTGCATGCAACAAAATGAAACCTCCCTGATCAATTCCTTCTGCACCCTCTGCTTAACTGCAATCCTTATCGCCCCTCTAAACACAGGTTGTTGCAGGATTTTGGGGAAATTAAAGGAAGTGGAAAGCTTAGAGCAGCAAACCATCCACTGTAACAGTGGTTACTTGAAGTCCAGATCCTGTGGACTTACGGGGCTGAAGGTGAGGACCAACAAGGAAAACTGCACCATGCCAGAGAAACACAACTGACTGTTTCCATTTCCATTTCATGCTTCACCAAGCAGCTCTCAGGGAATGTTTTTCACCCTGCTGACATGTTTAAGCATGAAATACTTTGATGCTTTTATCAGTTTTCCCTAACTATATGCAGATGAAGAAATCTATAGCTCTCCCAACTGATTGCAAATTCTGCCAGTTTAAAAATTCATGCAATTCATGCACACCTCTGTCATTGCAACCTACATTATGTCTTGCTTTCATTACATATTCTTTTACTTAATTGCCATGGAATATATTAATAGCCTCTATAAACTCCTACAGGAAAGCAAGCAGTAGCTTAGTGCAGAGGTTTTGGGGGGAATCTCCTTTAATTTTCACATTAAGTCAGGATCCAGCATCTCTGACTTCACCTCAACAGCTGCCTCCTGCCTCCTGTCTGCTCCCTTGCAAAATCTGGGAATGACCAGGTTAAGTCTTAGTTTAGTGAGGGTAACAGCTCTAATCTGAGCCTATACCAGCATTTTGGTGCTGTCTTCATTTATATATATACATTTACAGGTACATTATCATCTCCCCATTCAAACCAACTGAGTTTAACCACACTCCACAAAAGAATTCTTTCTCAGTGCAAAACTTGCTTCTGTGACTGGTTTGCAAAGGTGGGCACAACCTTTTACTGAAGACCAAGGTGGGTGCCCAATTCCATAATGAAAGCTGTTAGCAGTGAACTTGGTCTGGCCACTGCCTGTCCCTCTTCACTGTTTCCAGCCCCAGTGCTCCGTGGGCAATGCTGGGATGCAGCACAGGCTGCAAACTCATGGTGTGGCACAGGATGGCTCGTGGTCAAAGGCTTTCCTCTATTCTCCAGCACCAATATAAAGACCTATAAACATCCATAGTGTGCAATGTCCTGCAGGAAGGGGACCCATTCCCCTCTGGGTCCATGTGTTACACCCCGGGTCCAGTGGTGCCTGAAATCCCAGCTCCTAATGGGAGTTGCTACCTGCTAACACTGAGCTCTTCCATACCACCTTGTGAGGCTGGGCAACCACCTTGTGAAGCTGGACATGTGTTTTGAGTTGTCTCAGGTAAGTATTTGGCAGCCTGGCCCTTTGAACACTAAGATTTGATGTCTGTTGGAGATGGCCTCGGCTGCCCTGCTGCCAGGACAGCCTTGTCCTTTGGGACTTCCTGCCTGTGAAAAGTCCTCCGATCCTGCACTTCACACTATATATTTATTCACATGGAGCTGTGAAATAAATCCCCCCTCAGTAGGCCTGCACATTGCAGAAGTGTTTATTTCATCCTTACGTTGTGTCTCTGGGAGTTAAAGGAGTTTTACAAGGGAGAACTGGGGACACAGGCTGGGATATCTCCTGTTCTCACCAGCAACCCCATTTGCCCATAATGGTGCTTCTGGGGTCATCACTCCTGCCCTGTGCCTGGGGAGAGTTTAACTTTCTGAAGCAAGATTTTAGGACAGACCTTTCAAGATGCTAGCCTTCAGTGCTAAAGCTCTGCACTCTTTCCAAGCCCTGTGATGGCCATTGTCCCTGCCCCAGCAGCTCCTGGAGCTCCACTGGAGATGCTCTGAAGCTGTAAATGAGAAATTAACTGCAATTATGGAGCATCACAGGGCATAAATATCCTCTAAATCCTCTTTAATTACATGGTAGCACTTAATTACATGGCAACAAGAATGTAAGCACAAAAATAAATATGATTTCAGTTTTATCTTCAGCGGAGGCACTGGTAATTAATTTTGGAGGGTAATGCAGGACCTGCATGATGTGAACTCCACTAACACAGTTCTGCAAAGGTGCTGCTGCCCAGGACAGACAAACCTCCCTTCTCCCTCTCCAACAGCCACGACTTTGTCATGTCTTCCCATTCCCCACTCAGTGTCATCACTCTGTCTGCATGTTGATGCACAGGCAGAGACTTGCATGTCAGGATAGGACAGGACTGGTCAGTGTAGTATCCACTCATCCTCCTGCATGGAGAAAACCAGGCATGGTTCATTCATCCCACCTCAGTTCTGCTGTGAACTCACATCCCATACCCAGCCATGGGGATTTGGATCACTCTCAGCCATGGGCACTGGGCTTTTTTCCCCATTTGCTCCCAGCATTCCTCTCGGATGCCGGCAGTGAGTCCTCGTGCTCATCTGGCTGGTGCTTGGCTGTCATGTTGCATTACAGCCTGCAAATCAATCCAGACCTCCTCGGGGCTTAGCTGAAGCGGATGCAAACCCGGCTTGGGATGCTCCTGTGCCAAAACGCTGCCACCCATTACCCCCAGCACAGATCGAGCATATGCCTTGATGAGGACAAAGGGGTGTGCAATGAAGCACAAAGTCACGTTGAACAACTTGGATGCATCTTAACCTCTGTCACCCCATAGAACCACCCCAACCACATTTAAATGGAGAACACTGCTGCAGACCAGCAGAGGAAAATCCCTACTATTTCCCCAGGGTTTTTTTAACCATAATTAGTGCATTGCAGCACATTCCCCTGGGAACTCGGTTTGCTTTCAGTAAAGCAAACCCACCTGCTGAAGTCAAATAAGCAGAGTTTTTAACTTGCTCTTCAGTTTGCCAAGTCATTTATACCCTTACCCAGAGTCAGGGGAATGGAAAAGGAATGTTCATCTGGTGCATTTTGCATTAATTTTCCCTTCACATGCAATTTTACACCACAGAGAAGAAGAAGAGCTGATGTGATCACAGTTGAGTATGCTGTGACTTTCCCCCACCTGCTTTATAAGCCCCATACTGGAAAAAATTCCGATTTTCCTTTCTTTTTAATGTATTACTCAAACTAAACATCACGTTACAGCTGATTTACATGCACATGCAATCTGGCAGGAACCAGCAGGGATCGTGCTGTTTGAACCTTCCAATAATTGATATTTTCTACTCGCCTTCCCATTGTAATTTCCCTGGAATGTAAAGAGCAGCAGCAGATGCTTATGGAACAGATCTGAACCTGGAAAAAGCTGCCACAGTGAAGCTGTCTGGAGGGTGGTTTTCCTTGGGAAAAGCTTGTTCAAGACCCCTTTGGGGACCTGCAGGATTTCCTTAGGAGGGGGACAACCTTTGGTCAGTGACCACAAGGAGCCTGCAAAGATTTTCTATCATGTCCCATTGAAAAGACAATCAAAGAGAGCATGAGCAAGCTGAAGCAGAGAAATGAATCATAGTCCTGCTGCAGAGACTTTGTTTGATAAATAATGTATATGGAGTTTACAGTAATAAACACCTTCTTCCCACCCAGGCAGCTGGGCTAGGTTTGGATATATTCCTTCTCCCAGGCAGGGTGACAGACTCTGTTTTGTCAGGTAGGTTAATCTGGGGCTTTTCTCACCACTGACCAGCCACATGTGAGGGTATGGAGAGGAGGTGGCATTCCCAGACATGGCTTGAAGAAAGAAATACGCTGGGGGTGAACATTTGGGAGATGTCCTGAGGTTAATGCGTGCCATGGAAGTCTGGCTGAGAGGAAGTGTATGGCCCTGGGTATGGCACATGGGTACCAGCTGCCCCAACACCAGGATGCTGCACCCTGAACTGCCCCCCAGCCCTGGTCCAGCCCAGTGCTGGAGAGGTGGCTTCCCCAACCCAGGACCAAGGCCCTCATCCCACCACTGAAATAATTTTTTTTGTCTTCAAACATGCTTTCCAAAGAGCACTTGGAATCTCCCACAGGTCTCCTCAGGAAAGATGGGACCTTGGAGGTAACCAGGTAAATCACCTCTGGTTATCCCTGAAGAGTGCTGGAGCAAGGGTTATCCTTTGTGGTCCCATGATGCTGGTATAACAACATGAGGTGAGGTGTTCCCATCACCTTCCCTGCCCAGTTTTCCTCCCCTTAGACCGGAACAGCCATCACGGTGGGACAATCCAAACTGCAGGCTGGCCCTTGTCCTTCCTCTTGTGACATCTCAAGACATGGAGATGGGAAAATGGGGGCTGCAAGTTGGTCTCTTCAGGAAGCAAAACAAAGGGAGAAATTTCCTCTTGCCTCTCTTGTTTTTAGGCTTCTGATGAATAGCAGGAGGGGATAGGGGAAGAGAGAGGACTGTGAGCACTCCTGAACCTCAGAGATCCCAGTGACTCAAAGATTTCCTAACCTGCAAGAGCCTGTCTGGCTTGAGGTAGCGAGAGGGGCTCACAGGTGTAGGACAGAGCTGATCTGGCCTTTTAGGATGGGGTAGTGTACAATAAATCATGTTGTGGGTGTGCAGTCCAAATCCCAGATTTCCTTAGATTTTGTCTTTCTGCCAGCTGGGATGGCCTCCATGGACATGTCCTGATCTGAGGAGCTGGCTGGCACCTGCATGGAGCCTCTGGTGCCACTAGAAGAATATGAAACAGCTTTAATCAAGGCACACCAGAGAAAATACTCTCTAGTTATTTTTATAGCAGGCCTTGAAGTCTTCAACTGGAGTGATTTGGTTAAAAATAGATTTGTTTCTGTTGGACTTTGGCAGAAAACCTGGGCTACCATATTAACAAAGGTAAGTGGCAAAACCCATATCTCTCCCCATTTTACATCCCTGTGGAAGAACTGGAAATAGCCTCAGCACTTTTACTGCAGAGATAAAAAAGATCCTTGGGAGGGGAAAATCGCTGTAGTCAATGTGGGCTTGCACCAGCTAAAGATTGGAGTTAGGTTAGGGTTTTACTGCCCTATAATAGGTAAGTGCCTCATCAAGGAGTGGATATAAATGCATAGCATAATTTCATGGAGCTGGTGTGGGACACAAGAACTTGGAAGCCAGCCCACTGCTTTGCCATGTATTTTAAGCAAGAGCTTGGTTTTGCTCACTTTAGTTCCCCAACTAGTATTGTAAGTGTTGGGTACAGACTTAGTTCACAAGCAAACATTTACAATCAATTTTTAAGGCTGTTTTAATGCTGAAGAAGTCTGTGGAGATCTAAGACTTAGGATGAAGGGAGACCTCTTACATCTTGTGACAGACAGTGATTTAAGTCCTTTCATGAAAGAAATTCAAAATTCATCTTTGGATTGACTCCTCTGGTCCCCAGTGTCCCAGAGTTCTGGCTCAGCACTTTGCATTTCCAAGACTTTTATAATTTCTAAGCCAAAATTAACCAGTCAGTTGAAACACACTTTCTTGCCTGCCTTTGCTGTCCTTCACTTCTGGTCAAAGCAATAGATAAATAATGACAAATAACACGCTGTGGCCATTTGAGTAGGGCTTGCTGAACTGAGAAATGAGATCTCTTGGGCAGCAACTGCAGCAGTGGAAACAGCCAAAAATATTTGCAGTGTTTGAGCGCAGCAATTTAAAATTGAGGAATTACTGGCTGCATCCTGTTCCTACAGAGGGTGAGGAGCAAATGCCCCTTGGTGCCTGCTGGGAGTGGGACAGCCCTGTCAAATTAGGCAAACTCAACCTGCTAATTGAGGTGGACTTGGACTGTTCCTCACACAGACAGACCAAACAGGAGAGGGCTGGAAGGGATTTCATCCAGAGAGAGCTGGGCAAGCTCAAGGAGAGGGCCCATGGGAACCTCGTGAGGTTCAACAAGGTCAGAGGCAAGGCCTTGCATCTGGGTTGGGGCAACCCCTGCTAAGCTGAGGAAAGAAGGGATAGAGGGCAACCCTGGGAAGTTCTTGGAAGTAATGGCAAATGAAAGGCTGGGCAGATGAAAGCTGGCAGTGTGTTCACAGCCCAGAAAGCGACTCTCATCCTTGGGGGGGCAGTGTGCAAAGAGGGTGAAGGAGGTGATGCTGCCCCTCTACTCAAGGTCCCACCCCTGGAGTGGACATCTGGCCCAGGTGTCCACGGCAGAGGAAAGAGAACCTGTTGGAGCAGATCCAGAGGAGGCCATGAAGAAGCTCTGAGGCCTGGAGCATCTCTGCTATGCAGACAGGTTGGGAGAGCTGGGGGTGTTCAGCCTGGAGAAAAGAAGGCTCCAGGGAGACCTCAGAGCCCCTTCCATTGCTTAAAGGGGCTTGAAGAGAGCTGGAGAGGGACTTGGAACAAGAACCTGGAGTAACAGGATGAGGGGGATCGGCTTCAAAACTGCAAGAGCAGTTTCCTATGAAATATTGAAATAACAGCCTACAGAGCAGTACCATGAGCTGCTGGAAGTTTACTTCTGTGCTGCTGTCAGGGTCTAAAATAGTTCATACCTTAAACCCTTTATATATTATTATTGCCCATTATAACAAAACTGTATAAAGAAACTACAACCACAGAAGTCCACCCCTCCTTGAAGATGCCTGACTGGAGCCTTGGACTGTGAGTTAAAGTGCCTAGATAAGATAAAGGGGGGGCTCTGGTTCAATCACCTCAGGTCTGGAGAGAAGTAACCAGGGCTGAGGGAAAAGAATGCATCCACAGGAAAGCCAGACACAGCAGAAAATCATCCCTGGCTGGGTTTGGGGTGGGGCAGACCACAGAGGCCAGGCTTGCACAGGCTGCCCCCAGCCAAGGGGGGAGGAGGAGGAGGAGGTTTCAGGTGTGTGGTGTAACACAAACCAGCCCAGCTGTGGAACCCCAACCCCTGAAAGGGTTATCCCCACATCCAGAGGACATTCACGTGGGAGACAGCTGAGGGGGTGTCAGAATCCATCAAAGACCCCCCAAAGTGCTCCCCAGACTCATTCCCAAGGCCTTGCACCACAGGACTGCACGGGATGCAAAGCGATGCCACAGACCCAGAGCAGGAGACTGTGTCAAACTGCATCCCCCCAGGGAGGTACCTGGGCATTCCCACCTGGCCTGAGATATCCCAACCCATTGGGTTCTGGGCTTTCTGGGGGACCCTCAGCACCAGAAGACCAGCAGGAGAGGATCATCGGGACACCAGTGGGATCCATGGAGGGGTCACATTTTCTTTACTCTGTCTCTGCTACTCTCTTTCTGTCCCCTCACCCTTTCCTACTTTTTTCTTCCCCTCTCTCTCTTTTGTATTTACTATCAAATAAAATCCGTACTATTGACTTTGGCATATGGTCTCATTTGCACCTTAATTCAGGCAGAGGCATTTCTAAGAACTTTAAAAATTGGACCATAACAGCTGCCAATCTAATTTTCTAGATAGGTATTTTAGAACTCAAAGTCCTCTTACTTTGGTGGAACTTTCTATGTAGCATTTTTCTTTCTCAAAGTCCAAAATACTCTACTGAAATGCCCGTGAGAAAGGAAAACAGACCCCTCAGACACGGGCTTGGCTGGGAGGGTGACAGGGATGACTCCACTCCCCAAATTGTGGAAAAAAATTAATTTTACAATCTGGCCAGAAATTTGTGTGGGTTCTCTTCCTCTCTTGGCTGGCCTTGACATGTCTAATGTAGGATTTAGCTGATCTCTAGGAGATACAACTGAGCTGTGATGTCTCTGGTTCCTTGCCTTCTCTTAGAAGTGGAGTACGCAGAAAAAATGTTATTTCAATGCAAGCCTTGGCTGGAAGATCAATACGAGTCTGACATGCTTTTTTTCCCCCTCATATTCAGCTTTGTAGGGCTTGGGGAGCACGTGGAGGAAACTTTATTTTCATGCAGCACATGGACATGACAAGTTCTGGGCTTTTACCACAAATTTCCTTCCCAACCACTATGGCCAAAACCCTGTGGCCAGGGGCAGGCAGCAAGCCAGGACTGCCTTTACTCATCTCAGACCTCCTCTGCTCAAATAGATGAACACCCTAAAGCTAGAGCATGGCTGGTGTTTAGCTTCAGTGTCCTGGTGTGCCTCACAGAGGGTCTTTCACTTGTTAGTGCTTGTACTGTGCTGCAAGATGCTTCAACAGAAGATTTTCTGCTTGTAAATAATTTTAATAATTTTCATATATGATTTTTTTTCCTGGCAGAGAATTGAGTCTGCTAGACACAGGCCTGCCTTGGCTGCTGTGGAGAAAGTAAAGAAACACCAAACATTGCTAATAGTTATTTTGAAATTCCACCTTCTTCTCCCTGTGCTTCTCCTTTCTAAAACTGCTGCAGGTCTGGCAGGTGAGATGGGTGATCAGAGGGGTGGTGCCAGCCGCTGCTAATTACGCTGTGGATCAAATCCTTTAAGCTTGTGTGCCTCCACTAATGTCTGTGCTCATCTATGTCAGCTGAGGTAGATCAAGAGTGGAGGATTGTGTTGCAGGAGGGATTGGTGACATCCTGGACAGGTAGGGTAAGAAGGAGAGGAAAAGGTTTGTTGGGTTTTTGGGGGTTTTAGTGCTTTAAGAGGAACGTCTCAAGTTTGGTGTGGTGCCCATGGGAAGTTGTCTTTCATATTTACTAGAGCACTTACTAGGAATGCCTTTGTCTCGTTCCAGTGTGTGCATTAACATGCCATTCATGTGCTGCCTTCCTGGGAGTCACAGAGGAGGAAATGCATCAATCTTCTGTGGCCTGGGTCTTGTGCTCTGCAGATCAGGTGTGCTTCTTCTGTTGATTTTCTGCTGTCTCATTTTCTACAGTGCTGTGCTGTCTTCTGTATCTCACATTTATATAAAATAGAAACATATATAGTCTCTATTTTTAGACATATGGTCAACCCTTGATCTATGCAAAGCCAGGGCCATTGAAGGACATAGCAGTTAATCATAAAGACAGCCACATGTTTGGAGAAGACTCAAATATTGTCTTTAAATCTTCACGCCCTGAGAAAAAATGACACTTAAAAACCAGCAGTCTAAAGCTTCTCACAGCTGGCTGTCAAACATGGATGGGGAAAAGCAGGGAGGGAAAATCTTACCACATCATTTGTCTGCCCTCTCCACGTTTCCCCATCAGTGGTTTTGAGGGGGCTTGGTTCATGCCAGGACTTCATGGTGTGCCCAGCTGATGCTGGCCCTGAGCTGCTTGTGCAGCTCTGAGTGTGCCAGTGCCTGTCACTGGCTTTTCTATCCCTCCAGGGTGACCTGAGAGCCTTCCTATTTGCCCAAAAATGGGTGATTTGGAGCATACAGACATGGTCTAAACAGAATTTAGAGGAACAGTTGGAGGCAGTTAAAATGCTTTCTGTTCAAAGTCAGGAGGCGCAAGAGGCAACAGTGCTGTCCCCATCTAGGGGTGCTGGGGACATGGAAACTTCTGCCCTGGGCACAGAAGGAAAGCATAATCCAGATGTTCCAGAGCTTTTTCTGGGTGTATTTCCTGGATTATTGCCCTGGGAAGTGATGAGTGTGGCTGTAAAAGATGGAAGTTGGATCTTGCTGCATCTGGATAAAGAGAAGCTGTTGGACACTGAGACACAGAACTGCTTCCCCTGAGCTGCCATGGTCACTCTCCCTCAACTGATTAAAAACTCAGTCAGAAAGTCAACAAAACTCTGTTTATCCTTGCTGGAGATCATGTTTTGCATTTTTGCTATACTTAAACCACAGGATAATGCTCCTGTGCATGATTAAAATATGATAGAGCCCCCCTAAAGCACCTGCCTTTCCAAGGAGCTTAACTAATATTTATATTTTTTGGCAAGCACTCCAGTGACCACTGAATTCCCATGGAGTTCTTGAGTATGTGTGACCTGAGCCTTTGGTGGTGTGAAACAGTTCTGAAAAAGCCTGGAAACTGAGTAATGGCTGAGATGCACAAAGGCTTTGGAGACATGGGACAGATGATGGCTTTTTACCTATGAGTGCTTTATTGCTGGACCGCAACCACAGGTGCACCCATGGTGGCCCCATCCAGCCTGTAGCAAACATGCTTGTGGTCTCACCAGGCACTTCCTACCACAGGAAAATGCAAGTTTATGTTGAGATGAGTTTGAAAAGAAAAGGATTTGCTAGTTTAGGAAGCCCAAAATTTTAAAGTAAAACGAGTTGGTGTCGATGGGATCCATCCATCCAAGAGTTGTGGTGGCTCTGCTGGGTGCACACTGCTCTAGCTGACTACTTCAGGTCTGTAATTATGTTCTGGTCAACACAGGATCTTCATAGAATCACAGAATAGTTTGGGCTGAAAGAGGCCTTAAAGCATATCTAATCTAACCCTCCTGCTGTGGGGATGCTATGTAGCTTCCACTACACCACGCTGCTCAGAGCCCTCTCCAACTTGGCCTTGGATGTTTCTAGGGATGGCACATCCACAGCTCCTCTGGGTGACCTGTGCCAGTGCCTCACCACCCTAATTGAGAAAAAACCTTCTTTATATTTAGTCTATGATGGGTTGTTGTTTTTTTTTGGGGGGTGGGGGAATAGATGATGGAAACTTGCCTGCATTTCATGCCAGCCTTCCTTGAAACATGAAAAGTTATTTTTTTTAAATTGTTGTGACAGCAGGAACTTAAATAAAATCTTAAACAGCCATAAAACCGTATCAGTTGGGAAAGTCCCTTCCTGGGGCTGGGAGAAAGTACACTGGCTTCTGGAAGGGACCATCATGTACTGCCAAATGCATGGAAAAATGGGGCCTGGGACCAAGGAGCAGATCTGTGAGCACTGCTCCAGCCCCTGGCTTCAGGGTGCCTGCTGGAGTACGGTGTTGGTGGGCAAAGGCAGATGGAGGCATATCAAATCAGCTCACAAACTTGTATGGAGTTAAACTTTGTACAGTTTTGGTTGAGAAATGGCCCTGAGGGGGCTTGAGAAGCTTGAGTTTATTTTAAAGGAAATCTTTCAAGCCATGTTTCAGTAGAACTTGTTTTCTAAGTAAACTTAAACTAGGGGGAGGGAGGAGAAATTATTGCAAAGCCAAATTTTGGTGAGTCTTGGCTTCCTGTTGCCAAATCTGGCTGAAGTGCTGATGTTAACAAAGCAGAGCAACCTTTGTGGAGAGCCAGATGCTGCCTGTGAGCTGAGCTTGCCAGGGGAGAAGAAATCTCCCACCTACACCACTCCAGAGAGTGCGACCAAGCCTGCGAGGAGGCAGCACTGGCACAAAACCTGAGGGATGCAGGTGAGGATTTACAGCATGGTGATCACAGCCTTATGCACTGGAGCTTGGCTTGGCCTTTTGGATGTCTCCTTTGCTTCATTTTATCTTTCCTCCCTAAAGATGAGGGAGGGAGATGGCATCCCCTCTGCTGTGGGAGGCAGCTGCTGCACACCCAGCACACTCCAGAGCTGTACTTCCAACCTCCTGGGCTTTGCCATCTCCTCTCCCCTTAATCCCAGTGTCTCCTGGGGGGCTCTGGAACAGAGCTGAGACTAACAGTACTTTTTTCCCTTTCTAATTTTATTTTTAGATGCAGCCCTGAGGGTGCAATGTCAGGGCTGCTGGTGTTTGCCTGAAGGCTGACTCAGACTGAGCTGATGCCCAGGTGAAAGAGCTCATGTATCCACTTCAGGTGTTCATCTGCCATGGGAAATGATGTCCTGGGCTCATCAGTGGTGTTTGGAGAAGACAACCTCCTTCCCAGCTGTGCACACGGCACATCCTGGTGTTGACAGGTGCTTTGTGTATCTCTGCTTCTGCACCACGGGAGGAAAATCAGATTCCCTGAAGACAGGTCTGGCCAAGGGCAGCATGGAGGACTTGACCGCACCAAAAGCAGCTTCTGTGGTGTCTCCACCCAGCTCCCATGCAGCACCTGCACCCCTGGCAGCACTGCTTGGGGCTGCAGGCCGGTCAGGGTAATGGCTGGGAGGATGTGGAGATCTTTTTGCAGCACCTGTTCTATGTTTTAAAGTGAGCAGGCTGCCAAGGAGCATCGCTGGGAGTGGGGGGTGTGTGGGAGTGACTGGGCTGGCTGCTCTGCTTTCCTCACACTGAGCAGCTCCAAGCCAGAGATTACAAACCCAAGAGCCAGGTGTCCCCCAAGATGTGCCACCACACTGCTCTTTATTGGGGGCCCTGTGATGCTGCAGGAAATTTAAAGGCAGCCCCATCTCTGCAGGATGCCTCCCTTGTGTCAGAGAGCCCCCTTCCTCTTCCTCCTTCTCCTCCTAGGATTAAGTTAAGGGTGATGAGGATGAGATGGTTTTGCTCTCATTTTTGAAATGTTTACCAGTAAAGTTTTGCCCAGTTCTTTCTTACTGGCTCTTTTATAAAGAAGGATGTATCTCTCACTACTTGTACACCAAAGCAATGGCCATGAAAACCCCCTCTGTTTGTTTGTCTGGCAAACCCTGAACTGGAAACTGTACATTTGGGTTCAGCCCAAAGCTGGGTCTCAGCTCTTGACTGTGACATACTTGATTTTTATTCCAAACCAAATGACCAGGGATGCCAGGAGTGGAAAGTCCAACTCTCAAATCCTAACTTAAACCAAAAAGGAAGAAGAAACTATAACTTCAGGGAAATGTATATTGACTGATATTTCCTGGCCTTTTTTTACCCTTAAAAGCAATAGAACTTAATAGAACATGGTTTTCCTGCTGGTTCTCGTGGATCTTACTCTATGAAAGAGCAAGAATAATTCTCCCTGCCCTAAGAAAACCTGCAGTAGATGGTTAAAACCACTATTAGAAAGAGCTGTGAAGTCCTGCAGATTTCAGGGTAATTCCATTAGCTGCACTGCTATTGCATGCTGTAGGATTTTCCCATAGGGTATGGATTCTCAGGGAGCTTTAACCATGTACACCAACACACAGGCATTTACAAAAGCCAAAATAACATCATTTCTTCTCCTGAATAATGGGGATTTCACTTCCCTTTCTATTTTCTACTCTATTTCAGAAGCACCCTGAGGTTAGGCCCAGCTGTTAATGCCTTCATACATTTGGGTTTTCTACTCTCCTGCCACAATTCGAGGTTGTCTAAGCCCTTGATGGCAGCAGGATGTGTCCCTGTGATGGAGGGGGAGGATGTGGGTGATGCCATCAGCAGCAGGAGCTGGTCCCATTGCTGCAGACACCCCAGTGCCTCTGGCTCCCAGCACAGCACCTCACACACAAGCCTTGCACCCAGATTTGCATTCCTGGCTTATCACAGAGCCTGGAAGGGCTTTGGCAGGTGCCTGGAGATTCTGAAGACACAAGATTGGGAACTTAGAGAGGAGCAGGTGGCAGAGAGCAACAGGAGAGTTCAGTTCTTACTCTGTGGGGTTTCCCTTAGCCAGGAAGAAAATTCCAGCTCTGGATCTCCCCCTGGCAGCCAGCACCAGGTCAGACTAATTCTTTTTCTCCCCAGCCTAGGCTTTTGTTCTTTGTCTCTATCTTGCCATCCCTAAAGGGAATCCCTTGGAGGGATTGTGCCACTCATGTGCAGACTGGTGGGAGCCCTCAACCCTGGGTATTTCTCGGTGTGGATAATATTGCTGCAGCACTCACAGACTGGCTGAGCAGAGAGCTCTGTGAGAAAGCAGTCTCCAAACAGCTTAAATGCTTTATTCTAGGGCTGTTGGACAAGCCATTGATCCTTTCTAGCTGTGTCCTGGTGCCTTCCATGCACTACCATGGATTTTTCATCTTTTTTTTCCGTGCTCTAGACTTTTTCCAAGTTTTTCTCCTACATCAGGCAGGGTAAGCAGCTCTTTTCCAAAATAACCAGCAAATATCCTGATCTATTTAAATCCTTGTACAAACTCCTGCTGATCTCCCTGGCCTTCCCTGTACTGGTGATAAGGGAGGTTTTTCTGGTACAAACCTCCCAAGTAACAGCATGTGAAAGCTGACTATTACAGTTTCTCTTCAAAGCTCCATTGCCTCCCGTGATTTCTATTACATGACAGTGCTCACAAAGTTTCCAACTTGTTATTTATCAGGGCTTGAGCCTCTGGTGATGACAAAAATGGGAGGTTTTTCTACAAACTTCCTCAGGCAGCTACAGCAGGTTAGTCATTAAGGGCTCTGTGCACAAGTTCATCCTGAAGTCGAGCAGAGCTTCACTTCCAATTTCCCCTCCTATCCTTCACCCTTGTTCTGTTTTCCCTTTGGGAGACCTGTTGTAGTGATTTTTTTATTCCCCCCTGTATCTAGCAGAGTTTGATTTGGCAACTGTCCAGGAGAGAAAGGACTTGCAATTGCTTTGTCCTTTGGTGATTTAGGTTATTGCAACTTCATGGTTTGCTGTTGGGAAAGCAATTAAGAGAAAAAAGTCCCATCTGTGACTGAAAATGGACTTTTAGTGATAAAAAATGTCCCTGGGTTATCTCTGAGGCTGCTGCAATCTCCAGCATTCTTCTTTTTCCATTTTTTTTTCTCACCCTTAATATTTTTTTCTGTTAAGTCTTCTATTTATTTCCCAGGTCCTTTACATTTGAAGGATATTTCTTCTCCCTTTCTACTTGGATGTGTGCAGATGGTACTTTAGGCCAATTAAATGCTGCGTGCTGGAAACAGGGGCAGAATTCAAATGTTTTGAAGAGCTCTGGGTAAAATATGCTGAGAGGTGGCTGATGGAGACAGGTTGAGTTGGGAACCAGCAGAACCAGAGACACTTGATATTTATGGGGTGTCCTGTTGGTGAGGGAGGTCAGGATCACCTCAGTAGGAAAAACTAAACTGGTCCTGCTGACAGGCTGGCAAAGTGAGGTGTCACTTATCCACAGGAGGACAGAAGAAATGCCAACAGGTGGCAGGAAAAAATGTGGTGGTGAGGTCAGAAAAGGGAGGAGAAACAAGATAGCAGGGTGACATCTGTACATGTGGCTGTGCATTGGCAAAATAAAAAGGCTGATGTAGACAGTACCTTACTCAGACCAGGGCTTAAATAGCATTACAGGGATTTGGTAGGATGAACAGAAGTTGCTGGGGAAGAGCAAGTAAGGAATGAAGGAAAGCAGTGTGCCAAGAACGGGGCGTGTTTGTCCTGTAGCAAGGGCTTGGGAACAGGCAGCTTCAGTGTGGGCAACTTAAAAGGGGTGAGGCTGGAGGGACAGACCTCGTGTGAGTTAAAAGGAGGAGGTGGGTGGATGTGAGTGGCTCTTAAAACCCAGAGGACCTCCAGCTCGGTGGTAAATGGCATCTTAAACTCCGCGGTGAGTGATACAGCAGGACAGAGCTGCTGGGTTCCCTGGGTGTGTCAGTGCAACACCTCCTCTCTAATGCTAACAAGGACTACTGGAAAAGCTGCTATTTTGAGCTTGATTTTGGGTAATCGAGCAGAACTGGCTGAAAGGAGTGCAAGGTGATTTCGGGAAATAAGTCATAAAATGGTGGAGCCAAGAATGCCAAAAGAAAGGGAGTGAAAACAGCAGAACAAGGATAATGGGCTGCAAAAATCTCCGAGGATCAGGCAGCAACCTCTGGGAAGGTAACCCAAGGGCCTAAGGAGCACAGGGAAGTTGGCAATTACCTAAAATAACTGCGTTAGGGGCACCACAACCCATCCCAAGGAACAAGAGGAAGCTGATGCAGGAACTTGATGGACCTCAGACTCAGAGAAGAGCTGCAGAAAAGCAGACCTGATGCCAGAGACCTGGCATCACATGGAGCAGTGGCTACACAGCTGCAAGTTGGGGATGCAAAGGGGCAGAACAAGCTCCAGTGGGCTGTCCAAAACCCTTCTGTAAATGCACAGGAAGGAGGAGAGCTGAGGAAAGCCCCCAGAGTGTTGCTCAAATGAAGGGATTCATTGTGGACTTCGCTTCAGCCTTCCCTTGCACCCAGATAATGATTAGGGTGATGAAAGGATGATTAAAAGGGGCAGGAGTCCAACTTGAACAGAGAGCAGAAGACCTGCCAGGGTGTTTAGAGCAGTCAGGTGTTCTGGTGTTAGCAGGACCTGCTGAATTCCCCCTTGGGTGTACTTCCAGAGCTAATCCAACCTTGGAGGTGTTCAGGGTTTTTCCAATATTGCAGGGCAGGCTGGGAGCTGCACTGGAGCAGCTTCAGGAGTTAAAGGCTTCAAAGCAGAGCAATGCAAGGAGATGTTATTAAGCAATCAATCTGTAAGAACCCAGAGGATAATGAGGTTAGAAAGTGATACCTGGCATGGGTTTGTCAAGGGCAAGTGAAGTGAAATGAATATAATTTTCTCCTCTAACATGAGAACCAGGCTCAGGGATGGGATGGGACTTGGCTGGTGGAGTGTGGCAAGCAGCCTTGGGAGGGTGACCTGCTCTGCAGGAGTGGTTGGGGACCTTGAGCTGAGCTTTAGGAGGAAGTGAAGAGCTGTGTCATCACACAGGATTTAAAACAACCACCTCAATGCATGATGTCATCAGCTGCTTCCTGAATTGTCCCACTGTGGCAGTCAGTGCCTATGCTGCCGCAAGATGATGTTCTCACTTTTGTATACGGTTCTGCCCTTCCTAATTCTTGCCTGTGGTCATCAGCTAGTGCCCATCACCCTCAGCTCTGCTGCAGTGGCTCTTCATCCCTGTCTTTGTGGTGGGCTGCCCTTACTGGGGGCATGAGGACATCAGTAGCTGCTTCCCCCACATCCCATCCCTGTCTCCTCCGTTCAAGACTCTGAAGGGCAACCTGGCCCTTAAGCAAACATTGCAGGACTTGCCCAGATCATTTGTCACAGTGCTTTTTATTGTCTCCTCTGCTTTGTAGCTCATGCTGCAGCACAGCATCCCTCCTCCCCAGCATCTGCACCTCCACTTTGCATCTCCAGGGACAGTGGTCCTGTCGTGCTCATGGCATGCCTACATTTGTCTTAAGGATTGACCCTTCAGTTATTATTAGCCTCATGGTCAGCTCCAGCACAGCCTGTCATGATGAATCAGAAATAAAATCTTCTCTGCATCATAGTCCTCGTTAAACCGACCATCCCCTTCTACCTGCTGCAGTCATCGCCTCATTATAACTCCATTACCTTTAACAACAACCCCATTACCATCCATTATCTTTCTTATCATCTCCTTTACGAGGCTGTTATTTGCACCTCCTCCTTTACAGCCATCCCCTCTTCAATTACGATTCCATTATCTTTATTACCACCCCATTACAGTCATAATTATTCCCATTACAATTTTGAGAACTGCATCTCCATCCAGACAAGTCGGTGTCTCCATCAGGCCTATCACCAGCTTCTCTTGCTCCATGTTCCTCATTGCTTTCCTCCACCTTCCCTGCATTCCTAACTATCCCCATACCTGTGGTTGTATTCTAATTATTTTTCATTATGGTTTTATAGTCTTTTGCTGTTATTGTTTCCTTTATCAGCCATTCTCATCTCCCCGAAGTACCATAGCTGCAGTGGGTTCTGGGGTGGGAGCTGAGACCGAGGTCAGTGATATTAGACTGCTCTGCACCAGCCATGAGCAGGTAATTACAGCCCTTCCCTGTCCTCTGCAATTCCAGCACTTAATCTCCATTGCAGCCCTAATTACTGATGTTATCTCTCTGTTATCCTTCAGCCCATCCCCGTTGCAGCTTCCCAGGCACGACCACCTCCTCCAGCCAGTGGTGCCCCCTCTGCTTCCTGCCTGGGCAGAGGAGCATTCCTGACCCTGCCTGATTTTCCATCCCTGGTGCTGGACAATGGCTCTACAGACCTTTAACCCTTTTAAATTAAAAGATTATCTGTGTGATATTAGCAAAAGTGGTTTTGTCACAAGGATTCATAAATTCTCATGGTGTGACACTGAGCACCACGTCCCAGAGATGTTGTGGAATCTCTTTCCCTGGAGAAATCCAAAAGCTGTCAGGACACATCCTGAGTAATATGCTCCAGGAGGGCCTGCTTGAGCAGGGAGGTTGGACTAGATGACCCCCGTGGTCCCTCCTAACCTGAGCTGTTCTGTGATCCCGTTGGTGTTGCTGTCACCATAGCTTCAGCTGTGTGCCCACCCCAAGAGCTGCCAGACCTTCCTCTGCTCCATTCATACCTCCTTCATCTTCCAGAAGCCACACTGGGGACTCAGGAGCAGCCCTCGGAAGCTTTTTCATCAGCACTAAGAGGAGGGAAAAGGCTTCCTGACTGGTGCAGAGTGGGTTGCACCCTTTAGGGTTCCACGGAGGGGTTGGATGCTGTGCTGGATCCTCATCCAGCAGAGGACAAGAGCCCTGACAGCAGGTCCTGTCCCTGTGCTCCTTGAGAGGACATTGAGAGATTGGAGTGGTTACAGAGAGAGTCACAGAACTTTTCAAGGATGGGAAACCAGCTTTGGAGAGCTCGGTCTGCTTAGTTTATCACAAAGATTGAGAGGTGACTTCATGGCTTCCTGTAAGAACTGTCAAGGCAGGGAAATACGAAAGGAGGTACTAAAGAGCCCTTTACAGCAGGGAAAGGCAGCACAGGAGCAATGGCTGGCACCTGAGGCAGGCAAATTTGGATGACTGATGCAGCACGTGGGGTTTAAGCGGGAGCGATGCCCATCTCCAGCTGAGCCAGGGGAGAGGTGGGTGCGATATTCCTCACATCCCTAACCCCCGTGGGCAGAGAAGCTGGGAGCAGCTTGCAGGTAATTAACAGCTCTGGTGTAAGAGGGGATGTAGTTCATGTTGGAATGCCCCTGGGTTATTTCCCACAATCGATAAGCTTCATAAATAATGTATCCCTCAGGGGGAAAAGCTACCTTGCGCTTATCAGATTTTGTACTTGTTTGGTTTAGCAACGCTAAGAGGGAATAGGACTCAGAGGGAGAAATAGAAGCTATAAATAAGTGCAGGGAAATGTAGGTAGAGGCACGGGCAGGAAGCCGAGGCTGGGTGCCCCCCATGCTGTGCAGACACCACTGGGGAGCACTGGAATGGGAGAGCCGTGCAGCTGACAGCTCCCAGCACCACCCTGTGCCCCCCTGCAAAACCGGGGGGAATTCTTCCTAATTCCGGCTCGCTTACAGGCAACAAAAGAAAGGGACATGAAGCACTTCAGCATCACTTTCCTATTATTTCTTGGCTTCCCTGCCTGTAAGGGCACCTAACGGAGCTGAGCTTGCTGTGAACCTCGGGGCAGTGCCCTCCTTGAGGGATGCGGGGCACTATTGCTCTGCCCTTCCCACAGGCATTTGGGAAGAGGATTTAAACACCCAGCCATGGCCTCTCCACACCTCAGTGATAGCTCGGGAAAGGCTGAATATAACACGGGACAGCAGGAAATGTAAGCTCTTTTGGGATCAAGGGAAAACATTTGACTGAAAAATCGGGAAGCAGCATGAGGATGGAGACCGGTCCTTCTGGCTTTCGGGTTTAGTCCATAGCCACAGTTTTCCTCTTAAAAAGCATGGACTGGGATTTCCTGAGAGAGCAGATGGAGGAGCTGCTTCTCTACTGTGACCTGACACCTGCCCTTTGGGTTTTATACTAAATAAAACGAGCAAGGAGCTGGCAGGAAGCAGACAGTGGGGTGGAAAAGAACTTTGGGATTAAAATAACACCCTCAGTAAACCCTGGCTAGCAGATTTGTGCTGCCCAGGCTGCCTACTGCACAGCTGGAGCCAGAACATCTGGGAGGCTTTATAAATTAATTTTATAAACTAAAAATACTTATTTTTTTAAATTTAGATTTTTATTTAAATATTTCATTTTTAATTTTATAAATTAAAAGAAAACACAGGTTCCCTCATTGTAAAACACAGCTATGATGGGCAGTAGGGCACAGAGGTTCATACAAGCTTCAACAAGATGAAAATTTTTGGCAAGCTCAGTAAATAATTTTGGGGTTGAAGTGTGGTAGCACCATCTCCCACAGAGCCCCTTATGAGGGGCTGATCCTGGTGGTTTTTAGCCCACATTCCCTAAGAGCAGGCTGCAAATAATCCACCACCTCCAGGCTGGGACTGGGGGCAGGCAGAAAAGCTTTTCCCACCCATCCATCACGCTCCCAGCCAGGAGCTGTGGTCAGGAGCAGGGACACCACAAACTGCTGGGCCGAGAAGGGAGAGCCCCGGGGAGTCTTTAACTGCAGCTCAATCAGTGATACACCAACCCTGGGGATCATTTACTGTCTCCACACAGAGCTTTTCTCCTTGAAACAAGACAAAACAAGTGCGGCCCCCACGCAGGTGCCGCCCGTGCTGGGGACATCTCTGCCTTGTCAAGAGCTGCTGCTCTTTCCTCGCAGAACATCAGCCCCAGGGGCTTTGCTGACAAGTGGTTTTCTACATGTGCCTGGCCTAAGAATGCCCGTGTACAGCTCTGACAGTAAGAGTAAATTAATATTTGCTCAGTGGCTGTGTAAGGGGCCGGGTTTGCTGCCTTCTGTCCCTGGGAGAGTGTTTTTGGGGGTGGGATGGATACTCACTGGTCCCCACTGGCTGCAAAGCTTTGCTCTGGAGCCTGGCTGCTGGACCATTCAGCTGTTTAATGACTTAAATTTCACCTTTTGTGGGGATGGCACCATCTTCTGATCTAATTTTGCTCCACCCTGCAACCTCTCTATGCCCAGGCAGGGACTAAGCCTTGCTCGCTCCAAGGAGCTGCTGCGCTGGGACCAGCGTTGCACTGCAGGGGCTGGCAGGAGCCAGCACATCCCCACCGGGGTATCTCTCCATCACCATAGCTCAAAAAATCCCATGCTGATGTGGCTGAGGCTTGTTAAAGCTTTCCAGCCCCCATCGAGGCTGCTCTGGGAGCTGGAGCCCAGATGGTCTGAACAGATTACTGCAGCCTCCTGGGCTATCCATCCCAGGCACTTTGGCAGGCCTGAATTTCCTCCAAATGACAAAATGACAAAAATAAATAAAATCTCTCAGCATTAAATACTGGGAAGCCCGTGGAAAAAGCTGTGTACACAATGAAAACAAATATATGGTTAAATAACCTCTCTAACAGTATTTCTATAAAATGCCTCTCTAAATAATGGCAAGTGAAAGGCTCGCTCCGTCCTGATTAACCTCAGCTGGGGAAGATTGTCTGTATCAAATCACTACCGTCAGCCGATTAAAAATGAATTAAACTGAATGGAAAACAAGTCCCAAAACATCCCTTCTCCTTTCCAATTCAGGGGCAAAATGAAAATAGCAATAAACCCCAAAATTCCAGAGCGAGCACAGCACTAAAGTCACCCCAGCCTGAGGATGAAGCAGGTGATGGAGACCTGGGATGGGATGGAGTGAGATAGGAAGCCTGGCCATGGTCACTCCTTGGGGAGGTTGCAGGACCAGGTGTAAGAGTCATAAGGGATAAAGGGGATGCTGATACAGATTAATTAAAGCAACAGAAGTGAGCCATCCAGTTCTTTGCCTCTTGTACAGAGCCCTTTTTTAAAAAAAAAAAAGACTGGAGTCAGCTAAAGTGACTTTTTAACATTTCTCTCTTATTTTCAGCAAGCCCAGCAGACCCTTGGGGTCAATAGATCCAAAGGAAAACCAGAAGTCCCAAACCTCAAGTGTCACACAGATAAAGCCATCCCAATAACAGCTCACTCCAGTACTGAAAGCCAATAGGAGATTGCATGGAGAAAAATCCCATCCCAGTGTGTGTTCCCAAAGAAAACATCCCCAGCAGTATCAACACAGAGGGAAACTGAGCAAACCCTGTGTTTGGTACCCTGGACCAGAACCTTCTTTCCCTATTTTCCCCAGGAAAAGAATCTGAATAACAGAAAGGCCTCAGATGCTTCTTCTACTTATTTTTTGGTTGTTCCCACTTTGTCAGTTATTTTCTTAATAACTGCATAGGAATTGTTGGGTCCTATCAACACCCAGCTGGTGCTCCAAGGTCCTCCCTGTCTTGGGATTGGACACAAGGCACCCTAGGCTAGAGCAATGGAGTAAGGTCCCAAAATTTTGGGGGCAAGAGGGTGCATCCTTTACTGAAGCTGTGCTAGTGGCACTGCTGCAATGTCCCCCTGGTCCCCTACATGAGCTGGGCAGAGTTTCAGGTCCCAGGGTAGGACTGTTGGCAACATTCACGTTACCAGCACTCCTTGGACACCAAACCCAGCATGTCAGGAAGGAGAGTCTGGTTACTAACTCCAAGAGGAGTGTATCACACAGATTATTTTATTCTTTGGCTTTCACTCGTGCCTTTGATGTAATAAAGAAGAATAATTGACAACCAATGGGACCTGCCATCCTGACACTTTAATGACAGCCTATTTTGAGACACCAGAACTGCAACTCAGTGGTTCTAGAAGTTGTAAAAACTGTTGTAAAAAACTACTCTTTGTCCAAGTGGTTGTAAAAACTTGTCTCCAATGATAAGGGGAGCATGGCTGCTGCCAGGTGCCTTGGGGCATGGGTGTCCCCACAGGGTCCTGTCCCCAGAATGAGGTCATTGTCCCTGATCCCCACCAGCACCTGACCCTGTGGGATGTGTGGAGACCTGATGGCTGTGGGGGACAGCAAAGAATCATCGAGGTGGGGTTTTTTTCCAACCCCAGAAATGCTGTAAAAAGTCTATTTATTCCCCTAGCCAGTGGCAGGGAGAGAGGGGAGGAAGCCAAGAGCAAAGCTGGGCACAGAGAAGCTGTGGCAGGGGAGATTTGCTCCTCCACAAGATGTCAGAAATGCCTTTATGCCTGAGGGAAATTTTCTGCTTTTTCACTCTGCCCCTCTCTAGCTTTCCAACACCAGGATATCCCTGCATTTTCTCCACCCTAAAACCAGTGGAAACCCCCATTATGAGTGTTAACAGGAGCATGCATGCATGCATATGCATTTTGGAGCACGTTTTCAGGGTGCCAGGTGATGCAGTCAGTAGTGCAGCCTGCCAGGGGCACAGTGAGGGTAGGCAGCACGGGGAGGCTGGGTGGGTGCCTGGCTGCAGCCAGGAATTGGCACCGAGGTGCCTCTCACTGTGTTTCAAAAGGCTCTTTGGCACTCGGGCCATAAAATTAATGCCTGAGCAGATAGCTGGGAAAATGGGAAGCCATGTAAAGCAACTTGGTGCTTGGTGGGGGAACTGAGATGGGTTGCATCTGGGACATGCTGGGGTTTGACTGTATTTCTTTGCCCTCCAGAGATGCTGATGTCCCAGCATGATGGGTACCACATGCCCGACTCTCATCTCCCTGCTCTCATTCTGCTTCTTATTTATCCCCCTGGCTTTTCTTTTCAGTCCTCCACCCCCTGCACATTTATCCAGCCCTCCAGACACACACTGCTTTATTCACTGTCTCTCCTGCCCAGCCTCTACCTTGTGCTTCTGGTTAGAGCCTCACCTATTTATATTCTTGACCTTTGCCTCCCGTTCCTGTGTCTCTTTAATCCACACATCAATCTCGTTTATGGCCTCCATCACGCGTTACCTGTGAGCTAATGCTGCCTCCTCTCTCTGCCCTCTCCCCTAAGCCACCCTCAGGTCTAGCTCCCCCCACACAGCAAGATGAGGTGGAAGGAGACCTCTCAGCAAAGGAGCATCAGGTGCAGGAGTTCAGCATCCCACACTGTGGATGCCACCCCTCCCTGATGCACTTTTTGCCTGATTTTTGGGGTTTGGCTTTGCCCTGTGCAGAGGCATCAAGAAAGCTGCAGCTGAAGAAGACCCAGCCTCCTGCATCATTTCCCCTGGGGATGTTCCAGACCCAGCCACCCTGCAGAGGAGAGTGGGTTTAGGGACAAAGCTCATATTTCAGAGATGTTCTGAGATCGGTACCTAGGGCAGCTTTCCCAAGCTGGGAGCTGCACTTCAGGCTCGGAGGATCATCAGCTGACCATCCTCAATTGTCCCATTGCTACACCCCGCTGGCTGCTTTGGCACCACAGCTCCCCTCCTTTCCTTGCCCTCCCTATTCCCACTCCCCCACTGCATCCCACTGCCTCACAGAGTCCAGCCTGTAATTTTTCTGCCTCCTCTCCTTCCCCAAATGGTGGGAATTTTCCTCTTGCTGATTCACGCCTCTGTCACGTCACATTTTTTTTTAGCGCTGACGCTGGCTGTGCTCACCCCAGGGAAAGGCTAAAACCCCAAGCTGCTGCTTTGGGGACTGGCCCTCTGCCAGCCACGTGCTGCCAACTCAGCCAAAAACCTGCATCTGTGCTGAGCAAACCCAAACCTCTCCCAGTGTTGGGTCAAATAAGGGAAATTTCGGGGGTTCGTTTTCTCCCTACCTCCCTAATCCCAGCCCTGGGCTCCCAACCAAGTCCTCATGCTGGGTGCAGCACACTCCAGCTTCAAAACCCCCCTTTTTAGTACAAAAATCCTCTGTCTCTTCCCTCTGGACCAGTAGAGTGGCATAAAAAGGTAGAGGGCCCCATGGACATCACCTGCATCCCTTCCAAATGGGATGGAGCCATTTGGAAGGGTTTTGGGAAAAGGGAGCACCCAGAACCTCCCACAGGCACCTTCTGGGGGGTTCAGCAACTGGATTTGGTTTCTACCTCTGCTAATTGCTCCTGGAAATGGTATCTGTGGGAATTTCACCCTTCTCTCTGTTTCTTCTCACCTCCCTCCCATTCTGCCCTGATGGATCCATCTCTGACAGAGGGATCTCGTCCACCAGGACAGCATCTCATGCCATGAGAAGCACTTTCAATGGACCTTTCAATGAATTTTCTATGCTGAGAGCCATCTTTTACTTTTTGCCACTGAAAAGGCTCGGGAAGCATCCTCCTGCCCAAGCCACCGCCTTTCCAAACCCCAGCGATTTCAGCATCCCTGCCCTGCCCTGCCCGCAGGCTTTGCCTGGGATGGGAAAACCCCACTGAGCCCTTTTGGGGCCATCCCAGGGGACATCTCCTCTCATCCCCATGGTCCTGACGAGTCCAGAGAACAATTACCGAGTCACAAGCCCCGCAGTCACCGAGTGAGAGCGGCTTTAGCTCCGGCCGCTCTGCCGCGGTGCAAATGACGGGGAAATGGGGATGTTGGCATTCAGCTGCACCGCCGTCATTAGGGATAATCGCAAGATGCCCCTGACAGGGATGAGGCTGCGGGTGCAGGGAGAAAGGCCGGGGAATGAAAATACAGTAATTAACAGGTAATTGCCGAGTAAGGAGGGGCGATGAACGCTGCTGCCTGTGATGGGGAGGCACCTGCAGACGTGGGCTTGGGACACCGCGGCGCACTTTTCATATCAAATACACCACAAATACATCATAAATGAATGATTTTGGGTTGTTCCCCCCCCCATTTTTGCATTAAATAATTTATTTCCAAGTAACCATGAGGGGAAAAAAGGAAAGGATAAAGAAAGGATGCAGTTTCCTGTGGATGATGGTCGGGGAAGGCTGGTACCCACAGGTGTCAGGAGCTTGCAGTGCCACTGCCATGCTGAACCCAGGGCTGGGGCAGCTCCAAGGGGGAGAAACGAGATGGGAGCTTTCTCCTCTACAAAGCCCTGGAGGAGATGCAGCAAGGCAAGAAACTCCCTTTCCCTGGTCATATTATTGGGGTGTCACCCACTGAGCCCTCAGAATGGAGCCCAAGCCAGCAATTAACTGCACTCTCTCATTTGGAGTGAGTACTTTTATCAGGGTCAAGTGGCAGGGAATGTATTTCTGTAGCTGTCTGCAGGATTCAGGAGGAAATACCCCCAAAAACCTGATTTTTTCACTCCAATTTGATTTTTAGCCTAATGAGGATGACTGGCAGTCCCTCCTGATTTATAGGTTATAGTCTACAGCATCCCAAAACATCCCAGCCTCGGATGCAAGACTCATCCCTGGATGGCTGTGGGCACAGCCACGTCAGCAGCTTAGTGGGATTTGAGAGAGGATTAGACACCAAAAGGGATAACAAGAGAGGACGAAAGCTTAGTGGGAATAAAAGACCCTGGCACATCGGGCTGAGAGGCAAATACTAATTGCCTGGGGTTGGGAAGGGCAGATTCCCTCTGGGAAGGTGATTTATGGCTGTGGGCAGGATGTTGCTGGGCCCAGGTACAACAGACCAATTGATGTGGCTGCAGCCAGTGCCTTTCCTTAAAAAAAACCACTGAGATTTTCCCCCAGTGTGGGTAGAGAGGTGTACACATTCATGGGCAAAAAGTACTTGAAAAGGAAAATCATTCTGAAGAAAGCACCCCCGGCTTGGGGTCAATTTGTACTCCAGAGATTTAAGTCTGTTGGAGTCCTGTTTAACATGACCCCAGTGTTGGCACTGAACAGGTAAATGATGAAACCTGCTGTTTTCTGTGGTGTGGCATTCCCCAAATACACAGATTTTAGGAGGAAGGGTGCCCATGCTGGGCTGAAACTCAGCTCTGCAGGTCCCCCACATGCATCCTCCCTGGCAGAAGCAGGAGCAGACTCTAGCAGAGGGATATGCTGCCTGCCCCAGCTCCATCCACTTCCAGGAGCCAGCTTGGGGTCCCTCCTGCCTGTTCCAGCTGATGGAGGACTGTCCCATGGCTGGGTGAGGCAGGCCACATGCCAAAATTCAGCGAGAGGTCTGCCTGCACCGGGTGCTGTGGGACCCAAACTCCTGGAGGCTTGGAAATAAAAGCTGCCAGTGCCAACCCACCGTGCCTGGTGGCCTCGTGCCAGGCAGGGGCTTTATTAAGAAGCCACCAGGGCCAGGCTGACACAGGCTGTGTGTGCCACAGCAGAGGAGAGGAGTGAGTGCCAGCACTGTCTGTGTGTGGTTTGGGGGTCCCTTCTCTCCTACTAGGGTGTGGGTGGGATCCTGCCCCAGCATGGGGACACTTGGGGACACTGGATGGCTTCACATCAGCCCTGTGGGGGTAAGGACCAGCTCAGGGGGAGGAGGGCAGGGATGCTCTGCAGTGCTGCCCCTGACTGCACACGGTGGTGGCATCGTCACCCTGTCTCAAATCCTGCTGGATGTGGGAGAAGAGCACATCACTGGGGCAGGGCCAGGGCTTGCAAAGGCAAGGATCCTCATCCACGGGCCACTGACTGGGCTCCTAAAATCCCCCCCACCCCAGCAGGCTGCACAGGAGCTGGGTAGGGGTGAGCTGGCAGCGGCACACAGATGTGCGGGATGCAGTGACGGCGCACACATCCCTCCTGCAGCTGCGTGGAAAGACAAGACAATGCTTTATTCTTCCCTGTGGCACCACCAGCTCCATCCCTGCTCTGCTTTAGGAGCCTTGGGAAGAGGAGGAGAGGCTCTGTCCCAGCTGAAGGGAGGTGTGCACCTTCCCCAGTTCCCATGTGATGGTCATCGGGATGCTCACGGTGCTGCCTGTGCAGGACCCACGTGTGCAATGTCCCCAAAAACCAGCTTTTCCCAGCTGCATCTTGCTCTGCCCTCGTGGGATCCCTCATGGGGATTTCTCCTGCAGTTGCACTGGGATGGGAATGGGATACGCAAGGGCTGGGCTGAAAGGCAGCTCTGCTGCCTCCTGCCCGGGAGGAAACCTGGGCTGAGGCTGGGATATGGATGAGTGAGAGATTGCCTGGGATTTAACAGGCTTTTTTAAGACCAGATGTAAACCCCTTGCTCTTTAGAGTCATTAAATGTCCCCTGGTTCATTCTGCAAAGGGTAGGCACATTAACCTGCCGGCCTGGCTGCCCTCTGTTAACCACATCCTCATCATACGAACTCCCCTGACATTTGAAACTGCTCTTTTTTCCAAACCCACTGCCTACTTCCATTCCCAACCCAACATTTTGAGGCTGGGCATTTGCTAAGATTCCTAAGGATCTTATGGCATAAATGATACTATGGAGGAAGAAGGAAAAAATCCTTTACCAAAGCATCAGGAGTAGGAACACCTCCATCACAAAGGGATTAATTTTTGCTCAAATTAGTACACTAAAACTGCAGGGAAAAGCCCTCCCTTGGGAGTGAGGGGCAGGGCAGAGCATCACCCCTGCCAGGGCTCACACTGCCAGTTCTGCCTTCACCACCTCTCCTGCCAGCTCCCATTTCTATGGAAACCTTCCCTCCTCACTCTTTCCCCTGCCTGCACTCTTGCTAATTTAAGGAAACCAACTTTCTGCTCTCTGAGGAGTTGCCTGGATGGAGATGTGCCACTGGGGCAGGCAGTGATGTCCCCCTGCCCACCAGCACCTGGCAGCCCCTACCTAGTCCACCACTAACAGGGACCATGCAAAGCTCAGGGTGGGTGCCTATGCCTATTCCTGCTCTCCTGAGCAGGGAAAGGCAGGATAAAACGTCCTTGTCTCAACGCTTTTCATCTGCTCCGGGTCCTTTCCATGACTGTCTCTCCTCTCTCAACCCTCCTTATCTGTTCTCCCCCCATCCCTCTCCCCAGCTTTGTTTACATCGGTAAAACACTTGTCCAGGTCAAACACGGTTCCTGATAAAACATTTCCATTGATTGCTGGAAAGAAAAACCCCTCTGGAGTAGCGCATTCCTTGCTCTGGGAATCAATAACCAGCAAACCCCCCCTTATCCCCCACCCCTGCCCTCCATCTCAGTGAAGAGGATGTGCTTTGGGACCCCCTCAGAGTGGAGGCAGGACTGGATGTAAGATGTGACACCTGGAGATGATGTGTGATACGAGGAACCTGTAAATCCCCCTGGCCTCTTCCATGCTGCACCCAAGGAAGACAAATCCCCTCCAGCTGCTTCCCGAGGCGAGTGCCCCAGGGCCTGCACCGCTGTCTGTGCAGGGGATGCTCTGCACCCCGCTCCTCCTGCCTGGGCCTGTCCAAACATTCCCATTTCAGGCTGGAAACCCAGGATGCTTGGGCCCTGCCAGCACCCCTGGAAGGGGCAGCAGGTGAGTGCTGTGCTGCCTGGAGTCCCACAGGCTGTCAGTGCACTGGTGATGGGGAAGCTCGTGTGTTGCTGCAGAGAGTGATTTAGCTGTAGAGCCACAATCGATGGAGAGAAACTTAAAGGGATTAGACATTTTGCCACTGCTGCAAACGTGATGCTCCCCACAGTGGCCTCCCCTCCTGGAATGCATCAGGACTTCATGAATGAGGTGTGTGACCCATGCTGAGACCCCTGGGTAGCTACAGGGTTCACTCAAGAGGCCATTTTTAGACCAAAAATGCTGAACAACACAGAATTTACTGTGCAAAATGATGCTTTTCCCACCTGTCCAGTCAGTGGTTCCTCTCCTCTATGACAAAACACATACAGGGCCTTGCTGGGAAGCATCCCAGCCCACTAAGCCTCACCGTTTAGTGCAGGGAGAAAACAAATTCAATTATAATCATAAATAATTAATGAGAGATAATTAACAAAGACATAAAAATTATAAATAATAATGTGGGCTAGGAAGAAACAAGCCCAAGTGCTCCACAGGGCCCATATAAACTACCAGAGCCCTGACCCGAGGGAACCAGCAAAGCATGTGTGATGGAGCATAAGGAGATGTAATGAATTCAGAGTTTCCACCAGGCTTTAATAAAGTCCTTCTGCAGAGGCTATTAAGGGAACTAAGATGAGAGGTGAAAGTTTGTTATGGATTAGAGACTGTCTAGGAGACAGAGGAAAAGATAAAGAGCTAAGAAGTGATGAAGGCACACAATGAGCTGGGGAGCCTGGGACACATCCCGTGGGGCTCATGCCCTAGAGAGAGGCCTGGGCTGTGATGGGGGCTGCAGGAGGATGACCCTGTGCCCATTCTCAGGAGCTGGCTTGGTTTTAAGGCAGAAGCCAAACCTCATTCGTTGCCAGTGTGGGTGTTCATTCAAAAGGAACGCTGCCTCCACTGCTGAGGATGCTGATGCCATCTCCCTCCCGACAGCATCCGGCCTGCACATCATCAAGGCAGCCCTTATCCCCCCAAAAGGCTGGGCTTACCCAGCTCAGCCTCTCTGATGCTGCCAGGCACCCTGCTGCCACTCAGAGCCCACGGAACATGGATTTACACCCAGCTCCATCCTGATTCTCAACCAGCACCGGCTCGGGGGGGCTGAGGCTGCTGTGGGGACACTTCTGCCTCTCCTTGGGGTGTCAGCTTCGTGTGTGCTTATCCCTGGCTGAGAGGGCTGGGATGACCTTTCCCAAAGGCAAAACAAGCCTCTGGGGTACCCAGAAGCTGAGTTGGGGTGGGGTGGAGTTACACCCCCAGTCCTTCCCGTCCCACTCAACCTCACGGCCCCGAGCCCCCAGCGTGAGAGCTGCAACCACCCAGTGCCTCCCAAAGCCTGCTCTGCTGGATGGATTTTTTAAATTGGATTGTGACAAACATTTAATACCTAATAGAGCTCACACCAGCACAGTTAATTAAGAAGGTGACGAATCCAATTCACTCGTGGGAGAGCAGAGAGTGAGGAGAGGGAGGGAGAGAGGGAGGGAGGGAGGCAGGGAGCCTGCGTTAGTGTGGTGAGGGAGCG
This sequence comes from Pseudopodoces humilis, assembly GCF_049639895.1. Taxonomy (NCBI): domain Eukaryota; kingdom Metazoa; phylum Chordata; class Aves; order Passeriformes; family Paridae; genus Pseudopodoces; species Pseudopodoces humilis. The sequence continues at coordinate 4,188,486 of NC_142209.1, read as the reverse complement.
GGAGAAAATCAGTTCAGCTTCTATCACCCGTCATTTCATTTTGTGTGTGCACACACACGATGAAGAAGGACTTTCCTTCCCGGTTGCAAACTCTGGAGCTGCTGAGTAGAAGCTGAGCAGCCCCAGGCTCTGTGTGAGCTTCACTGGGATTCAGGTGAGGGTCTGAGAAATTAATGGCAGGTCGGATACTTGGCCATAGAGATGCTCACAGCCCAGATCTTGGTTTTATTTTAGAACACCCTCCAGGAGTTTTGTGAGCTCTGAAGGGAATGCTGAGGCACAGACGCTGCAGAGCATCCCCCTGCTCCACACGGGACCGGTCCCAGGCACGTCGGGCTGGCAGAGCCAGCTGTGGCAACATCTGTATGCCACTCACACCCCGTCCCCCCGGAGTTGATAAATAAAACAAGTGGAGTTATTTTGGCCCCGGGGACAGGGCTGTCTCCCGGAGCACAGAGCGGCTCTTTCTCTGTCTCTCTGTGGCGCCCGAGTTCATTGTTATTCCCCAGTGGAGAACAGGACGTGGATTGAGCCGAGGTCCCCATCTGCGGAGGGCAGCCGGAGAGAGACTCTCTTCATATTAGCGCCTAATGGCATCAATGGCGCTTTTAAATGAGGGCCCGGGGGAAACAAAAGGTCGGAGCGAGGAAGAGCGTGTGGGCGAAGCCGGGGAGCGGTGGGGGGAACCGGGACGGAGCCAGGGGAGGAGGTCAAGCAGGATGAGCTGGAGAGGAGGACAAGGGGAGAAAACATAAACGAAGTGGCTCCATCCAAAGCATGTTTCCTACAGAAAGAGAGGCAGCTGGAGGACTCGAGGATGCGGGCAGAGTGTCAGGTGCCAGGGATGCTGCAGCACCGCCCACCTCCAGCTCAGCCATCGCCCCCTGCCAGGCACCGCCGACAGGAGCCCTGAGCCTTCATCAGCGGCCCGCTGCAATTAGTCCTCATTAAGCAAGGCTGGCGAAGGGGGATGCTGCCTTAATGGCATGACAAGCAGATGGGTTAAAATTGGAGAGGAAACGGACAAAAAAGGAAACAAGGCGAAGGAAAACCAAGCGAGCTCTGCCCGGGAGCGCTGCCAGGGGCAGCACCTGAAGCACCCACCGGGGTGCCCTGGTCGTGCTGGGGTGGAGGGAGAGCGTCAGGCAGAGATGTGGGGAGGAGGCAACGACAGCATCGAGTAATTAATGCGGAATTACACCTCCAGCTCATCCCTCCTGCGGCCAGAAAAGCCCCCAGGGTGCTCCCAGCATCCTCCCCCTTGCAGGAAATAATTACTTAAGTTGAAATTATTTACCAAATGAGGCAATTCTCGGCGTGCTATCCCGCATCCTGGTTTACATTGCTACTAGTGCTACATAACAAATTAACTGTGTAATTAAAGACAAGTTTAATGCTGACGCTTTGCAGAGGGATTTTCTTTTAAGTCTCTCTGCAAGTGGAAACAACAGGCGGCATGTGAGGGGCTGTGGCCACAGGCGGCACCAGGCAGGACACTGATCCCCCACGACAAATGTGTCCCTCGCTTCCCCCAGGGACAACAACCAGATCGAATCAAATCAATCTGCATTTTAATTACCAGCCACACTCTGCGGGGACGCTGAGCTGTCTGCAGTGGGAGCAGCCAAAATCGCCTGGGGTGAAGTTCCCTGCTTGTCCCCGTGTTATTTAGCAGGGACATGGATGTGCTCCATCAACAGGACCTATTCCTGACTGTGGTGATCAACCAAGCGAGGCTGCAAAACCCCAAGGGGATTAGAGGACTCATCCACCCAAAAAAAACCCCAAAACAAAACAAAAAAACAACAAAGAGGAAAATAAACAATGCACTTTAGGAATCCACGTTTTTGGAGATTTCTGCTGACTAACATGATTTCAGCTAAAACCAGGGAAGCCATCAGGAAAACAGCTCAAGAGCTTCACTAGAAAACACTTCTTTATTGGAAATGAAGCTCTGGGAAGGTGATGGTGGGCGCTGAGCTCCAGCAGTGGGGTCCATGGGGGGCTGTGTGAGCCAGGACACCACGCTCTGCTCCTCCTGCAGCTCACCCATCCTGCTCCCCCTCACCCCTGGCTCCAGCGTGGTGCAGGCAGGGCTCAGGGGTCACCTCCCCTGCTGGCCATGAGATGGAGAGCCAAAGCCTGGCTGTTGGTGGGGCCAGCCATCCCCAGGGCCCAAATGAATCAGTATTGACTCGACAATCAATTCTCAAATCCCAGGCAGCCAGGCCAAGGAAGAGCAATTACCCCAGCCAGCCATGTGCTCCAGCTCATGCAAACAGAACAGCTTTCCCTTGGGACATTGCCACACATCCCATGGTGCCAGGGCAAGGCTTTTTCCTTCCACCAGGGAGGATATTTGCACTTCAGAAGGAGATCCAGCACCCAATGGAGCATTTCTGCTGCCAGGCACCGGCCCCAGCCCGGCGTGGTCTCAAGTGGGACACTCTTCCCAAATGAGTGAGGGAAAGAGGAGGGAGCTGCCCTGGAGATGAAGGACAGAGAGCTGAATTAATTTCTCCCTCCTCTGATGCCTCTCATGAGTGGAGGGGAAGAAGAGAGTAAATCCCTCACCTCTGCCAAACTGTTCTTCAGAACAGCCATTACCAAAGGACTTTGCTACACTTGTAGTAGCTGCAAGTGTTTTATTTCCCCAAATGGGAATTTGTGATCCCCAACAGGAGAGGGAGTTCTGGCTGGGCCAAAGGAACATCCCACAGCCACCCAGGTGCCAGTTAAACACCCCTGGATAATTTCTCTAGCAATGATCTACATCACCACATGCTGGCAACAGGCTCCAAATCTCATCTTCCCCATGGTGACTTGCTGGAGCTCCACCCACCGTGAGGAAAGAGATAGGGAGCAAAAATCCCTTCCCAAAGGTGTTAATTTAGCAAAAGTGTGTGTGTGAGAGAGAGAGAGGGGCAGGGAGGGGTGGGAGGTGGTAGCTGGGGTGGTTTCTAGCATGTCCTGGGTCAAAGCTGCTCACAAAACCAAACAACTTAGAAGGAAAATGTTCAGATGAAGGTTTCTGCTCACCAGACCTCCTAGGGACAGAGACCTCAGCAGCCATTTCCACCTCTACCGCCCTTTTTCTGGCAATTTGGGGGGAATCCAGACCCCTTCCTAAACCCCAGCCACCCCAGGGAGCATGAGGGAAGAATTTAGCAACCCAGGGATTGTCACTCCACCAGTAAATCTGGCAGCAACCACCCACAGATTATCAAACCCCACACACGTGGGAAGGAGGATATGGGACATCCCACAGCTGTGATACCCACACCTGCTCATCTTTTCCCAGCCTTTGCCATCCCAGATGTTCATGAGCCAGCAGGACAAGCTCACCACGGTGGCTTGGTAAAAACACTTTTTGTGTTTTACTGAAGGCCCCTGGTGGGAGCAAGGAGATGGCTTTGCACCTTGCCAAGGCTCCTGCCCTGTGGATGGAAATTATGGAAATACTAGGCTCTGACATTTAAAAGTATCAAGGAAAACAGAGGGCAGGGTGGGGGGGGAAAGAACCAAACAATTACCTGAGGCTCATCAAGGAGCTGCCTGGGAAAATTGTGATGGCTAATTATAAAGGGAAAATTAAATCAAGGTCTGAGGTGAAGACAACAAGCTGAGGGAAATAGGAAGGCACAGGAGGAGAAGGGGTCTCAGCCTGTGGATGGGATGTTTGGTGCTGAGATTTTGCCAAGGAAGGATGTTCCTTTGAATATTTCCCAGTGGGAAGGGGCTCACTCACTGGCATTCCTTTGGCTAGGTAATGGCAGGGATGATGGAGAGAGATGCCCGTTCAATCCCCATGGAACCCGGCTGAAGCACCTCCCCTTGGGGCTGTGGGAGGGGAGGCAGCCGACAGGAAAAGCTTTAACTAAATACAGCTGAAACGGTGCTGGGCATCCTAGGACTCATTTCAGGCACATCGGTGAGGGAGACTGGATCTGCCGGTGAGATTTGAGAGTGAGGAGGGGAAAATCCCTTCCAGAACAAAACACAGAGCAATGGCACCTGCTGAACCTGCCCTGCATTTTCTATTTTATTTTTTTAATTTCTTATCCCCATCTCTTCTTATTTCCTTATTTTATTTCTTGCACAGTGGGGTGGGCGAGGGAAGACCAGGAACGATTCCTGCTGTCAAACAGGTCCTGCAGAGAGTGGGAGCTTCCAGCACTTACTGCCATTAAACCTCTCAGCCACCTCCCAGTAACTCCAGCCAGCAAACTGGGCTTACAGACCAGCTGGGAGCACCCAAGCAGTCCCAGATTTTACCCTCACCGGGATTTTTACCCTGGTTTTAGGATGCTGCTCCCCTGCCTGGGACCACCTTATGGATGGAAGCAGCATCTAACGCCATTGACATTTTGTTTCTCATTACAGGAGCAATTAAAAGGCGAGAGGATTACAGGCACTGGCTGCATCATGTCCCTGTCCCTCAGCCGCCTCATGCTGCCTTTATCTCTTCTGCCTGGGCAGTTCCATCGATGAATTGACTTCTTCCCCTGCCTAATTTATGTCTCCTTTATGTTTGTTTATATAATAAGGTTAAACATCTACTTTACACCCTACATGCTTGCACTTGCTAATTAGCCTTTTTCTTAGGTTTTATTGCGCTTGCTACGGGCTCTGACAAGATGAACAGTAGCAAGGAGAGGGCTGGGAACCCCACAGACATCCTGTGCCAGGGCAGGAGCTGCAGCCCCCAACCCACCCCAGCCCAGCAGGTTTGGGTGCCTGTTACCCCCCAAGAGCTGTGGGTGAAACAGCCAGAGCTGCAGCTGTGTCAGGGAAGGGCTCCCATAGGGTTGGTTTCTACTTCTCAGTACGGTTCTTGAGCTGTTTTAGGGGGATTGGGGAGCTTGGAGCACCACCATCAGGAGAACAGCAAGAGATCCACGTGTTCCCCCGTGGCTGCTGCCCATGGTGACAAGCTGTCCCTGCAGCTTCACCTTGCTGATGCTCAAAGCCACCTGATAAGTCCTTGTGAGCAGGTTTGGGGTGCAGGGCAGGGCAGGATGTCCTCCAGGCTCTCCACTCCACAAGCAGCCTCACAAACATGGGAGTCCAGCCTTTCCCTGCCTGCAGAGCCACCTCCCTCCCCGAGCCCAGAGGAAACCTCACCCTCAGCCCAGAAACAAACTGTCTCTTCATCCCTGCTTTGCCAGGCCTTACAGCCAGATCCCTCCCCAGCACCAGCACGATGAGCCCCAGCAGCCAGCACTCTTTTCCCCAGTCCTGGAAGTACAGCTCTACATATGGATCCATACGAGCCCAGGGCCCAGCTCTGCCCTGTGGCTGCAGGAAAAGCTCCCGAGCAGTCATCTCCTCTTGCTGCTCCGGTGCCTGCTGGGGAGGACCTGCTCCTCCCAGTGATCCTCCCTGTACCAACCCAGGCTTTGTACCTCACTGCTCTGAGCACCTGAGAGTCAAAGAAACAGCCAGGCTCCACCAAAGGTGCAGGAAAAGCCCCCGTGACCCTCCTGTCTGCCTGCCGAGCCTTCTCCTCTTGCCCATTCCCCCTGCCTCAGTTTCCCTGCCTGCAGACACACGTCCCAAGGGGGTGCGATGCAGGGGGCAGCCACAGGGATGCAGCCGGCAGAAATCAATCCCTAAATCTGACCCTTCCTTGAGACCCCAGTGCCACCGCAGGAGATGTCTGGTCTCAGCTGCCCAGCCGATACACAGGCAAGAGCTTAAAGCGGCGAGGCGCTCCCCACTTCCAGCCAGGACGGCAGAATACAGGGATGCGTCCTTCCCCGGGCTCCAGAGCACCTCAGCGAAGCCCTTGCCGCTCCAGAAAGGATCCCCCGCCCTGGGCTTCGCCTTCTCCTCCTCTCCGGATAGATGGATTCTGTCGGAAGCCATAGCAGGTAACTGCTAATGAAGCACTCCTAATTAATGCGTTCCTCAGACACACCCTCGGAGTCCCTTCCTCCAGATGCTCTGCCACCCCTCCGTCAGCGGTGACCTCGCCAAGCAAGCGCTCCGCTCCCTGCCTGTAAAAGTCGCAGCTCTGCACAGGCTCAGGGAGCATCTTTCAGCCCAAAGCTCGGCGCTGGTCCCTTCCGGGGCTCAGCTCCCCTGCAGAAAGGCACCGCTGCTGCTTGAGCAGGCGGCAGGAGGAGGCAAAAGCCGTGTTCAAACTTTGGCGAATTGAGGCAGAAAGCCGGGGCTGAGGCTCGGCAGAGCCCGGGTGGGCTGCGCGTTCGCCGGCAGCATCCCGGCGGTGCGGGAGGGAGGGAAAGGCTGCTCGGGCTCGTTCCCATCTCCCGGAGTTGGGGACACTGCTGCCCCCGCGGCCCTCTGGGGAGTGGGAGTCGTGGGCAGAAGGGAAGGAGCGGGCTGAGAAGGAGAGATGGAGCCTGGGTTTGACGGGGAGAGGGTGCGAATGAGCACCCCAGCGCTGCCTGCAAGGATGCAGCAAGGAGCCTCCTCCCTCCACGAACTGTCTCCGTGTGACGCAGGTGCCGAGAGCCAAATTTCTTCAATCTCATTCCAGCCACAAAAGGAACTTGCAGAAAAGTGCAGGCAGCCTTTACCACCCCCCAAAATAACCAACATACCCCCTCTTTCCTCTCACAGCCGCCCGCGGCCGGGCCGGGGAGACGCCGCGGAGAGGGAATCGCGAGTCCCTGCCCACCGCCGCTTCCCTCCGCGCTCAACTCCGCGGCTCCTGCCCGGCCGGAGAGGGGAAAACACAGAGCAAAGAGCACGGGCAGCCGGGGCCGGGGCGCGGCTGGGATGCGCGGGGAAGCGGAGCTCGGGGAGCCGTGCCCGGGGAGCTCGGGGAGCTGTGCCCGGGGAGCGCGGAGCTCAGAGCCCAGACCCCACCGCGGAGCTCAGAGCCGTACCAAGGAACTCAGCGCCGCGGAGCGTGGAGCCCACATTGCGGAACGCAGTGTCGTGAAGCGCGGAGCGCGGAGCAGGAGCGCGGAGCGCGGAGCCCGGAGCGCGGAGCCCGGAGCCCGGAGCGCGGAGCCCGGAGCCCGGAGCGCGGAGCCCGGAGCCCGGAGCGCGGAGCCCGGAGCGCTGTGCGCGCAGCTCAGAGCCCGGAGCGCGGAACGCGAAGCCGGAGCGCGGAGCTGTCCGCGGTGCTGAGGACACTCACCGGGCCGGGCCGGGCCGAGCCGGGCCGGCTCCTCCTGCTGCCTCCGGGAAGCGCGTGGGGCGGGCCCGCTCCGCGGGTGCCCGGGCTCGGCCTGGCGCCCTGCCTGGCACCGGCAGCCCCTCCGGCTGCTGCGGCCGAGAGGAGCGACCCCGGGACTGCCTCGCTGCCGCTTCGTCCCTTCCTTAAATTTCACCAGCTTGGTTCCCCCCCCCCCCACCCCCCGTTTTTTTTTCCCCTTGCTCTCCCTCGTTCTCCGCTCCCCGCTCCGGGCTCTCCCGCACGCAGCCGCCTAGTGGGCAGAGGCGGGAGGAAAATCCCACCCGCAAACCCGGGCGGCACCGCCGCATCGCCTCCCACCGCCCTCGGCTGCCCCGCCGCCCCCCCGCGCCCCCGGCGCGCCGCCCGGACACGGCTCCCGGAGCCAACCCGCTGCAAGAAGGGGAGGGAGAAAAGCGAGGGAGAAAAGGGGGTAAAATGGGATGCAAACAAAAGCGAGAGCCAACTGAGTTTGACCTCAGTCTACCTGGGGTCTGGATGCAAATCGGCGTGGGCACAGAAATGGTCGGAGGGCTGGAATTCCTCTGCTGTGGGGGATGGCTGGCGAGCTGGAGTTGGTCAGCCTGGAGAAGGGAGACCTTAGAGCCCCTTCGGTGACTGAAGGAGCTCCAAGAGAGGACTTTGGACAAGGGTACGGAGTGACAGGAGATGGGGGAATAGCTTCCCACCGCCAGAGGGCATGGGTAGATGGGATATTGGGAAGAAATTCTTCCCTGTGAGGGTGGTGAGGCCCTGGCACAGGTTGCTCAGAGAGGCTGAGGCTGCCCCAGCCCTGGAAGTGTTCCAGGCCAGGTTGGATGGAGCTTGGAGCAACCTGGTCTTCTGGGGGAGGAATGAGATGGTCTTTAAAGTCCCTTCCAATCCAAACCATTCTGGAATTCTGTAATAGCACAAAACAGGTGTGGGTAGTACCCACAACTCTGGGTTCTGACACCCCCTGGCCCCCCAAAAGTTAATTAACATCTCTGGGGGAGGTTGTTACTCAGCTGAGGTTGGGGTATCAGTTGTACATGACAGGACAGGTGAACAGAGCTGCCTGGGAAGGAGGGAGCAGCAGCTGCAGCCTCAACAGGAGGGCTGAGGACCTTCCTGTTGAGGGTCCTATGCAGCTCTCCTTCTAAGCAGGGTGGTGAAAGAACCATATTGGCATTACATGTTGCCCCTGACCAGCTGTCAGACCTTGGGGGAGTGAAGGGTAAGTGGTCAAGCTGGCAGCAGGTATTTTTACACCCATCCTTACTGAACTTGGTTAAAAAGATTCGAATTCAGCACTCCCCACTGCTCTTTGAGAGCCGGAGACCGGCCTCATCAAAAACATGTGAAATGAGCCTCTGTTCCCAGTGGTCACTTACTCAAACAGAGCCGAGAGAGATTTTCAATGGAATCCTCTCCTTGCAGGTTGAGAGCCATTGAAGCCATTTCTGAGTTAGTGACAAATTCACCCAATTACTGTTATATATATAATTACCATCAACCAAAATAATGCAGGAAAGATTCTGGAGAGGCTGTATTTTAGGATATTTGGAGCACTCTAATTCCTTTTAACATCATAACCTACCTGAATATTGAAAATAATGAGCCTCCAAAAGCTTTTTGCTCAACAATGAGTAGCGCTGTTGACAGTGGAAAATATTTTTTCTTAGCGGAGCTGGTGAACCAAAGTTGAGAAGAGCAATTCCACCTGATTCTGCACAAAACTTTGACAGGTTTCCTGGCAAGCTACTTACTCCCTCAGGTTAGAGACTCCTGTCCTGGTGTGTTAAAATAGACCTTTTTCAGTCACAGGAACAAGGTAGTACTAAATGGTCCATGACTCCTCAGATACGATTTCATGTCCCAATTTCCCCACATTGCTTTGGGTAAATTTCCCAATTTACCTCCTACCTCTGTAAAATGGAGGCTCAATGAGAAATATAAAGGCCATTAATAGTGATGAGCAGTTCAGCTCTGTAGATAAGTACCCACTTAGATGTGTAGGGAGTCTGAAACCTTCACACAGACATCCTACACAGAGTGAAACCCACCACTCTAAGGAAGCCAGCAATGATTTTTTGATGGTCTCAGACACTGGAGGTAACTAAACCTGGCTGACCTACACCCTGAGTGCCACCAGTGAGGTGGGAGGCAATTTTGCAGACTGTCATGCAAAAGCCTGAGCTGGAAATGAGGTATTTCAGCTTTGGCTTTACAGATCATGACATGATCATGACAAAAATCACATTCCTTGGACCATGCTGATGGAAAAAAGCCCAATAAACCATACATAAGCAAGGGTGAAATAGCTGATCAGGCCCTCCTGGCTCCCTCCAGCTGGAGGAGTCACTGCCCTCCTTCACCTTCCAGCCACAACGAGTCAAAGTCAAGGGCAATGTCCCCAAAACTCAGTGTTTTGGGTGTGACCATGCATGAAGGAGCAGTTTCTCACCCAAATCCCTCAGAGCAGGGTGCCTGGCTGTAAAAACCATGTGCTCCAATTCCTGTGAAGGTGCAAGGGAAAAGCAGGGTCAAGCAGAGCCCAAAGCTGACAACCCTGTTTGAGGGTCCTTAATGAAACCTTAATGATGCTGAGGAGAGATGGACAAAATCCCTTGCTCTTAAATGTACTTCAGAGAAAAGTACACCCCAAGCCAATACCAATTTTCCAAGGAATGGTCTCTGGAGGGAGGAGCATGTGGTTTGCATGAGGCATGGATGGTCTGAAGGGGTCCCTGAGGGCCATGCTGGGAAGAACTAGAGACTTTAATTTAGAAAAATTGTTTGGGAGATCATTTCAAATCCCTTTTCTCTCTGTTTTGCTCATGCTCATTTTGGGACTCTGGGCCATAATCACCCAAAGAACACAGGCACCCTCATGTTTCACAAGCCTGCCTTGCTGATGCCAGTGGGAATTGAGCCTCAGGGATACCCCAGAGGTTTCCATCACTTCAGTATTAGGAAAAACACTCCAGTGAATGAGACCTTCTGGATTGGCCTGAAAGCCCCAAGATCTCTTCCCTGTGCAGTCTTAGGGGGATGTCCAGCAGAGAGTCGCTGCTGTTCCCATCCCTCCCCTCCTGCTGCACCTCTCCCAGAACCTTCCTCCAAAAAAAACCTGTGGAAACAGATCTGCAGCCAGTGCCCACACTCTTCCCCGGGCTTTGAGCATCCTTGTTATTTCCCTGGAGGTTTGGGAGATGGCTTTTATTCCTTCTCTCAGGGGTGCTGGGGACTGCAGCCCCAGGGAGAAGCTCTTATGCAGAGCTACGTGTGCGGAGCGGAGCTGCTCTCGGCGGCGGCGATCCTTCCGTGCGCACCGAGGAACAAACCGGGGCTCCCAGCCTGAATTACCAGAAAATTAAACATATGTCTCTCCACTCACCCAGGCGAGGAATTAGATGTTGATCTGTCCTGATTCCATCTATTTCAATTATAGACAAGGACAGGCACCGCCTTCCCCTCACAGAGACCCAGGAAGGCTGAATAGTCCCGGAGAGGTCTCCAGCCCACAGGGCTCGTTCTGGGCAGGGGAGCATCCCAGGCACTGCAGCCCCTTTGAACCCTATGGTGAGGGGATGCTCAAGGCTGTGGAAGGATGCTTGAGGCTGGGGGGGATATTTGGGGACCTAGGGTAGATGTTCAGCACCATGGGGGGGTTATTGGGGCCCTGGCGGGGGGACGTTTTTAGGGCTCTGGGTGGATTATTGAGTTTTAGGGTGGAAGTTTGGAGACCTGGGGTAGATCCTCAGGGCTCTGGGGAGATACCTGAAGCCAAGCTCAGGGCCCCAGCAGGATGCTCAGAATAAGGGGCTATGGGTGGCTGAGAGCAGGAATTTGCAGAATGCACAGGGCTGTGTGTCTGTGATAAGAGGGAGCAACACGCTGTAAACCAAAGGTGGTATTAAAAAGGTTTGACTGTAATCATGAGAGCAATAAGCCCTCCAGTCAAAGCCTCCAGATTATCTGCTATCATGCAATGGTTCACTGAATGTAAGCACTGGCAGGGGTGTGGAGAATGGCAACAAAGCCAAAAAAGCATCCCACAAAACAGATGTGAGCTTCATGCCAAGGCAGCTCGGGTGCTTTATACCCATACCACCAGGGCTTCAATCCTCCTGGGGATGGGCTGGGAAAGCCACTCCCCAGTCCACTGCAAAGAATTCCTTCAGTGCAGTTTGTGTTTTCAAAGGAGAGGAGAAGGCCTTGAGATGCTCCAGCAGTGGGAAATGCAAGCGAGCTCAGTTGGGTGATGTGCTGGCAGCTACAACCTGTGCTGCCCGTGAGGCTGTGTCCATCTTCAACCCTGCTGGGGAGAAGCAAACACCTTTGCTGTGAAGCCAGTGGAAGTTTGTCTTGTAATGACCAAACAGTTTCTAATGTTGCACATGTGAATAATAAATATCATTATTATAGAAGAGCACTGATGTGAAGCCCAGCTACTGCAGCAGCTGTGTTAAGCCAATGTGCCTGTATATATAATACCCACTAGGAGAGGAGGCTTTTCAGAAAACATCTAATAGACTTGTGCTTAGGGATCACCAGGAGCACACAGGAAACCAAATGGATTCTTTGATTGTGCATGTTAAGGACAGGCACAGCTTTGATGCTGAGAGCATGGAGACACATTGATCCTTGAGAGGGGCACAAAGGATGTGGCAGCTCAATTAAATGTTGCTCTTGTCCACCTTTTTCTGTCTCCAGCCCCCCCTTGAGTGTGCCCAGAAGAGTCACCCATGGGCATTGCTGAGGTTGGTTACTGCTGCTGGGGGTAAGTAGGTGCAAAGCTGTGCCCCATCCTTGGGTTTCAGGTGCTGCTGGCAGCAATTTCTCTGCTGCTCCCTAATTTCAGCTGCATCTCCCTGCATGTAACAGTCACTTTGTTGCCAGCCTGTGCCCACATACATTCCCAAATACCTCTCCATTGTGTTTGAGCCACATGGAGAGTGGTGTCACCCTGCAGGGGCTCTCTCTTCTGAGGGTCCCTCTTGGAGCCCAGAGCCCAGTGGGAGCCGTAGCCAGGCTGGCAGGGGCAGGGCTGTGGGGCAGCAGATTGTCCCTGATGGCAGGGGGCTCTGCCACGGTGCTGTCACCCCCAGCCTCAAAACATGCTGAGAGCTGGGGAAGCAAGCAGTGGCTTTCTTAGCTCACCAGGATGGAGACAGCAGCCTGCCTGGAGGACAGGCTGAGGGCAGTAGAAGAGAATTTGGGCATGCAGGGACTGAGAGCAGATGTTGGATAGAGCATCTCTTTCCTTTGGTGTCCTGAGGTTCTTCCATGCAAAGCAAGCTGGAAATCTCCCCCTGCTCTCAGGGCCAGCCCAAAAAAGAGGATTTATCCAAGCTCAGACACTTGTACCCTGGCAAAGCACAAGAGTTCCCAGCTTTCTAAATCACACTGGGTGCTTTGGGACATTGTCTTCCCTGTTTTCTTCCCCCTCTGTCCCACTGCTGACAGCAGAAGTGCAGTAGCAAGGCCTTAGATGCTCAGAAATGTCTGGAGCCCCTGGGCAGACAGCTCCAATCTGATTTTTGTCCCCCTTTGCCTGTCCAGGATTACAGTAACACTTCATCATCATTAAAGCATCATCATCATCATCCCTGTGATGAGCCTTTCTCACCCATCAGCAGTGCCAGACACACAGACCATCTCCATCTCCAGAACAAACAGCCCTAAAAAGCACAGGCAAGAGGCAAACAGCCTCTGGGGGCTCATAACAAGTCATTGGAGTTCCTTGAAACCTTATTTTGGAAGCTTTCACCCAAATTCCTGCCTCCCAAGAAGCAGCGCTGACACCCCCCCAGCCCATGCCATTGAAACCCGTGGCTTTGCAGCCCAGCAGAAGAGGCTCTGCAGGCCCCCAGGCAGACAAGCAGCTGTGAAAAGAGCCACGGGGGAAGCGGGTACATGAGAGATGTTAGTCCCTGGTTAAGTGCAAGGATTTTAAATCCTGATCTCTTATTGCAAACAAGCATCGTGTGCTCTCGGCACAATCACTCCTTCGGAGCAGCCAAGCAGGGAAGCTCTCCTTGCCCCTGTGCAGGAGAAGACAAGCCCCCTCCCACCCCAAATTGTCTCCTAGTCCACCACACGAGAGCCTCGGGGGTGCTCCATGCCTGGGACACACTGGACTGGAGATGGGAGATGTCCCCTCACTGGCTGCACGCTCCCTCCTCCTCTTCCTCCTCCTCCTTCCAGGCCTGTGGGGCACAGGCAGCTTCCCAGCTCGGTGGGAATTGCAGCATACCTCAGTGACATCAGGATATTACAGATTCCTGGGGTTTTTTAAATTGCAAAATGCCCTTTAGCGCTGCTATTGCCATGCACAAGGCTTTTTAGATGTCACAGGGATGTAGTGAAATAATTAAAACCCATGTTCAGACCTTAAATTTGGTATTAAAATGAAACTCTGCCAGCTCCAGAGCTGTTCAGAAGCTCCACCAAGGAAGGAACCTTAACCCCATGTCTCTGCCTTGGGATAAGGCCATGCCATTCTGCCTTTGCCAGCAGTTTGGGCACACCCCGAGTGCTTCACGTGCCTCTCCAGGTTTACTCCTGCAGACCCACTTTCCTGCAGGATATATAAACATCTGAGGGGTTGGCACAGAGCTTGTGCCCTCTTTACAGCTGGATAAAACTGATCCCAGAAGCAGTGAGGGCAAGGCAGGAATTATGGGGATGCTTCAGCACCCCAAACATCTCCTTTGCCAGCAGATGGGGGTGTGGGGCAGCCAGAGCAGCTCAGTGGGTCCTGCCCAGCTGTGGGGGTATGAGGGGGAGCCTTGTCCTGCAAGGAACCAACACACAGGTACTGGAATTTCCATCACTTGGCTACACACAAGTTGTTAGGAAAAAAGAAGATAAATAAAGATAAATGGAGGAGAGCTGAGCATGCTGGCAACCTTCTCTATCATTCCTTTTCTTCCCTAAGCAGATCAAATTATGACCTGGAATCACTGAATACATATTTTATTATGTGGATAATTTAAAGGATGGGGATGAGACAGAGAATTCATAAGGTACAGTCATGGTAGAAGACAAAGAGTTCCCATTAATCTCCTACAGGAAAAAAAACTGAACAGGAGAAAAGTGGGGGGTGTGGACAGGTTGTAATCGATGCTATCCTCTCCTCTTCCCTCTGGGTGAGCTGGGGCATGCAGGGATGTCTTCTCCACTAACACCAGACAGAAGCTGCTTAAGATCTCACAAAACAGGCGTGGTGCTCTGAACTCTTCCTGGCTCCACTGCCCTTTGCTAGCAACACAAACCCATCGTTTCTCATCCCATTTCAAGAGCCTGGAAATCAGCTCTCCTCCTCCTCCTCAGTGCAGAGCTGGGGAGGAGGGGATGCCCCCCTACCCTCCCCACAGCCCCAGGGAGGGCTGTCCCACGTCCCTCTCAGGACCCACACCCTCCCTGGGGCTGTGCCATCACGCTCTGCTGGCCTTTGGCCCATTTCAGCCCGGCCCGTCTGGCGCCAGCTCGAGCGTGATGCTCTGCTGACTTTGAGGGGTCAGCCCCACTTTCCTTCCCCCCCCCCCCCAGCATCCTCTGCCCCATTCAGGCATGGGTTGCTCTGCTCTCTGCAGATCAATGCCAGCTTCAGGATGTTTTTTGGTCACCACAGGACCAGGAAAGAGCCACTGGCTCTTGGTGATTGTTTTCATAACTATTAAGCAATAAAAACGACTCTCTATAGTTTATGGGTAGCTGAGCCCTGGCACCACGCTGGGGGTGTGAGGGCTCATCCCTGGGGGCAGTACCCTAACACATGCCTCTGTCCCAGAGTAATGGGGAATGGGACAGGAGCAGTTGGCCTGGTGGCTTCAGACCAGCTCCTGCTCAGATCTAAGGCGATAAAAGGAGTGTATTATCCCTCTTAAACACCCTGAATGGTTTTAGGAAGATTTTGACAAGTCAGATTAAGCGCTGTAATCAAGACAAACCTCTTGTTGAAATAAGGCCCCTAAGGACAAAATCAGAGCTGCTGAGCATTTTCCCTACCCAGCCCACCAGAGACAGGTGCTGGGATCATGCCTGCAGCATGAATTGCTCATCCTCCAGCAGTCCCTGTCCTCACTGTGGGGTCTGGAGCAGGGGACACACTGGTTCCACTGCCTTCACACCTCCATTAGAGCCCAGCACTGTGCCTGTGGCTCCCTGCAGACCCACCGTGGTGGTTGGCCCTCTCTGAGAGAATCCTGCTGTTGAGGGGGGTTAATGATGAGCTTATCTTGAAATGAACACTTCTAATTCATTAATTAAAGGCTCCCAGGGCTGCAAGGGCACACCAATGCTTGTGGGTTTAGGATTCATGTTGTGCTCACACTGCTGGCTCAGTTTCAGCTGTCACATGCTATTACTCAGGCCTGCCAAGGACAGCCTTCACCTCCAAAATTATTTCCCAAATTAATATCTGCCCGAAAGGATCTTATGAGACAGTGTGCTCCCCAGTTCTTGGATGGGTGGAGGCACTGGAGGGATTTCAGGGGGGATGATGGTTTTAGAGATGCTCATGGCACTCATACTTCTCTGCTATTCATGCAAGTCTCCACCCTCAAATTTTGGGACTACAACTCCACAGATTTGGGAGACACTAGAGAAGGCAGAACTGAGAGACAAATAAAATCTGTTTCTGCATGCATCAGAGGTTTTAGGCAAGCAGCTATCAGATTGGTTTTGTCCCCTCACTCCCTGATGAGCTGTTTTCCAGCACAGCCCACTGATGGTAGCAGGCACACTGCAAACATTCTATTCCAGGCAGATTGGAGGCTGTGATGTGTGTGTGGAGCCCTCCTTCACCTGAAATGTTCATGATGCGTGGAGCCCTGCGAGATGCTGCAGTCTAGGAGAGATGGAACCACTTTCTCCCCTTCCCCTGAACACCGGTCAGGAAAGCTCATACTAATTTTCTTTCTCATAATTTATTCCTAAGAGATATCAAAAACCCATCAATTTCTTTCCACTCCTAGGAAATTTTCCCTGCTGATGTTGGAGGGCAAATTCTTGTTCTGCCTCTGCTGTGTACCAATGGCCAGCCGTCAGCCAGAGCCAGATTTAACATGTGAAAGCTAAGGTGGAGAGATTTAAAGGAGTTTTTTGGTGAGACCTACTCAACTCAAATGGCTGGTTAACACACAGAGCAGAGAATTCGTTTTGCTTTAACCCAACTAACCACTTTTAAATTATCTTAAGAAGAATTTAAAGTGCCTTGTAACTGAACAGAGATGAGATGATCATCATTTCAAGAATTTGCAGCTCGCTCTGAAAACAAAATTAAAACAAACCATGTGGTGATGATTACCAGAAGGCTGGGGGGACTAATGCTACAGGTGCTTCTCCAGGAGACAGATGTGGGCTCTGGGCCTTATGCCACTGATGCTGCTCTAATTTGTGGATTCCCATGGTCTCAAGCACACCTTCCCACTAGCCAAACCGCTCAGATCCCCAGCATTTAAGGTAGGTGACACTCCCTGACCTTTACACGCTCCACCCATTAACAAGCGCAGGACATGGTCTCCACACTGCTGAGAGGAAGGAAAATTGCTCTCTGAGATCAGGCAAAGAACATCCCATGAGGCTGGCCTCAAGGAAAAGCCTTTGCAGGCAGTGGCAAAGGCTGGCAGGAGGCAGGATGCAATCACCTCCTCTGGATGCCTGCCAGGACACCGGGTGCTGCTGACACACAAGAGGAGTTCTTCAAGGCAAACGCCACGAGTGAATGCTCTACTCACCCTTGGACTGCTGCAGGTCCTTGCTGGGTACTTCTGACCACCAGAAAAGCAGTGAGAATGGAAAGAGGACTTCTGAGCTGGAAAGGAGTTAATCTGCCTTCTCAATTATCTGCTGATGTCATTATGACCTTCCATAGTTAAACAAAATTACCCTAAACAAACAAGGCTCCGCACTCGGTCGAACACTGGCATTAGCAGCTGGCCACACACACTGCAGGAGAGCCCTGACATATTGATATTAATTTAGATTTCCCATTGACCATCATTTTCAATTCCCTCCAGCGCTGAATTTTTTTAGCACTGAGGCATGTTCCTCCTACTCTTCTGTTAAATGCTTTAAAGTTAATTGAAGACACTGTCTAGCCAAGAAAGGTTTTAAATTCCCTTTCTCAAAAAATCTGACTCACCTAACACCTCCTGCAAGGACACAAGAGCTGGAGGAAAAATGGTCTAGGGCAGCTTCCAGTCAAGGGCTTTGTAACCTGTTCTTTTCAAAAGAAGAAAGTGAGAATTAAGACTCCAAGTGCCCACCATCTGCAATTAACTTCCACAAGGAGAGTGGTTAAGTGCTGGAACAGGTTTTCCAGAGGGCCTTGGCAATTTTCTATCCATGCCTGGTTGAGTTGTGAACATCTCCAGACCCTGAAGCAACCTCATCCAACTTTGAGTAAGCTCTGCACAGGGGGTTGGACCAAAGACCTCTGGACATCCCTCCCAAAGTCAATCACCCCCTGACTCTAAAAAGGCTGAAAACATGACAGGAACCATTTGCTGAGTTGGTGACTAATTAAAAAAATACTGACCACATGCTGTTTTAAAAAAAACTCCAACAAAATTACAGTAATTACATGGGACTTAATTTGTCAACTGTGAAAAGTTACCTGAAGGAAAGAAAATTAAGGGGATTAAAAGAAGGAGCATTACCTCTTGTGACAAAGAGACGAAGACAAAAAATTGCCATCAACTTCTGTTTATGAGCTGCTGTGTTTCTAATTAGGGCCAGACACCAAATTTGCATTTTATCTTGATTGAAACAGAATGAAAACTGAAAAAATTAAAGGCATCCGATGTTAAACAGCTTTCCCTGTTTAATTCAAGGAGTAACCTTACAGCATTCAAAACAGCTGCTTTTTTTCTTCTTTTTTAAAGATCTTGGCTTTGTCAGAACAATTTCAATTTAAAACACGGAGGATGTTCAAGTGGGGAGAGAGAAGGAATGAGGTCACCTGCCAACAGCGGCTGCGTGGCACCAGGCTGGGGTACAACAGCAGCCAGGTCACTTTGCAAAATAAATTAGAAGACATTGATAAGCAAGCCAGAGGCTGGGGGGAATCCACACCTGAAACCAGGGGAAGCAGGAAGAGCAGTGGCAATGGATCATCACATCGGCCCTACCTTTGGAGAGGGCTGGCTGGGAAGGATGCTCAGTACAGTCACTCCCACCAAATTCTCTTCAAATGCAGCAAACTGGAAATCAAACTAATGCCCAGTGGGACATGTCAGGCAGCTGCCATCAGGCAGAAGGAACCAATTTTGTTTTCTTCTGTCACAGTGACTCAGGTTGCTCATACAATGGAGACCTGCAGGTAGCACTCCTGAGCAGAACACAATCTGGTGTGCTGTCCTCTCATCTTTCCTTCTCTCCTCACCCTCCCCACCACTGACACACCAGAAATGATGGAAGAAAACCAGCATGCAGCACCCACCCCTGCCTTGGAGCTCAGCATCACTTTTCTCCCCACTGGACTAGACTCTTTGAAGCTACTGGCAGTGTCCCACATCCTTCTATCTTTGAAGGAGCATAGATGACCCCCTAGAAACATGCACCAGGCACTGAACCAGGACAGGACCTGTCCCCAGTTCTGCCACAAGGCTTTGTCCCTGCTTCTTTATTAATACCCTCAAGAGCATCCTTACTCTCCTTCCCTGCTTGGTGCTCAAAGGGTGTGGGAAGATCACACAATCCTCCTGGGAAGATGAGAGTCAGGCTTTCAGCACCTGCAGGACAAGAGACCTGTGCGAAGTCCCTGCATCAATCCCAGCCCCCGTGGCATGCGGGAGACACGTCCTGCAGTGAATGAATGAGAAAGGATTCTGTTTGCAAACCAAAACACTTCCCACAGGTACCACTGTCTGCATTGCACCTTTGACACCCATGGCAGGGAAAAGACACTATGCCCACCAAATCCACTTTCAAGCTTAACGAGTGCTGGCAGCAATCCTGACAGTTTAGCCTGGCTGCTGCTCATGACAACCGTCTGCACCTTCTTATCTGCTCTGCTCCTGCCAAGAAAGCAACAACAACTCTCAGCTTCATGGTTTATTCCCCCTCCATATGTACAATTAAGTGTATGCATGACCATTAAAAATAAGGCTACTTATATCATGGCTCTGAAACACATTACAAACCAACTCCATCCCCTCTCTTATTACAACATTCAAAATGCTTGGCTTCCACGGTGTGCAGAGAGGGGCAAACACAACCAGACCACACAGGCGATTGAGTGGCGCAGGGCTTT
The DNA here is from genome assembly GCF_049639895.1 of Pseudopodoces humilis. Taxonomy (NCBI): domain Eukaryota; kingdom Metazoa; phylum Chordata; class Aves; order Passeriformes; family Paridae; genus Pseudopodoces; species Pseudopodoces humilis. Next base: position 4,169,092 of record NC_142209.1, on the reverse strand, counting down.
GGTAACTGGATCTAGAAGCTTCCTCCTCTAGCTGAGATAGTCAAACACAGCCAGGTCAGTGGGAGGCAGATCTTTATCCCACGATGTCTTGGCAAGGTCGGTCCAGGTCTCAGGAACTGCAGGCCCCCTCATCCCAACACGTTGCTGGTGGCAGGTGGCCCACATGGATGGGAGGACAACTTAATTCTCTCCTTTGGAACTGCCCCTTTGGGGCAAGGAAGGGGTCTAAGGAGAGGAGGAAGGGGAAGGTGTCCTTCTCGATGACTAGAGGACTTCAGTCTCCAGTGGTGTCAACCTCGGTGACATTTCTCAACATATAATGCATCTAAAAAATAATTAATAATCAAAGGAACAACAGAACCGTATCATGATGGGATTTCAAAGTGAATTGCTTGCATGTCCAGGTAAGGCTTAGAGATTTTCTTTTTCTGGTGAGGATGAAGGAGAGTCCAGATGTAAGTAACTGGAGATGTGCAGCTGACGACAGCCCTGTGTGCTCCTGTAAGCTCCCTTCACAAGTCACTCTGCTCTCTTATGCAACAAGACAATCTTCCAGCTTCAGCTTGTGGCTCAATAAATTTTATTACTCCTTTTTGTTTTTATTTAAAAGAATTTGTTTTCCTATCATAAAAATTAGACAACCATACCACCACCAGCAAAGTCTGTGGAATTAATGTTGATGGCAGACAGTTCATTGGTGTTACCAGTGTCTCAAAATGTCCTAGAAAGTCCATAAATGGAAAAAAACCCAAACATGATCGTTCTGGGGAGGAACATCAAGGTGGTTTTGGTTTCTTGTCCCACTGTGGTTCTCAGATGAATACTGTAGCATATCAGCAGGACCAAGTACCTCATGCCTTGAGAGAAAACCCTTCATACCAGCTCCAGTACCTGATTAGTAAGGAAGACGAGACATTTAGGATAGGAATTTATGGCATTCATTATTTCCTACGTCAGCATATAGATCACTAAGACAGGACTAACCCTTCTGTCTCCACCCCTTACCCTTTATTCACCAGCATGCAATAATATCCCACAAATGGGCAAAGCACTTGGCAAGCATCCCAATTTTGATGTCTGCTTGTGTGATGATAAATTAGCCATGAAGCAAAACCATCCACAGATGCCTCATTTCCCCTCATCTCAATCACACAGCTCCTGGAAATCTTGTACCAGATATCAGAGCTTTTGTCATGCCAGCTCTCCGTGCTCGTTTCCCTTGTCCAGGCTGGGATGGAACAGCAGCCTCTGAAGAGAGGACTAGAGACAGCAGAGAAGTGCCTGTGGGGCTGCCATAGCTGCACCATTAACCTGGTTTGGCTTTACTGGGAAAAGCTCTAGAGCTGTAGCTCGTGGGTGATGCCCAGTGTGGCACCTGTCCCCAAAGCGGTGGGGGTTTGGGCACACCCAGGCCTTTCCTAGACCATCCCACCTTCCCACTGCATGCTGTCAAAGGCAAAAGGAGATACCAGAGCTCTGACAGCCCTGGCTGGCTGCACATTTCTCTACCTTCTCTCATTAACAAGCAAAGTGCATGAGCAAAACCTCTCCTCTCTAATCACTGCTCTTGCTGCTGGATTCACTTCAAAATATCAAAAGCGTCTGTGCATTTTGTCCATTTTCCTAAGGAGTAGGTGACCAAAGTAACCATCAACCAATTCCAAAACATGAGATATAAATAAATCCCCTATGAATGAGAGGCCACAGCATCAAATGCTGCAACAGCAGGAGTAACTCAGCCACCTGTGTGTCCTAAAAAAGGGGAAAAAAATTCTTGACATGCAGTTAAACACAGACCACTTGGGTCTCTCACCATTCTTGCATTTTTGCTGATTTTTCCAGGGTGATTCAGACCAGCAGCTCTGGTATGGCTCCAGAGAACTGCTACTGCCACAGGGATGTGAGGGACAATCAGGATCTCAGCCTCATGACAATGACAATGCAGTGTAAAACTTTGCAGACAGCAAGTAAAGCCCTTTACCAGCAGCTCCAGAACGCTGCCAGGGGTCTGGGCTACAAGCTTAGGGCATTAAGCACCAAACCTAACGGCATGGTGGAGGTCAGTGCTGCTGTGTGGAATGGGGGATAAAGTTCCCAAGGGAATGGTTTGGGCTGAGTTTGGTACTGCCTTGGATACTGGTTTTGCTTGGCTGATAGACACATAAAGAAGGACAGTCTTTTCACTCCAATCACCTGACATTCCACAGACAGAAATATATTGTACAGACACTCTGGAAGACTTAATTAAAGAGCTGAAAACCTGGTACTGTGCACAGGGAAGGCTGATGCTTTCACAAAACCCCAAGCTGGCAGCTGCTGTCTGTTACTGCCCGTCTGAGCACCAGAGTCAGCAAAGACAGGGAGCATCCCTGCTCATTTCAGCGCTGCTCCAGCCGGCTGCACACCAGGAGCTCTGCTTTCAGCCCTGTTGCATCTGCAGCAGCCAGAGGACAGGCTCAGGTTAATACTGGTGACTTAACACTCAGCCTCTGCTGCCGTGGGAGCCAGCAACAGCCTGGGGAGATGCTTGTGCCAGGCCTTCTGTGCTGCCTGGACCCCAAGGAGCAGCAGTGGGTGCTGGATGGCCACCAGCAACTCTTCCACACCTCACTGCACTAGTTTCACTGCCAGGGCACTGCCTGCTCACTCCACTGTGTGCCAGAGGCAAATACATCATTTAAATTGCAAACCTCCACAGCCAAGATCTTCTAATGGTTTCTCCTCCCTGTTCAGTGTCTCTGACCTTGCTCTTTACTATCAACAGATTCAAGTGTTTAAAGGCAAGATGTGTAAAATAACTTACCTTAATTGTACCCTGACTGTTAGCAGCAATAAGCACGTTGGACTCCTGGAAAAAAAAAAAAAGAGGCACTATCAGAACCTGCCATTGCTTTTTTCCTCACCTTTTTTTTTGGATGAAGCAGTGGAGAAGAAGTTATTTTTATCTTAAACATTAGAAGTATATCTTATTTCAAAGGGATTTAACTCTTCCTATATCCGAGATGCTTTCAAGGCTAGAAGTCTTTATAAGTTATACTACCTTGAAGAATTAGAAAGCAATAATCCTTAGTGGTTGTACCGAGCTTTAAATCTCCAAAGCAATTTACAAACATGAATTAATTCTCACAGCCTCCCTGTGAAGTGGGCTCATAAAAATAATAGTTATTTCATTTTTTTGGCAGCACACGGACAAATATCCCCAGCACCCTAACTAAACCAACTAATCACCATTACAAAACTCCACTAGCTCCAAGGCCAAGAGGCTTCAGATGAGTAAAACAAAGAGGAGAAGAGATTAGAGAGCAATAGCAGATGCACCCAGTTTGAAAGGGAAGATAAATAGAGAGGGCTCCAGCCCTGCATTAAGCAGAAAGGCAGCATCTATTTACCTCCTGCCAATGGATGGAGTTGTATTTGGAGATATCCTGGTTGACTGCAAATTAATGGTCTGCTGCATCAGTCAAGCAACCCCCAGGCAAAATCTGGAGGAGAGAGAGAGCATCTTCTCTCCAGACCGCATTCCTCACGTGACCAGCAAGCACAGCTGCACCCTCCCCAGCCAAAATCCTATCCAAAAATCTACAGGGAAATCCACAAGCCTAAGGCACATAAGCACTGGGGTGCTGGCAAGTGCCCCAGAGATGCTGAGGGAGAAGCATTGCTCCCAGATGGGTGTCCTGCAGCTATCCTCATGCCAGTAGGCGTAGTGCACGCTGCTGAAGCGCCCGCAGCAAACTGTTTTCTCTCAAGACAGCTGATATATTTTCTGAGACACATTTTAAAATTTCTCTCGCTGCTGCTATCCATCCCCAGACAAACTTGCTGTAATTATCCCATCACTTAACATATGCATTTTTAATAAACTCGATGACTAGAACACATCCCGCTCCAAAGGGAGTGGGAAGGCTCAACACAGCCCCAAGCTGGCTGCGTGCTGCCTCACCATCAAGTTCAGGACTTTGCACAGCCTCCAGATTTGGGGAAAAGGGAGAAGAATCCCCTTCAGTGTGAAAATCCATTTATCAGGTAAGAGTAGCCTTGTAGTAGACCACTGGGCTAACTGACACAGATAGATTTGTTCACCCTGGTACAATCATTAGAGGATTAGTTAAAACTCCTGATATTATCTCACTAATGATCCTCCAAGTCTAAGCTCCTGCAAAGAAAGTATATCCTCAAAGGAAGAATATACTGGAATTTCTTTTAATTTGGTGGCTATGAATCTAATCCAGTGAACTGTTCAGCTTCTGGTTAACAGCATTAAAATCAACACCCACTGGGGGGGAAAGCAGATATAAATATTATCCAGGGACCAGGATGCCTGATAGGATTCTGAGAGGGACCAGCAGCGATCTACTGTGCAGTGCAGGAGACCTGAACTCCTGAGTACAGACGATGTAGGGTTTGAATGATTCCTGTTTGCACTGTGAGTGACTGGTAATTCATCCTGCTGCTGCAGTCTGCTGGGGTGCCACTGTAAATGAACTCTGTTTCAATGAACAGGTTTACCTGCTAAATATAAAAATGCCAGAGGGTAATTTACTCTCACTCCCTTGTTCTTCAGAAGCTCCTGGGTGTTGGGGGCTTTTCAGCAGGGTCTGAGCTAATCACGGCTCTGCTGCTTTCATCCACAACCATGAGATGCAAACAGGAGCAGACAGCAGCAAAATTAGCACCAAATCTGTCACCAAACAAACAGTGACTTGCTTGTTAAGGCACTCTAGCACTGCTTCTCCAGGAACACAGCTAAGTAACTTGTTTTTGATCCTCCAAAGAAATGATTCACTTCCTTTTGTGTAGTCTATAAAACACTCAATATACTCAATGTGTTAAACACCTAAAAAAGTCATGAAGTCGTTTAGATCTGTAGGTTTGTAACTCGTGACAGCTGCGTGCATGTTAAACCAATCTTTTTGCCAGGATGTGTATGACTGGAGTCACCAGGACCTCAAAAGAAAACCATCTCCACTGAACTGGCAGAACACCTATTTCCCCAAACACACTACTGTGACTACCTGTATCACTGAGGCATGAAAAACAGGGTCTCAACATCCATTGTGGCTGCATGTTCTATTTTACCGTAACTAATTGGTGTTTCCATACAGGGCAAGAAGGTTTAAAGACCAGCCTTACTCATCCCTTCCATTTCTGCTGCCTGCAGGAGCCAGCAACTCCCAAAGCAGAGGCAGCAGGAACGCTGGAGATCCAGCTCAACTGAGTAACCCTGCTATGAAGAAAGTAGTTATTAAAATGACTCTTGTACACATGAATCCTCTCCTATGAGTGGTCTGCACCTGCAGCCCCTCTTAGCAAGAGAGGCAGAAGGAACAAGCTGCCTTTACTAAAACAAAACTGAAGAAGAAAAATGAACACACATAGCAAAGATTGAGAGATTAGGGTTTACTGCCTGGCAAACAGCAGCATTTTGTACTGTGTGGCTGCTAATATCAACCTTTAGAACCTTAGTCTTAACACAATAGAAAAAGCTCTGGGGACATCAAACTTATGCATCTTCTTGTCCTTTAGTGTTACAAATGAATTGAAAAATTTAATTGGCAAACGTAGGTGCATGCCAGGACTCATGTTAAAATTAATATAGGGTGCAGTTCCAGAACTGCTCTAACATGCTCCAGGGTTGAAGTTCTTGCTAAGACCTATGAAAAACTTTCTGCATCTGCCTGCTTTTCTTTTGGACTGCAGAGATGGCATTACGGGAAATCTGAAGGGCAGTTCCTTGACATGGGAAGGCCCTGACTCCACCATAAATCTGTTATTGCACAGACTGGATACGTATTCACAAGGCAGTAACCATTATGTAAAATGAAGCTGTAAATTGGTCTTCAGTGGAAAGACAGACCTGACAGGAGCACCTCTGTCCTGAACCTGACACATCCCTATTTCTCCAGTCTGAATATGACTGGGGCACCCACAGTACCTTCACAGCACTTACCCATGGGATTTGAAGGTACTTTCACTGATTGCACCAAAAAAAAAAAAAAAAAAATAATTTTGCAGCACATTTTTGATGGCGAAGAAAAACCAAATCAAGTTAAGGACCTTCCTGAGTATATGAGATACCTGCTACATTCATCATTCAAAGGAGTTATTCACCTGGTGACAGCTGGGTTTTGAAGCACACTGATTTCCTTCCCTCCAAGATGAGCCCTATTTTGGATGGCCCTGGGGAAGCAATTTGTACAGGAAAGGAACAGAGGAGAATTAAAGTCTGGCTGGTATTCATGCAAGAGTAGTCAACATGAAGACAATCAGAAATGCTCTGGATGTTTTGTGAGGTTTGAAGAAACGCAGCTGAACAACCGAAAAGTTGTCAGAGCCGCTCCAGTGCAACAGGGAGTCAGTGACAGCTGAGGTTGGAGCTCTCCCACTCCCTTAGATCTTTGTGTTAGAAAACGTTGCTGGGAGGAGAGGATACCTCAATGATCCCTGATGGACAGCTGTTAAAAACATGCACACCTCTCCTTGAAGGGGACACCCACTGACTCCCAAGTGGACTCAACTCCAGGGAGTGAGAAAAAGCTCTGGACAGACCCTCCATCCTCCCAGCACCTGCAGGGCTCCTTCTCTGGCTATCCCTCCTCACCAAAAAAGATGCCTTGCTGCAGCTGAAGGAGCTACACATCCCTCTCACCAGTGGGCTTGTGTAAAATCATAGCTGAGTATTTCAGTCTTCCTCTGCTGACATCAAACCTGTCCCAAAAGGGCTCAAAAAAGGGCAAGATGAGCACAAATCACTAACAATTCTATTCCCTTGAATACAATCCTTTCTGAGACCATTCCTGCCTTGCTATCCCACACATAAAAATCCTTGAAGTGGAATTCAGAAGCCCACACTGAAGGAAAAGCTGAAGAGATCATTCCTTAGGATGGATGTGTTTCCAAATTATAGGTGCACATTTTCACATGAAGGACTGGAAATAATTTTTGGTCTTTCACCATATTATAATTAATTACAGGCCATAATGTTTGTGTTTCTTTGTTATTCCCCCCTTTTTCTGCACAAATAAAGGAGATTCACCTCAAACTTCCAGCACAGCCATCACTCAGGTAAGCATGAGCTTTCTGGATTTTCAGCTAGGTTTGTTCTATGGAGTCACAGTTAGGGTTCTTAAAGATCTTATTTTAAATTAACAACTTCTCACCTTCCCTCCCCAGCAGATGTTTTGGCTAACAAATGGCTGTTTTTTCAGCACTTATTCCAAGGAGCTGGAGCCTAATTAAGCAAAGCTGTTGATACAGTGGGAAAGTCACCTGGATGAGAAAGCTTGCACTCAAGCTGCCATTGTCTTCTGTTATTTACAGGTAGAATAAAAGTATATAGTTGAACTAAATCTAGTGCTGTTTGTACAGAAAGTCCATTATTTAAGTAAATTTACTCCTTCCTTACTGAAGGTGGCAACTATTACCCTGGTGCTGCCTCTTAGGACTGAGCTGCAGACTATCTGCAAGACATATTTCACCAAAACTTTTCCCATCAATGTCACACACAAAGTCTTTCTACACATAAATGTGCAAAAGTGGTTCCCCAATAGACCACCACTGCTTGACTGCTCTTCATCTTGTAATTAGCAGATTCTAATGGCTTTTCACTCTAATTCCCTCGAGCCTTGGTTATTTTCTTGTGGTATGACACAAGTCAGTTTTTTGTTTTTGAAAGAAAATTACAAATTCTAACCCAGGAAACACAATGAACCTCCAGCATACAAAAATCAAGAGGTTTTGAAAAGCTGAACTGCTAGATTAGATCTCTTCCCAGCAGGACCATGTGCTGCATGCCAAATTTGGTTTTTTTTTTCCTATTCTTGTGATACAACTGTTATCAATGAAAGGTGCACAGTGAGTTGGCTGAAGTGGTACACAACCCTCTCTCCCTGTAAGCCAGAATTTACTTTCTATGCCATCACACTCACCTAACATGAACCCCTTCTGAAGAAATTTAAAGGAATATTTATTATCTATACTGTGAACATCAGGCTCAAGAAGAAATTAATTACTTTACACCAACTGCTTCTTTACAGAACAAGGTCTAACATATAAAAGATGTTGTATCAAAATATTTCAGGAGCAGCAACACGCCAACTCTTTAAGTATTAAACCCGGAACAGAACATGCACGCCTAGACTGTGCCTTTTAATCCTTAGGAACTGGATTTTTATCTAATTCCTTTGTACACACAGAGATAAAGCCTCTTTAGGCTTACCTGGGCCCCAGAAAAAAAACCAAAAAACTCAATACATCTGGAAAATGTCTTGTCTGTGCTTCACTCTAGATCCAGCTGTAAATACATAATCTTTTGGGTTTTTAAGTTCACAAATGCTACACAATTATACCCATCCAGGATAACAAGGAAAATTCCTAAAATGTTAAGTCACAGATTTAAAGATTATGGCACTCCTTTGACTCACTTTCTGTAGAAAGACTTGCCTACAATCATATACACACATATATAGTTTTTTCTTAAGTCAGAATTCATAGGCACATTGTAAAGCTTTTTAGAAAAAAAGTTTTCAAACTAATTAGTGTTTTCATCATCCTACATCATGCACAGTTTGCAGCTTCCACACAAGATGAAGTGCATGTCAATAGTAAATGTGTCCAGGTAGAAATTCAGCATCTCCTTGAATCCCTTCCCTTGTTTTTCAGCAATTCCAGACTTTAACCTCTGTAGCTGGGATGCCTTTATCAAGTTTTCTGACACTTCCACATCTGGCATTTCTAGCTCCAACTCAATACACATGACTATAGGCCTTTTTCCTACTCTCTGAAATACTCTTCTCATTTTTGGATTTTACAACACATTTTTCTCCGTCTATTCACATCAAACCCAGCAAAAGAAGAAGCTGTATCACTGGAAGCTTATTTGTTATCATACATAGCCAGGTCTGTATTCACAGCTCATGGGTGCCCTGAGAAGAGCAGTCCAAGGCTTGCTCCAGTGACACACTAAAATAAGCAGTAAGCTGTCTCTCAGCCAAGTGAGAAACCCCTTTTCCTTAACGTGCCCTTTTCATTTCTGCATGTAGCTCTCAAGAAAACAGCATCAACAAGGCAACTGAAGACAGGGCTAGAAGAAAATAGAACACATATCCAGTGCTGTACACAGACATCAGTTCCCTTGATTCTATTCCATCTTCTGAATTCATGATAGAAATGGAGGCCAATGAGACTGATGGGAAGAAGGCAAAGAAAGCTCTGTAAAGGCAGGAGAACCAGCCAGCAAAGTCCACCCCAGGTACTGCTGATATATTACAGGCAACTGCCTCTGCAGTTTAGTCATTCTAGAACAAAACTGGTATTGACGAGCATCTAATTTATTTAGAATTCAGAATGAGAAAATCTCATTAGACACTGATTATTCTGCATCTACTGCAAAGCAAGATACACAGCTCTAACAGCTCTGCACACTCCCCCATCAGGCAAGGTAGGGATACCTACATTAAAACCAAATTATTCTGGCGTTAACCCTGCACCCCCAAAGCACAATTCCCCTCCTCTCTGTGTGGGAATATTGAGTTCCACTGCCCATTGATCTGTGACAGGGTCTCTAAAGTTACTTGTTCCTATAGTCATAAATCCTGGGATTTCAGATGATCCCTATAAACAATATGCTCAAGACCTTGAAGGAAGTGGCAGCAGTATATAAATACAGCTTATAATAAGCATTCAAAAAACCTATACATAAACATGCAACATATTAATATCAATATTGCAAAACCACAGGAAATGGCAAGGCATCAGTTTAGTGACGACAGCTTTTAGCATCAATTCTTTTTAGACTTAAAACTCCCAAATATTCATTTGGCAACACAATGCTGTACATCGTTTGACAACTGCAGTTTAAGACCTGCATTTCTACTGCCAATGTTGTCCCTCTTTCCCTTCTATTGCTTGTTGCAGTCAGTCATTACATCATGCTGGAGGTGATGTATTTAATCTCTTCCTAGCCAAGGTCAGGCTGCCCTGCCCATCAGTGCAGTGTGGGGCAAAACCAAGCCCCAGGGTGTTATCATTAATATTGCTATTGCATATGTCTCCCTTCCAAACTCACATCAGAAACAAAATGTTCAACCTGGAGAAACAGCCACCGATCTGCACGAGAGTATTCTGAAATATCATCTAAATCTGGTACTTTTAGATTTTGATTTTTGCAGACCAGTGGCAAACCATCAGGGATCAGAACTGTAAACAGAAACCAGTAGAATGTGAAAAGCCTTTTCTGTTCAAGCTACCCTGAATTAGATAAGACAAGCAATCCACCCTACAAACATGAGAGTTAATGCAACCCAGTCCCAAAGCACAGCAAGGACCACAGCTCCTAGCTGCTGAACTAGGAAAGAATGGATGCAGAGACACTTATGAGAGAAAGGTTCTCCCCCAGAAGATGGCTGGGCACTGAAACAGGCTTTGCAGGGAAGTGGTCACAGCACCAAGCCTGACAGAGCTCAGTATGTGTTTGGACAGCACTGATGCATGTGCTGGGATTGTGTCCTGTGCAGGGCCAGGAGTTGAACTTCATGATTCTTGTGGGTCCCTTCCAGCTCATGATATTCTGTGATTCTATCCCAGCTCCTTGGTCCTCTTTAATTTACAGTGTGCTCCCCTTGCCCTTACTGTGAAAGGCCAACTTCAATCTGCTAAAGCTCTGCTTCATGTTCAGATGGCTCTGTCATGCCTCTTTCACACTGATGATGTGCTTCTCCCACCTTTCTTATCTTCTCTTTCTTCTTCCTTCTTCCAAGTCAGTGATTTCCAGCTCAACAGTACCCAACACTCTTCAGCTCCCTCTTTCAAATCATCTTCACACTTGAATCAGCAATTCCCTTACTTGTGCAAGAACACTTGGATCTTTCCAAGCCCATCTGTTCCATATTTTCCATGGCTTTTGTATTTGTGAGATCATTGTCCCTGGCATGGCATTTCAAAACCATACTTTCAGTACTCTGTTCTTGGCTTCAACTGCCTCTTCCACTATGTACTATGTACATCTTCCCATCTCCTCGTCCTCCTCTAGTGAATTCACATTTGCAAATCCTGCTTACAACACAGTTCCCTTTCCCTTCCCCTTCCCCTTTCCCTTCCCCTTTCCCTTCCCTTCCCCTTTCCCCTTCCCCCAACAGCAGTGTGCACATCTTCCTTGGGGCCAGAAAGGGAAGAGATGATGAAAGGGAAGAGCCTTCCTTTCTGGTCCCAGTATGTAATCAACCAACTGTGTCTGCTCCTAGAGGCTGCCTTCCCTTGTTTCCTGAACTCATTGCTGGGCTAGGATGACACATTTATTCCCCTGGGCCCTGCCTGGGCTGTCAGCTACAGCTCATTCCCACATCTAAGAAACATCTGCCTAGGTAAAACCCCAGGGGACAAAAGGATATAAGTAGGCAGAAGCCTTATGGTTAGGGACTGCAACCCCTTGTTATTTTGTGGGAACAAGCTGCCACTGGGCCAGGAGCATCCAACTAGAGAAGGTGATCCATGTCAGCAGCTTACAAATTCACACATGCCCCAGATATCCTTGCTTTCATGCTGTTTCCTGATACACAAGAGCTAATAGTGCACATCAGCTGTTCTGAGGTAGAG